>NC_139962.1:4858038-5368038 GCF_963454915.1 Gymnoscopelus microlampas
TTATCAGGGTGGGAGGTCCCCCTCATATTGGGAGGTCCCCCTCATATTTGAACTGGGTTCCCCAGTTCAAATATGATTATTTTGAGGGGTCCCCAGTTCAAATATGATTATTTTGGGGGTTCCCCAGTTCAAATATGATTATTTTGGGGGTTCCCCAGTTCAAATATGATTATTTTGAGGGGTCCCCAGTTCAAATATGATTATTTTGGGGGGTCCCCAGTTCAAATATGATTATTTTGAGGGGTCCCCAGTTCAAATATGATTATTTTGAGGGGTCCCCAGTTCAAATATGATTATTTTGGGGGTTCCCCAGTTCAAATATGATTATTTTGAGGGGTCCCCAGTTCAAATATGATTATTTTGAGGGGTCCCCAGTTCAAATATGATTATTTTGAGGGGTCCCCAGTTCAAATATGATTATTTTGAGGGGTCCCCAGTTCAAATATGATTATTTTGGGGGTTCAGGGCTTGAAAAGGTTGAGAACCACTGCTCTATATACAATGGGACACATTGTCTCCATTTTAATGACAAACATTCTTTTACAACCATGTGTCCCACTTCTGACTGTTAATGCTAGTGGTCCTCACACTTATTTTTTATATCAAGGACCCCCAAACTAATACGTAGGCTATTTGGCTGTAGACCCCCATCTGAACATATGTTGTGCCAGGGACCCCCATAAACGGTTCACATCTTGTCGATATTTGTATACAGTATATTGCTACGTGTTGTGAGCTTGTAGATCTCATATTTTCAAATAGCCGATGTTATAGGGCTAAAACAGTGGTTAAACTTATGTTTATGTTATATTAACTCATTTTCACTGGGGACCCCCTGTAACCCCCTCAAGGACCCCTGAGGGTCCCCGGACGCAACTCTGCGAACCTCTGGTTTATCCAATTCTCCAACGATTGACCTTATTCCTTCTGTTCATAGATACATTAGCAACAGTACTTTTTAATATTTACAGATTTTTATATTCCTGTAATATTAGACATAGAACTAGCCACCGTCCTGTTTTGCAGAATACTACTATTACTGGTTGTCCTGATGTAGAGGTGTCAACGTAATCATTCTGTCAATATTAATAATCTCATATACTGTACAGTAAATGCAGTATTATTTTGTTTTGTTTTGTTAAACTAAGTGTGAAATAGCTCTATATTCGGATAGTAATCATTACCATAGAGCAGTGGAGCAATTTTGAAATCCGGACTATTACTTATATTTTCTAAAATACATTTTCAATGTATTTCTACATTGCAGTATTCATACTTTTACTTAAGTAAAACATTTGGGTACTTTTTCCACCACTGCCATACAGAGTGTTTGTTCAGTAGCCTATAGGGCGGTGTTCCTGCCTCTCCAGCTCTTTAGTAAACATAATGGATACAGGATAGGTGGGCACTACGGACATCTGGGCACCTCCATATAAGAATGTGTCCAAAATATTAAAAATAAAATATTTGAAAAAAGTAAAGTAAAGTATACATGATGTGAAGATGAAATGACAGAATATAAATGATAGGCCTACTAGTGAAGGCTCTGTTCCATTCTGGTCAAACAGGGTCAGGGTGTTGACTCACTGGAAACACTCTGCTACACCAGCGTGTCTCAAAGTGTGGTCCAGGGACCCTCATGGTTCCTTGAGTGGGGTTCCAAATGGACCCTTTACAGGTGTGTAACTTTGAGAGTGTACACATTGAACCAAAGGGTCCATTTGGTATTTTCCATATTTTTCATTTTGTACACTCAAAGTTATGGGGTTTCTTGAAATAAAATAAAAACACTGTGCTACACTAAGGCAGCACAGTAATAGCATAAGGAAGTAAGGAAAAGGCCCATCATTTAAACATGTCAGATACTCCCTAAAACAGGCTTCAGGCAGCGTGGGCCCTTTAAATCCCCCCCCCCCCCCCCCCCCCCCCCCCACACACACACACACACACACACACACATGCTTCAGACAGACAAACTGGGTGTTTGTTTGATACAAGCTTTGTTTTAATTTGGAAGGAAAAGAGAGAAATAAACAACTTCATTATAACGTTACACATATGGAAGTAGATGGAGATGATAGTGTTGTCAGAGAGAGTAAACTGTAGAAACAGAAGTTAATTCTCTGTCTTTGTGACAAACTATTAGTTTAGGAACTGAGCACTGCAGGTGAGTTAGCTACCCTATAGCTGCTTAGCATTATACACTTATAGCCTACGTGTAATATATAGAGCTGCATTGTGTTTAATTTCACTGTTATTATTTCACTTGGTTAAAGCACACAGTAGTCGGGAGCATTTAATGTGTTGTATTGAGCTGTCAGCTGTGTGTGTGGGTGTGTGTGTGTGTGTGTGTGTGTGTGTGTGTGTGTGTGTGTGTGTGTGTGTGTGTGTGTGTGTGTGTGTGTGTGTGTGTGTGTGTGAGTGTGTGTGAGAGAGAGTTGAGAGTGAGTTTTGGAGTGGTGGTTAAAACAGTAAAATTAATGATATAATATTTGGGGTGTCACACCCAGGGGCGGATTTAAGAAGTTAGGGGCTCCAAGCAAAGCTCTGGTTCGGGGCCTATTTTGCGCGCGCGAAAATGCGAAGAATAAAAAATGTAATTAAGAAAAAAAAAAAAAAAGGGGGGAGGTGGGGGCTCCCCTGCCTTGGGGCTCCAAGCAAGTGCTTGGTATGCCTAGTGCAAATACACCACCAAATATCCTCATACTTATGCCTCACCTGTACATTCCTCTGGACAAATTAAAGTGATACATAATAGAGGATATTTGGTGGTTAAAACAGTAAAATTAATGATATAATATTTGGGGTGTCACACCACCAAATATCCTCACACTTATGCCTCGCCTGTACATTCCTCTGGACAAATTAAAGTGATACATAATAGAGGATCTTTTCAGCTCAGTGACAGAATGTTTTCACTGAATGTTGTTCACCCCAGAATGTTGAAGCTAATAAGGTTCATGTGATTAAAGGGAAATGATTGAATATAAGATAAAGATATACCTCTCACAGCTTGGTGTTGGGGTTTCAGTAAATTAAAGTATCACTGTTTTAAGAATGACGGTTTCATTGAAAGTGATATTATTGGAGCAGGAGTTACATCTAGATTTCTATGTAATCTCTCAATTTATTTAGACATACCCTCAGTCACATTTCTAGGTGTAGCTCCTAAGACCTGAGGCCGATTCTACAAAACTCCTTCTAAATCAGTAGTTTTCACACATTCAAGATTTTTTTTTCAAAACATGTTAAAAAATATTTTGAATAGCCAACGCCAGTGGTGGGAAAAGTACTCAATTTCTTTACTTAAGTAAAAGTACCAATACTGCAATATAGAAATACTAGTAAAAGTCCAGAATTCCAAATTTACTTGAGTAAAAGTACAAAAGTATTGGCATCAAAATGTACTTAAAGTATCAAAAGTAAAGTACAAAATATTTGAAAATAGCCGATCTACAAGCTCACAACGCGACGCGTTGAGCTTGTAGATCGGCTATTTTCAAATAGCCTATAAAATAGGGCTAAAGTGGTTAATGTATGTTTTATAATATCATAATTAATATCTGCAAAGTAAATAGTAACTAAAGTTTCAAAACATTTTAGTGGAGTAAAAGTACAATATTTGCCTCTGAGATGTAGTGGAGTAGAAGTAAAAGTATTGGACATTGGAAATACTCAAGTCAAGTAAACAAATACCTCAACATTAAGTACATTACTTAAGTTAATGTACTTAGTTACTTTACACCACTGGCCAACGCAAACATCTAAAATGACACAGATGCTTTCCCGGTTTTAATGGGTTAATGTATGCATGTTTAAAAATGACTCTCTTTCTTTCTTTCTTTCTTTCTTTCTTTCTTTCAGACACTCAAGGCTTATAATGCTGTCCCTCCCAAAACCTACTCAGACCATAGAATCCATGTACACACAGAGTACCAGAGCCAAGCTGATGACCCCAGACATCAACACTGAGACTCTTGCATGGAGGGCTCTGCATGGCATGCAGGGCCGTATTAAAGGAGACATCCGGGCATTTTAAGTGTTTTCCTTGATGTGTCGCAAATCACTCACCACGATAGAAAAGCCCATTGAGTTAATCCATAGAATCCCCTCTTGGCCGTTCTGTCGACCCCCTCCGTTGGCATAATGGGAGCCCGTGGAAAGCAGAAATTCGCCTATTTTAATAAATGCAAAGTCTGTTTTTTTTCTCCTAGTACTCATTGTGGAGTCTCATGAGACCCTAAGAGGCGCTGAAAGTTCTGCAGTTCTAATGCAGAACGAGCTAACGCTGGTTGCTTGTTTCTCTCCCTGGCAACGCCGAGTTGGTGAGTGATTTGCGACACATCGAAGAAAACACTTAAAATTCCCGGATGTCTGCGTGGTGCTCCGGTGCCCCCCAAGGTTGGTGCCCTGTGCTGAGAAGAAGATGGCAGCCAGGAGAATGAAGCTGGTCGGTCACTGCCGTCGACACTGGAAGCTCCCAGCAGAGGAGGCAAGTAATGGAGAGATGGCCAGATGTATGGAGGATGGACTGAGGCTAATCCGAGGATGAAAGAGGCTCCGTCTCTCCCTCCATGGGTTCCAAAGTTTGACCCAACACTTACACAACTGATGAAGTCAAGTAGAAGACGACTAAAGGTAGGAATTTGTTGCTGCTTATTATACGCTGTCTTGCTGTGTGTATAGGCCTACTAATGTGATTCTAGCTGTTGTGCTATTGCTGTCATTTTTGGGACCCGATGACCGGGTGGCAATGAAACATGTTCAGTGTTTCTGGCTCTGGAATGGAATTGAATACTGAGGTGAAATGTTTAAGTTTGTACGTTAATGATGTGTCTGCTCCTGTTGAAGGCAGTGAGTAGTAACAGACAGAGTGTGTGTGTGTGTGTGTGTGTGTGTGTGTGTGTGTGTGTGTGTGTGTGTGTGTGTGTGTGTGTGTGTGTGTGTGTGTGTGTGTGTGTGTGTGTGTGTGTGTGTGTGTGTGTGTGTGTGGCGCTTCAGTTATCCTGTGTGCATGAGTTTGCTATTTGATTTTAATTTGAAGCTAGACGTGTTGGGCTTTGACGTAACGGGCAACAACATTGCAGACTATAATGTGAATCTACAGTGTGTGTCTGTCGTGTTGTCGCTGTGTTGAACTTGAAGGCTGTGAGTTGTGACAGGGTGGCTGCATTGGTTCATGACTGGCCTGGTGTCAAAACCTTACGTATGTAGGCCTATTAATTTAGCGAATGCAAAGTCCTTAAGCCAAGCAGTTGGCTCCCATGGTCTGCTGTATGGAGGGTGACTAATCCTCCTTTCAGTCTTTGGAGAGGACAAACTTCTATGATGTGCTCCATAGTTTGCTCCTCTCCACAAGCACACAGTGGGCTTGGGCTAGCTGCCCCACTTGTGAAGGCTGGCCAAGCAGGGGCCATGTCCAGTCCTGAATCGATTGAGTGTCGACCATTGTCTCCTTGGGAGGTTGGTGTAGGCCTATTGGCCATAAGGCATTGGTTCTCAAAGTGCGGTCCGGGGACCCCCAGGGGTACTTGAGGGGGTTCCAGGGGGTCCCCAGCTAAATGATGGACAGGAACCAGATGGACCCTTATGGGTCTGTAACTCTGAGAGTGTACAAATGGAACCAAATGGACCCTAACGGGTCCATTTGGTTCCATTTGTACACTCTCAGAGTTAAATTAACATTGATTTTACGATATGAATTGGGGTCACAGAGATAGAAATGCCATTAAATGGGGGTCCGTAGCCTAATGCATGTTAAACTGGGGATCCTTGAAATTAAAATGGTTGAGAATCACTGCTAGAGCCGTAAAAAATCTTCTCTTATGGGGGTCCCTGGCTTATCTTTTCAAATGGGGGTCCACGGGCTTATAAGTGTCAATTTGGGGGTCCTCCTTGGCATGAAAAAGTTTGAGAACCACTGCCATAAGAAATAGGAATACTTTGTTTTCTTTTAAATCACAACTAAAGACCTTTCTGTTTGCTGTTGCCTTTGATTGAGTAATTTTTTTTCTTCTGCACTGTAATTGTATCTGTTATTTTGTCTACTTGTTTTATGCATCCTAATGTCATTGTATAATTATGTTTCCTTTGCTTGATGTTCTGTGTAAAGCACATTGAATTGCCTTGTTGTTGAAATGTGCTCTACAAATCTCTCTCTCTCTCTCTCTCTCTCTCTCTCTCTATCTCTCTCTCTCTCTCTCTCTCTAACCGTGTTTGTTTTTCTGTGCTGAGCTGCTGCTTGTGTATATAAATGTGATTGAATCTGCTGCTGTATCGTCATCACCGTGTGTTGTATGATGTGACCTAATGTGATTGAATCTGCTGCTGTATCGTCATCATCGTGTGTTGTATGATGTGACCTAATGTGATTGAAGCTGTGGCTCGTCAGTCAGTGACTGTTCCTGGCTGTGGACTAGAAGGCTAATGTGTGAGTTGTGTTGTTTCTGCTGTTGAAGGTAGTGAGTTGTAACAGGTTAGGTGTGTATGTAGCTCTTGGTTGGATCTTGCAGTATTAGTCATAAATGTAAACGGCATGTGGTACAGTCAGACATAAGGCTAAAAGGATATAACACAACAAAGTCCTGCATGGGGACTTGTTTCCATTGTGGTCCTATGTATTCAATTTATCAACATAGCATACACAAATAACACCCTAATACAGGGGTCTTCAACAGGGGCTCCGGGACCCCTAGGGGGTCCTCAGAGTTACGACAGGGGGTCCGCCAAATCTTTGTGATATGATTTTTTTTTTTTTACATTAACCACTTGAACCCTAGCATCCCTTTTCTGAGGAGAACTTTAGCCAAAAATAGCAGATCTACAAGCTCACAACGCCTCGTTATATATGTTATATATATATATATATAATGATTTGCAAAAAGCACAAAGGAGAAAAGGGAAAAACGTTAGCAGTGAATGACACTCCTTTCTATGGGAATCTACATTTACCTCTCCTTGTGGTCTCCTGATATAGTTTTTTTTTCTTTTCAGGTCAGTTTTGAAACAAACCAGTGGGTCACATCCTTTAATGGATGGTGTCGGGGAATCCCACATTATGGTGGCAGAGCAGTAGAAACTAAAGGGAATTTCCTCATGTTTGTTCTATATTTGGGTGATATCAGATCGTTGTGGCTCCCTCTAGTGGTGTGGCTGTGGGTGTCACTCACTCGGGTCCATTTGGTTCCATTTGTACACTCTCAGAGTTAAACACCCACCATAAGGGGCCATTTGGGAACCAAAATGGAGTGTTCCTAGTGAGCCAACATGCACGATATCAGCACCCTGACCAGAATGGAACAGAGCCTTCATTAGTATCATTGGTAACACCTGTGAAGGAAGTAAGAAGAGGCCCAATTTCTTTCCAATATGGCTGCTGTGCATAGAGCCTATTGAGGGCACAGTCCCTTAAATACAATCCCATTTTTATTTGATTAAAGGGATATTTCACTTTCAAATAATGTTTGGGGTAATTTTAACATCTACTCTGGCTTTTGTGTTTCACCCCAGACCGTTTTTAAGTTGCGTGATTCAGTATTTAGATATTTACCATTCATTTAATCACACACGCGCCCTTCCTATACAAACCCAATTAAGTTAAAACTCCATTTTAATCATGATAGTTTCATAAAAAATACCCGTCCTTGGTTCTAGTGACTGATATTGCCCTTGCAATACGTGAGGGGCCATGTTTTCTCAATTACTTTATGTTTATTTAATTCTTTAATTAAAAAAAAAAACAAAATAAAAAAGGTAGTGGTTAAAACAGAATTTGAAGTTATAGAGGGTTTCTATAGGAAGGGGGCGTGTCCGATAAAATGAATAATAATAATAAAAGGCCAGGACCACTGACGTATCGGTCCGGGCACCTAGGCTCTAAAGTAGCCTGACAGCGCATTGCGGGTTCAAGCACCGATCGCAGCAGCCTTTGCTGCATGTCACTCCCCATCTCTCTCCCCCCATTTCCTGTCAACCTATTCTATCAGTAAGAAAGAGGCATAGATGAGCCCAATTATTATAGCAGCTCGTACATCTGCTATAATAAAACAAATATCTAAATACTGAATCAAGCAACTTAAAATTTGTCTGGGGTGAAACACAAAAGCCAGAGTAGATGTTCAAATGACCCCAAACATGTTTGAAGGTGAAATATCCCTTTAACCCTGTTGTCACATGTGTGAGATTGATATTTCCTTTTAAAGTTCTGCCATGACATTAACATCAATTCCAAATGTTCATTTGAAAACTGGTGTGGATTTACAGTATGTGTGTTGTGTTGTGTTGTGTTGTGTCTGCTGGTATGGTACAGTAGCTTCAATAGTTTTGGTTTCTTTCCATTACAGTGATATCTTGATGAGAAATCTTCTATCATGATGAGAACGTGTTAGACCGTGCATAGTTGTGATGTAAGATATGTGGAACAATGGAAAAAGAAAGGTCAGAGTCAAAAACATCATACACCTGCATCATGATGAGTGATTAGATAATGATAAATAAGGGCATGGCAGGATTTAAAGGCATGCAGTGAAACTACTTTCATGCAAGGGCTCCTAACTTTAATCAGAGGTGAGCTGTATAAGCTGGAGGTCTGATGGTGATTGTGGACCCCCAGGCTGTGTATCAAGGGTTTCTACTGATTAGGATTGTGGAGTGTTATTATAGTTATATATAGTTATATGTTGTTTTTGGACACTTTGAAACACTTTCTCTCAACAAAGCTTTACTTGTCCAGTTCTGCCCTCCTTTGCTTTTGTAGCAAATGAATCCTACTGAACAGATCTGTTTTTGATCTTTTCCTACAGTTTATTTGTCTGACCACACCACATGAATCCATTCATTGTCTTCAAAAGATAAAAGGTTTAAACAAAGGATTAAAGGTAGGGTAAGTGATATGGTTAAAGTACTATATTGTGATAATAATCATTGCTACAGAGCGTTTGTTCGGTCACAGGGGTCTCTCCAACTCTTTAGTAAACAGAATATAGTACATTTTCAGGTAGGTGACAAAATTCAAGCCAATCAGGAGAGTGCACTGAAAAAGAATGTTCTGTTTAATCAAGAGCTGGAGAGACATGGAGACTCCTTTTACTGAACAAACACTCTATAGCAATGAGTACTATCAGAATATAGAGCTATTTAACACTTATTTTAACCGAAGTAAATCATTTACCCTACCTTTAAACACATGTGTTGTTGCTATGTCCATGTAATTAAGGTAGCTATTATCAAACATTACTTCTAGCTGTCTTGTCCTCACCTGATGCAATCATGTACCATGTACAATATCACAACTCTCCTGCAACATATTTGGGCATGTCGTCCCGACACTTTGAGTCATCAAAATTATTCAAAACAATTTGAATTCAAAGATGAGATTGCGAATATTAGTATATTTTTACATTATCCTGGAAAAAACAGATATAGACTATTCAAGAAAAAATCTAAAGAAATGGAATCAAATAAAATGGGCCACGGACATGTTGATGACCCCTGTTGACACCTGTTTCTATTTCCATTGCTACAGAACAGCTGTTGTTAACCCAATACTTGCTAACTGAAAAAAGGCCTTTTTTATATATAACTCTGAACGTACGTTTATATTTTTCAGTTTTTAGGAACCTAAAAATTTGTATATATATGGCAATGTACCGCCTACCGTTGTTCCACTTCAGGTTATTCAGTGGACTTGAACTGCTTCCATTTCATTACAGAACTTGTACAGTGGGGGTGTTGTAAAACTTTGTTTTAAGCAGTGGTTTATATGCAGTGTATTATGCAGCTTATGTATATAAGCTCTTACACTGATATCCTCCCACAGCTAGCTCTCACTCTCTCGCACGCACGCGCACACACACACACACGCGCGCGCACGCACACACTTTGAGGGAATGTAAAACTCTGTAGAAACATTTCCATGGCGACCCTGTTCAAAACTTTATTTTTTCTCAGAGTGACCTTGATGCATAGATGTTTGAATTAATATCTCTAAAACACATTGTTATGTTATGACAGCTCTTTGCTTAGGGGTTTTGTACAAAGATAAAGTTCTTGTTTCCATGAGTTCCTCCATCTTCTGCAGACCTGAAGTAGCTCAACAGGGTTGTCCCCTCCCCCCCGGACAGCTAGTGTTGTAAAGTAACTAAGTGCATTACTTAAGTACAATTTTGAGGTACTTTTACTTTACTGGAGTCTTTCCAATTGTCTTTACTTTTACTTCTACTCCACTACATCTCAGAGGTAAATATTGTACTTTTACTCCACTAGAATTATTTGAAAACTTTAGTTACTTTGCAGACATAAATGATTACATTATAAAACATACATTAACCACTTCAGCCCTATTTTATACGTACATCTACAAGCTCACAACGTGTCGCGACGCTTTGTGAGCTTGTAGATCTGCTATTTTCAAACATTGTAGTAGCCAGTATCGATACTTTTACTAAAGTAAAACATGTCAGTACTTTTTCCAGTGCCACTGCCCCCGCACCATGTGTTTGAAAGTAAGGGGTGGGGGCTTCTCTACATGAAAAAAAGTTTGGCTACCACGTAAATAATTATACTCTCTCTAACTCTCTATGAAACTCTATTGAATTGAGAGGGTATAAAAACGACTTTTTGTATTTATTTTTTATTTTATTTTAAAGTACTTTGTCTTTTTTAAGGTCAAAATATTTCCATTTTTCCTCCAGGAGGTTTAAATGCTAAATGACCCAGGCCGTCTCCAGAGAGCAGCAGCAGCAGCGTGTGTAACACAGAGGCAGGTATTAGGGTACATTGTTCAATGTCAGCCGTGGCTTGCCGTGCCGCTGTGTTGCTTTATGAGTAATGGAGCACTGAGAGAATGGAGGAGGAAGCAGGGGACCCTCTCTGTTTTCACAACAACCAGGGAACTAATGTCACCTGTCCTTGGGCTATTTTAGCTTTGGTACTAGTCTGTGGCTGCTGCCTTCAATGTGTTATGTGTGCGTGTGTAGGTGCGTGCGTGCGTGCGTGTGTGTGTGTGTGTGTGTGTGTGGACCCCACACTATAAAATCCTCAGTGAAAAGATAGAATAGGCCCGTATGCACAGCAGCCATATTGTAAGACATTCACAGGTGTTATCAATGATACTAATGAAGGCTCTGGTCAGACGGAGTCAGGGTGCTGATATTGTGCATGTTGGCTCACTGGAAACACTCCCAAATGGCCCTTTAGGGGTGTGTAACTCTGAGAGTTATGGAGGTCGCGGAAATCTGAAATAAAAAAAATCTGAGAACTACCGTGCTACACTAAATGGAACAGAGCCTTCATTAGTGGCATTGGTAACACCTGTGAAGGAAGCGATAATATGGCTGCTGTGCATAGAGCCTATTAGTCTATCAAGAGCTTGTGGATGGGCATTTGTTTTATTTAGGTAATTTCTTTGTATATATACGTTATTTGTCATATCCGCCCTGTGGAAGTTTTGCTTTTGAATCCCGATACATTTTTGGGCTTATCTATGCATTTTTTTAAATTGATAGAATAGTGCCATGCAGCAAAGGCCGTCGCGATCGGGACTTGAACCCGCGATGCGCTGTCAGGCTACTTTGGGAGCCTATGTGCCCGGACCGCTACGTCATCGGTTCCAGGCCTTTATTCGATCTGCCGGCATCACCCGACATAACCATCCACCCCAATTAATGCTTTCTCTGATATACAGATCCCAACTCGTATGGACATAACGTATTATTCGTATTAAAACCGGGAAAGCATCTGCATCATTTTAGATATTTGCGTTGGCTATTAAAAAAATAGCAGATATACAAGCTCACAGCGCGTCTTTTCGTGCCGTGCTGCAAGCCTTTACATCTGCTATTTTTTTAGAAGGAAATTATGTAGAATAGGCTCTATGCACAGCAGCCATATTATCACTTGCTTCACAGGTGTTACCAATGATACTAATGAAGGCTCTGTTCCATTTAGTGTAGCACAGTGGTTTCCACGACCCCCATAACTCTGAGAGTGAACAAATGGAACCAAATGGACCCGTTACACACCTGTAAGGGGCCATTTGGAAGCCCATGAGGGTCCCTGGACCCCAACTTTAGACCCACTGGTGTAGCAGAGTGTTTCCAGTGAGCCAACATGCACAATATCAGCACCCTGACTCTGTTTGACCAGAATGGAACAGAGCCTTCAATTATTATCATTGGTAACACCTGTGAATGTCTTCATAATATGGCTGCTGTGAATAGAGCCTATCTGCCTCATGGTCTTAATGGGATAATCAATCATTAATGTGAGCACAGATGTGAAACTCTCCGTTTGGTGAACACACCTGGAAAACCTGCTCAGATCTCATGAGGACAAAATGCTGTTCATTTCTTACGCTTGTTTTGGGGATGAAAGAGGAGGGAATGATGATGAAACAGATGTACGTTTTATCCACAACCTGGAAGTCTTTATTTAGACATTATCCGTGTGAAAACCTCTGATGGAGCTGATGGGATTGTGGTTGGCTGCTTCCTACTGCAAACACTGTGTGTGTGTGTGTGTGTGTGTGTGTGTGTGTGTGTGTGTGTGTGTGTGTGTGTGTGTGTGTGTGTGTGTGTGTGTGTGTGTGGTAGACCGGGAACGCATCTGTCATTTCAGATTTTATACTTTGGGCTATTCAAAAATAGCAGATATACAAGCTATTGAGCTTGTAGATCTGCTATTTAAAAAAAATCATGAACATTTGTGCAAATCTTTGACTGTATTTAAAGCAAACATTTATAACAAAAATGTGTGCTTCTGGGGTCCCTGGAACAAAATATTTTCAGATGGGGGTTTGCGGCCAAATACATATAGTTTTAGGGGTCCTTGACATGAAAAAGTTTTAGAACCACTGATATTATAGCAACAAGCAAATGTTTCAGAAAACTGTTAGGATTTAGAAGACATTTGTAGAATCCCCAGAAGCAAAGATTTGAGTAAAAAATGTTGTTATAGCTAAAAATCTAAAATGAAACGGATTGAATGTGTTAATTAACATTAGATCCTGACTGATCGTGTCTGATGATGGAGATTTAAACCATGAAGGAAGTCAGGCCTAAATGTGCACGTTAACACTGTGAGTTGGACAGCGGATGGACTTGAACTTTCCAGAAAGAGACATCAACATCAATATTTTCCTCATTCATTATTTACTCTTTCACCCGCCCGCAACCGATCTGCTATTAATCATAAAGTGACCTTTTTACCCCTTGGGGGTCCCCGGACCCCACTTTGAGAACCACTGGTCTATGGTTATATGGATATCATAACATCTCTAATGTAAACACATCAATGATGTCAAGACAAAAAGGGAAATGAACCATCATCTGGTATTATGAACACAGCTCTGGTCCTTAGCGTTAGAAGGAGTTGTTCTCCTTACTGCTTTGGGACTTTCGAGCCGTTGCGCGCACACCCCAGGCTGCGCAGCCTCTCGTCTTTAGTAAAAAATAAAAAAAATACACTTTCGCTACTCACGAAAAAAACTAAGACGGTTTTATGGAGTTGAAAGCCTACTTTCCTTATTTTTTTAGTAACTCCACTGCGCCCTCTACAGATCCAGTCAATGGATTTTTTTCTATTGTGGGGTCCGTGGACCACCAGGGGTCCTTGGGGGTATACCAGGGGGTCCCCAGCTAAATTAGTTAATATAGATTCACAATCATTGTAACCACTTTACCCACATTTTATACTTTGACTAGCTCATATGAGCTTTTGTAGATCTCCTATTTTAGAGAAAACGTGAAAATGTTTGCAAACCTTTTGAATATATATATTTTTAAAGGGAACATTTGTAACTCAAATCTTTGCTTCTGGGGGTCCCTGGAACAAAATATATATATTTTTCATCATTTTGTTTTTTTTCCATCCAATTGATTATTTTACATTTTGGTCAAAAAGGGTATTTTAAACGTGAGGTGGGGGGCTCAGTGTGTTCCCACTAAGGAAAGTAGGCTTTCAACATCTTAAAACCGTCTTTGTTTTGATGAGTAGCGAAAGTGTATTATTTATTTTTTACTAAAGACGAGAGGCTGCAGCCACTGCGCTACCGGGGGTGGGTGGGCGGGCGGGCAATGGCTCGAAAGTCGCATAGCGTTAAGGACAACTCTATGGACCAGAGCTATTATGAACACAATTTCCACTGAACCGTGATGCAGCTACAAGTTATGAATTATTAATTCACCTTTAATTCCATCTGAGAATGAACACCGTTCATGATCTCGTCTCTTCATGGAAAACCTAGCAATGTTTAACCACTTAACCACTGAACAAGTTTGGTGTTGTTAAAATGGTGTTGTTTGGTGTTGTTTGGTGTTGTTAAAATGGTGTTGTTTGGTGTTGTTAAAATGGTGTTGTTTGGTGTTGTTTGGTGTTGTTAAAATGGTGTTGTTTGGTGTTGTTAAAATGGTGTTGTTTGGTGTTGTTTGGTGTTGTTAAAAAAAAAAATATAAAAAAAGAAAAACACTTTCCCCCCCAAGATTCGTTTTGAAAATAGCAGATCTGCAAGCTCACAACGGGTCACATTGCGACCCGTTGTGAGCTTGTAGATCGGCTTTTTTCAAATATCGTATTTAGGTTAAACATAGGTTCAAAGTGCTCATGTAGGCCTATACAGTAGTTGCTTCTTTTGGGCTTGTTTTCTTAGACCTGGTTGCTTATTTCTCGCACGAAATCTGGCAACAGTGCTGCAGGTATAGTGGCTCTCGGGAGCTCACACTATACCGTCCTGTACATTTCTGGGTGATAAATACATAAATAGCAGCACTGCACGGCCTTATAAATACATGTATACTATGCTATGTCTGCCTGTAGCCTACAAGGACACACATGGCAGCTAGCACTGAAAACTGAAGTTGAAACTCGAGCACTTTTTTCTTTCTGAAGGAAACACAGCATCCCTATACCCTGAGTGGAACTTTCGGCAAAAGATCCACAAGTGCACGATGCGTGCGCAACGCCACGCATTGCGAGCTTGCAGATCTGTTATGTATTTTTTTGGCGAAGAGATTTGGTGTAGAAGGAAAACAGCGGTCCAAGTACAGTTGCAACTCAGGTCTGTTTTATTAACACATTGACTGTCAAAGACGTAATATTACGTAATCATGGTGTTTTTTGTGTGTGATTACACTAGAGGGCGCTCTTCACCAACCTATGAATGATGCTTTGACTTCCAGAGAAGGATCCACCCGGAAATAGGCTCTATTCACAGCAGCCATATTATGAAGACATTCACAGGTGTTACCAATGATACTAATGAAGGCTCTGTTCCATTCTGGTCAAACAGAGTCAGGGTGCTGATATTGTGCATGTTGGCTCACAGGAGACCAACTGTAGACCCACTGTTACACCAGTGGGTCTACAATTGGGGTCCAGGGACCCTCATGGGCTTCCAAATGGTTACAGGTGTGTAACTCTGAGTGTACAAATGGAACCAAATGGACCCGTAAGGGTCCGGTTCCAGTTGTACACTCTCAGAGTTATGGGGGTCGTGGAAACCACTGTGCTACACTAAATGGAACAGAGCCTTCATTAGTATCATTGGTAACACCTGTGAAGGAAGTGATAGATCTATAAAAACACATTTATCTCCGATTTATTTTCCCAGATTGCGTTTTTTGGTGAAAACGAGCTATATTCAACTGCCGATAACTACAGGACGGACGATCGCGGTTTCCACCGAGACATCGCTTGTTTAATCCGCGGTGGAATTTTTCATCTGGGGATCGTCAAAGTAAGGTCAAACCTGCTGGCATTGCCGATTAATTAATACATGGCAATGAATGTGTTAAGAATAGAGCGTTATATAGCGGTGAGGTGCCTGCTACTATGGCTGCCTTTAGCTGAAGCCTACATGAAGGGGGGTGGGTGGGGTGTAGCATCTACAGTATCTACAGCCAGTGGTTCTCAAACTTTTTTTCCACGTCAAAGACCCCCTAATTGATAGATATTTGGCCGTGGACCCCCGTCTGAAAGTATGCTGTGCCAGGGACCCCCATCAGAAGCCAAGATTTGTGTTAAAAATGTTCACTAATGTTCAAGATTTTTGAAAAAAACATAGCAGATCTACAAGCTCACAGCGCTATGAGCTTGTATATCTGCTACTTTTGAATAGCCCACCTATAAATGGTTTAAGTGGTTAATAGTATTGTGATGCTATGTTGGGGACCCCCTGGAACTCTGCCCCCCCCCCCCCCCCCAAGGACCCCCCCCCCCCCCCAAGGACCCCAGCATATACAGTACATGATGAAAACACAACCACCTGTATATGCTATTGTGGTTGTAGCTTATCTTTCTGACGTCTAGCCCTATGGTCTAGCATCGGCACTGGACAATGTTGCCTTTGTGCCGCGTTATGAGCTTGTATGTACTATTTTTTTTAAAGACACACTCATATAGCTAAAATGGGGGGTGGGGGGGGGGGGGTAAAACAACATTGAGACATAACACACTGATTCATCCTTACAAGCGTAGAGAGGCCACGTTGCCACAGATGATAAATAATAGCTGCATCTATTGTTAGGCGGATGATAACAGCTACAGCTCTATTGTTACACTCGTCCATTGCCGCGTCATCATGCGTTTCATCTCTCCTCGTGGATTTAACCATTTTATTGCAACAAATGGAACGCGGTTGAACTGTAATTGCCACTTATGTAAGATGCTGCCTGAATTAACCATGCAGCATCCTGAGATGAATCCGGGAGCGTCACTCAGACCCCCCCCCCCATGGGGAAGAGAGAGCCAAGAGCAATGATTCTTGGTTTTACAACACAAAGTATCCTATGTCGAATGATGCGTCCCTGAAGCGCAGCCTTTGAGACCATTGAGACCTGAAGCCGATTCTACATGTCTCCTAAATCTCAACAGTATTCTGAAAAAATTCTGAAAAATCTGAAAAAAAAAAAGTATTCTGGTGCTCAATCGTTTTCATGTCAAGGACCCCCAAAATTATATGCATTTGGCCCCGGACCCCCCATCAAAATATTTAGTTCCAGGGACCCCCCAGAAGCAAAGATTTGAGTTAAAAATGTTCGCTTTAAAAATATGTTTATTCAGAAGATTTGCACACATTTTCACGATTTTTCAAAAATAGCAGATATACAAGCTCATAGCGCGGCACTCGGTGCCGCGCTATGAGCTTGTAGATCTGCTATTTTTGAATAGCCAAAGTGTAAGATAATGCTTTTTAGCTCAAATTAAAAAAATGACACAGTTCCAGGTCTTAATGGCTTTAAACCATTGGTGTGGGGGGTGGGGGGGAGTCCTCAACCACTCTCAACCCCTCTCACCCCCCCCCACACTTTTTTTTTGTCTGTTCTGAACATTTTATTTACAATGACACCTCTTTGTCCCGATCTTTATTAGCAATCAATAGGTGACGGCCCCGGCCGATCGATGTTGAATACATTACACTGACTCACTCCTGTGGCTTTCTGCACAGATAGAGATTATTCACGCGGTGCACGCGGACACTTATTTCCTGCTTGTGTGTCACCAGGGAAGGCTGTGAATAAACACCGCGTGGGAAAGGATCTGTAGACCCACCGCTCAGATCAATATACAGAGCAATGATGCGTGCTGTTGCTCAGGTGTGGACAGTAACTAAGTACATTTACTTGTTTACCTTTCTTTTATAGTTTTAACCTTTTTAACTAGTTCGTTCTAATACCGTTGTTTTTATATCTGCTCTGTAAAGCGACTTTGAGTACCTAGAAAAGCGCTATATAAATCGTATGTATTATTATTATTATTTACTTTATTATTATTATTATTTATTTAAAGTTGTTCTGTGCAAATTTCCAAAAAAGACTTTTAGCAGCCTCTGCTGGTCATTACCGTCACTGCAGGCCGTTCGTTTATCCTCTGTTACCCAGCATTCCATTCGTTTTCACCGGAAGACGGAAGTGTTTCAAAAAGCGTTCTTTTAATTGTTTTTATACGATCTGTGGATCGTTTCTCTTAGCCAGTGGAGCTTTAGTTACCGTGAGCTGTGTTTTCTTTTTCTGTTTTTTTTCGTTCTTCAAATCATACAATCTCTTAAAATCAGCGTGAGTTTCCTTTTGTTATTAGCGCGGTAGTTCCTGGCCAAACAGGAAACCGGCGCGGTAGTTCCTGGCCAAACAGGAAACCGGTGCATTTCCGCTTCCTTTTTCCGGCCAGCTGACGTAATTTCCGAGGGAAAGTCATGCTCGACAGCGTTCAATAGAAAATATATAAATAAAAGGCTTTCGGAGGTGAAATTCATGGAGTGGGTGTTGTGAAACATTTGCCACTTACAAAAGATATACAATTTAACTTCAGTTTTACTGAAAACGTTACCTAGTATTACTTTAAGTACTGTACTCAAGTAAAGTTAAGTAGTTCGGGCTGCTACACGGCCCTGACACCTACGACCAGGGCAGGAAGTTCACGTTGCCCCTCTCTTTGGCCGAGTGCCCCTTGAGAAATGACACGGTGCCCCCTGACTGCACTGCCCACGCTGATTTTACCGTTTCCTTCAGAGGCCAAATACATATCATTTTGTTTAAAAAAAGTGTACATTTGTAGAATCCCCAGAAGCAAAGATTTGTTGTTACAAATGTTCGCTTTTAAAAATATGTATTCAAAGATTTGCACACATTCATGATTTTTCAAAAAGTGTCACGCTATGAGCTTGTATAATAATAATAATAATAATAATAAATTTTATTTGTAATGCGCTTTTCATTCACAAGGAATCTCAAAGTGCCACAAGGTAAAACATCATCAATCATATAAAGTTAAAAAGCACGGTTTAAAAACAGATATGACTAAACAACAATTCAACATGAAAATGCGTTTTCAGGCCTATTTTAAAAGAGTCCAGGGTCTGTGGTGCTCTCAGGTCAATAGGAAGGCCGTTCCATAGGCGCGGCGCTGCCGAGCAGAAGGCCCGGTCACCCATAGTACGTATATTTGTACCAGGGACATCGAGGAGGAATCTGCTGGTAGATCTGAGGGTGCGGGTGGAATTTTGTGGGGGCCTAATTAATTTCTGTAGGTAGGGAGGGGCATGTCCATTTATGCAGTTGTGGGTGATCAGCAGGACCTTGTAGTCGATCCTAGCTGACACGGGGAGCCAGTGCAGTGAAAATAGGACCGGTGTTATGTGGTCATGCTTACGCACTCTCATTAGGACCCTGGCAGCGCTGTTTTGGATGTATTGCAGCTTTTGAATACTTTTGCCAGGAATCCAGGTATATCTGCTGTTTTCTTTTATTTGAATAGCCAAAGTATAAGATAATGGTTCAAATCTAAAATGACAGAGGCTTTCCCCGGTCTTAATGGGCTAAAATAAATAAGACAGATATAGGACGTCTGCTAGTTGAAGAACGAATGATCAATCACCAGGTTCACAGGTAGGCTATGAAGAAGCGGGTGACATTCGTTTTTGTCCAAGCGCAATCATTATGGTTGTTTTTAGAAACGGAGGAGAAGGGAAGGGGTGTGTGGTTTTACGTGAGTTGATTCCCACAGGAGGAACCCCTTGATGTGGTCTGAACATGCATTCTGCTCACTGCACTATCTTGTCAACAAGCGCTGGGAGCTGGCCTGCAGATACCGGGCGTCTCTAGCGACGTCATACGCGTTATCTCTCTGTAGTGTAGTTGAACAGAATGCGTCGCTGTTTTCAGTTTGTAGTCTGAGCCACGAAACAAACACTCTCATTCAAGGAGGCCTAAGAGCAGCATGGAATATTTTAACCCATAAGGACCCGAAGCCGATTCTACAAATGTCTTCTAAGTCCCAACAGTATTCTGGAAAAAAAAACGTGTGTTTCTATATCAGTGGTGCTCAAACTTTTTCATTTCAAGGACCCCCAAAATGATATGTATTTGGCCGCCGACCCCATCTCAAAATATGTTGTTCCAGGGACCCCATATCACGTGTCACGTGAAGCTTGACCAATGTTAGCTTGGTGGACACACGGAAGGACGAGAACGAAAACATAGTCTCCTGGCGGACACAAAAAAAAATAGCAGATCTACAAGCTCGTAGCGCGGCACTCGGTGCCGTGCTATGAGCTTGTAGATCTGCTATTTTTGAATAGCCAAAGTGTAAAATAATGCTTTTTAGCTCAAATCAAAAAGTGACACAGATGCGTTCCAGGTCTCAACGGGTTAATGTTCGTTCGTAATTGTGCTTTTCTTTGTTCTGATCCACTTGACCCAGTTACATGCCCTCTATCTCCCCCTCCTCCATCACTCACAACATGTGTTTTTCTTTTCTTTTTTTACGTTAAATAATTTACACAAAGGCCTTTTCATCTTGGTTAAAGACTTTGATGTTGTTTCGATGAATTAAGTGAATTGAATCACTCTGTTTCTGTTTAACTGTTCTATCCATCATTCTTCATGGATTCAAAACAGAGGAATAATATCTAATATACAGTACAAGGGTATGTCCAAAACTGTAACTTTTAAGGAAATGGGGAGGGAAAAAACAACCTGTGTTGAAATGGATCCAATGTCGTTTTTTTTTATGTTAGTCACAAGCTTGTTAATACTTTTCACAAAATTATAACTTGCACTTTTGGGTCCTTATATTGTCAAAAATAATACAAAATCTAAAAAAAAAAGTCTAAAATGTATTGTCAAGATTTAGCTAAAACTGTGAGCGATTTTTGCTGTACATAATTGAGAAGTAAGTATATAGTGAATAAGTGATTAACGGCTTTGTTAAACACAAGAATGCATATGTGTGTGTGTGTGTGTGTGTGTGTGTGTGTGTGTGTGTGTGTGTGTGTGTGTGTGTGTGTGTGTGTGTGTGTGTGTGTGTGTGTGTGTGTGTGTGTGTGTGTGTGTGTGTGTGTGTGTGTGTGTGTGTGTGTGTGTGTGTGTGTGTGTGTGTGTGTGTGTGTGTGTGTGTGTGTGTGTGTGTTGTTCAGCTACCTGCTCTCTCCCACCAGACACACAGCAGTACTCATACATATTATTACAAAACCACTTAAGCTCTATATACATTTCGGTCATTTGAAAATAGCAGATCTACAAGCTCACTACTCATCTACAAGCTTATAGATCTGCTATTTTCAAAAGATGTTAAAACATTATACATTTGAAAACTTGTGGAATGCAATATTCTGCATGATGAGTACTTTCTACTTTTGGTACTTTAAGTGCATTTTGATACCAATACTTTTGTACTTTTACTCAAGTCAATTTTGAATCCCGGACTTTTACTTGTAACAGAGTATTTCTACATTGCAGTATTGATACTTTTACTTAAGTAAAACATTTGAGTACCTTTTCCACCACTGCCAGATACATAGACACAGCAGTACTCATACTGTTCAGCTATACCTGCTCACTCCCCCCAGCTTGCAACAGCTTGCAGCAGCATAGAGTGTTGTTTTATTATGTTGCTTTATGCTAAACACAAATGATAATTCCACCTGTAACGGGCCAAAAAGCAGCTTTTAACACATTTAGACCTGAGGCCAATTCTAAATATACAGTCTAAATCCTAACCTACGTTTAATGTTGCTATGTATAATCTCTGTCAGGTGGAAATGTCCAAAACGGTTTTCAGGATTCAAATAAAAAAATATCAAATATCAAAAAGTCGACAAGCTCAAAACGCGTCGTTTCACGCTTGTGGATCTGTTTTTTTTGTGATATTTTTGGGGGGTTTTCTGCCTTGACTGACATGCAGAAATGGGGAGAGAGAGAGAGATGGGAGTGACACGCAGCAAAGGTCGTCGGGATCGCGAGTCGAACCCGCGACACGCTGTCAGGCTATACGCCAGCCGTCCGGGCCAGATCTGCTACTTTTGATGCTTTTCTGTCACGCTGTAGTATGATCAGGTAGGGCATACTGTAAATTTACATAAAAACACAAAAAAGTTTGAATACGGAGATGAGAGGTTTCTGCCTGACAGCAACGATATATAACAACTAAAATGACACAGATGCTTTCCTGGATTTAAAGGTATGACAGCGTATAGGCTTTTCATGGTCTGACTGGGTTAAAGAAACGAAGAGGGAGAAGGAAAAAGACGGAACGTTTCAGTCACACTGGTGCAGATATTATTCAACATGAGGAGAGGAGAGGGAATAACCGTATGATGTCACATCGGAGGCGCAAGGGTTCAGAGGTGGATGAGATGAGAACACAATGTATTACCCTGAATCAAAAAGAAAATGTGATTATTAAAGTATGATTTTTGCAGTTCGAATCCCATGACACAAAGCTCCGACTACTTTATGTGTTTTTTTTGCAAACTGTTAATACAGTATCCAAAGCTGCTTATAATTTGGAACAGCCCAATCCCAACGGCAATCACTTCCATTGTAAAAAAAAAAAAAGTTTTAGAAAATATAAAACGCTAGATTTTCAATCCAGCCCTATATTTTGCTGATTAGAGCAATGCTCACAGAGTTATGGCCATTTGTTTTTTTTGGTGTGACTATTCTCATGGCAGACGCATGAGCAGCGTTTGTGCCAAGTTTGGTGAAGATTGGAGCAATGGTGTGCCTGTGGCCGCCGGTGGGCCCCTGGTGTGGCTATTCTCATGACAGACCCCTGAACAGTGTCGGTGCCAGGTTTGGAGCGAATCGGATTGACCTCGCAAGTATAACGCAAAGTTATAATGGACTTTGATTTGAATGCATAGCAAGCAGCAGACCCAGCGAGGCTGGGCAGACTTGGCACACCTATCCAACCTTGTGGTGGTGTTCATGTATTGTATATGGGTGGTCAATAAAGCACAGAAGCTTGAATTACAATACGGTGTCATCAATTGTGTTGGCAAGAACCCACAGCAGTACTCAGAGTTTTAAGTGACATCGATCAATCTACAGATGGTGACATATAGACATTTATGTGGCCGTTCTCATCTGACTGACTGGACTCCGACATATGGACAACTGACAGTGTATTGTATTAAAGATTGAAGGTCAAGACCTGACGCAATGCTAGTAACAAACAATACTGATACTATTCAGCATGAATTCACGCTTGGAGCAACAAGGCACTGCTGGCTTTTCCCGATTGGTCCAACTCAACCCATCGGCTTCACGGATTGGCCAGGCTTCACGTGACGTCTGTGCCTGTGTGCCAATATAAACGGCGGCGGGAACGGCTGGAGTTCATCAGTCGATGATCCATTCTTCCATCCATTGCGATGCTTGGTGCGTGACATGCTGTGCATTGGCTGTGTGCGTGAATTGGACTGAAGTGAAATGCTGTGCTGGACAGTGCATGTGAAAGGACTGAAGATCATCTATCTCGCTGCTGTGGCAGTGGGACATCGGGTGTACTCGTTTGGAGGGTACTGTAGCGGGGAGACGGCCATGTTCCACATGGGTGAGATCGACGTGCATGTCTTCAACACCGTGTCTCTGCACTGGGTGGAGCTGCCCCCAGTGACCACGGGGCGAGGAGAAAGTCACCTCGATGTCCCCTCCAGGCGTCACAGCCACACAGCCGTGCTGATAGAAGACGCCATCTACATCTGGGGGGGATTCGAGTACACGACCAAGCGCTACTGCAACATCCTCTATGCGTTTGAGGTCGACACCCACAGGTGGTTCAAGCCCGAGGTCTCCGGGACCGTTCCGGAGTCGAGGCGCGACCACTCGGCCTGCGTCTTGGGGAAGTTCATGTATATCTTTGGAGGATTCAACGATCTGACCGGATGGACCAACGACATCTACCGGTTGCACACCACCGCGATGGCCTGGTCTTTAATCAACACCAGAGGCAGTCCGGCGCCCATTTCAGAACGTCACTCTGCCACCATCATCCGGACAAAGATGTTTGTATTCGGGGGCCAAGGGGACCAGTTCGAGTACAACAATAACATCAGTGTGTTTGACACCAAGACCAACCGCTGGCTGAACACGCCCTATGCGCAGGTTCTCCCAGAGGGACGCAGGTGTCATTCGGCCTTTGCCTACAACGACGAGCTGTACGTGTTCGGCGGCCACCACTTGAACCGGTTCTTCAGCGATCTGTGGAGGTTCAGTCCAGAGACCTTCTCCTGGACGAAGGTCGAGCCCAAGGGCAAGAGCCCATGGGGGATGTCCAGCATGTGCTGTTGCATGGTGGGAGATCGCATCATCGTCTTCGGAGGATACAAACACAGCCACACGCCCGCCGACCTGTACATCTTAGACCTGAGTCCTAGTCTCAAGACGTTATGTAAGCTAGCGGTCATTCAGCACAGTCTGGAGCAGTCGGGACTCCCGCACGACATCATCTGGGAGCTGGAGGCCATGATCACCGACGGCACACAGCAGACAACCGCGTGATATCGGCAGAGAACAAAATTCCAGCTAATGGAACAGAAGAAAGGGAAAAAGATGAGGAGATCGCCCACCCTCATAAGGAAAGAATGCAGAGCACAGGAATGTTCTCAGTGAGTCCTGCCAGGAACTAAGCACCATCATACAGGAGAACAGAGAACTGTTAGCCTGGAATCCAGACAAAGGTGTTTGTTCAGCGTCTCTTTTTTTCCCCCACTTTGCTTCTCAGTCTCTATCATGCTGTATGAGCTGGCTTTCCAAACGTCACCAATTACGTAGGCAATTCAGGAAGTGACACAAATTTCAAATCGTCCCGCCCCGTCCACAGACTTTTACATTGGAAGCCACTGGTCCCGCCCCGCACCACGGACCAATCAGAAGCCGTGGCCCATTTGTGCCCGTCTCGCTCCTTGGAATTAGGAGGTTTCATACCAGACTGAGAAGCGAAGTGAGAAAAAAATAATCTGCAGAACAGAGCGAATCAGTCTGAATTCCAGGCTAGAGAACTGTTACTAACAACCGAACTGTACCAGGATATCCGTCAGGAATACACGTAGAAACAAAGACGTGACGCTTTGGGCAAAGGAATGATGGAAACAGTTGTTTGTAAAGGAGAACTGGGAGAGGGAGAAGAACATCACTGCAAAGGTGGAGACCTTTGTGTTTTTTGTTTTAATGTGTTTTATTTTCTTATTTTTTATGGCATGGCTCTGTAGAGCAGTGGTTCTCAAACCTTTTCATGTCAAGGACCCCCAAATTGACCATTCTTAGCCTGCCGACCCCCACTTGAAAATATATGCCAAGGCCCCCCATAAGAGATTTTTACGGCTCTAGCAGTGATTCTCAACCATTTTAATTTTAAGGAGCCCCAGTTTGACATGCATTAGGCTACGGACCCCAATTTAATGGAATTTCTATCTCTGGGATCCCGATTTATATTGTAAAATCAATGTTACTTAAACTCTGAAAGTGTACAAAATGGGTCCATTTGGTTTCATTTGTACACTCTTAGAGTTACAGACCCGTAAGGGTCCATTTGGTTCCTAACTACCCATAATGTAGCTGGGGGACTCCCCCAAGGACCCCTGGTGTCCCGGGACCCCCACTTTGAGAACCAATGCTGTAGAGGCAAGCTTTCTGGTTTGTGTGTCTGTCTGTCTGTCCACGTGTCAGGGATAAACTTTATTCTTTCTCTTTTCACATTTTATTTTCTTAAGTATTTGTCTTTAACCCCTTAAGACCGGGAAAGCATCTGTCATTTTAGATTCTAACCACTTTAACCATTATTTTATGCTTTGGCTATTCAAAAATCACACCCTGTGTGAAGAGAGTGGTGCCTTTGATGAGCCCCGTATTGATGTTGATGTTGTCATCAATGTTTGTTTATTGGACATACGGACGGACACACAGACGAAGTCAGATATAGGAGTGGTTGGCACCACTCAAAAATAGCAGATATACAAGCTCACAGCTATGAGCTTGTAGATCTGCTATTTTTGAAAAATCCCCCCGACTTTTGAGATAAAGAAAAAGAAAAAAAACAGATATCTACACTTCACGGAGTACATTTTTTGTACCGTATTAACCAAATTAAAGTAACAAACAAAAAAGAGTAACAAACGCATCCACAAGCGTGTGCGTGCATGCGTCCCCTTCGGTTCTAAAATGCCATCTGCGTCCCGGCGAGCAGTTATAGGGATTGTGTGTGTGTTGATCAGGGACACCTGGACACATTGTCTTAGCCAGGAATTGAACCGGGGACTTTCAGTCTCCCAAGTGTCTCTCTACCCATTCAGCTATGGGTAATGAGCAGTAGATAGAAGATCAGAATTGCCAGTTGCCTTCTAAAGGCATTTGAGTTGTATCCAAGCAATACAAGCCTTCACAAGCTCTCACTCTCTGACAGCCCACCCTGTCATCACAGTGCACAGTACAGTACATGACATGACAGGAAATAGGGGGTTTATGGGTTTTTAATTAACCCATTAAGACTGGGAAAGTATTTGTCATTTTAGATTTTAGATTTTAACCACTTCAACCATTATCTTGTACTTTATATACATATATATCTGTCTTGCTCTGCTTTTACAATGAGGCGAGAACCCCCCCCCCCCCCCCCCCAAGCATGAATCATTGGAAGATGTGAAGGAAAAAAATACATCATTACAGAAGCACCTGCAGAAACAAACGAGAGAGGAAGGGAGAGGCAGAGAAAGAGAGGGAGATGTTGTTCGCTGTTGATCTTCTCAACTAAAATGTATTTCATGTGCTCATATACAGTAGAAGGAAAGTGACATGGAAACAAAGATGTTTTAACAACTGAATACTTAGACACAGAAACCACTTACCTTCATACTGTAACGTTTTTTGTATTTTTTGTAAATGAATGCCCTACTTGATCATACTACAGCGTCACACAAAAGCAGATCCACAAGCTCGAAAGATGTATGACAGATAGCGAACATAGCAGATGATAGCAGATGCACAAGCGTATCTCATCGTCATATGTAACCTACTGATCGTCTGCCAGTGAGGAGCCTCCACCGGGAGGACTCCATCCTATGGAACCCCTAGACTCCACACAGTATTGGACGGATGGGTGCTTTACCCCCTAAAGTACATGTTTACACCTTTAATGAACGCCATAGATGCAAAAGGACGCATTGGTTTTGTTTCAGCATCTGCATTGCGCGATACGAGACTATAAGATATTCAGAATGCATCTGTGTAACCTATCCATTATGTTATACTTTGGCTACTAGCCAAAAATAGCAGATATACAAGTGTATAGCGTGGCACAGAGCGCCATGCTAAGAGCTTGTAAATCTGCTATTGTTTTTAAATCGTGAAAATGTGTGCAAATCCTTGAATATGTACATATATTTTTAAGGCAAACATTTTTAACTCAAATCTTTGCTTCTGGGGGGTCCCTGGAACAACATATTTTGAGATGGGGGGGGGGGGGGGGGGGTGTCCACGGCCAAATGCATATAGCTTGGGGGGTCCTTGACTCCTTGACATGAAAAAGTTTGAGAACCACTGATATAGCAATATACGTTTTTTTTGTTTAAAGGCTTAGGGATTTAGAAGACATTTGTATAATATTCAATGATTTGAACACATTTTCAAGTTAAGAAATAAATAAATAGCAGATCTACAAGCTCATAGCGCGGCACTCGTTGCCACGCTATGAGCTTGTAGATCTGCTAGAAATCTTAAAAATGACACAGATGCGTTCCTGGATTGAATGGGTCAAATGAACTGTCATTACAGTATGTCTCCTCCAAGGAGAAAGAGAAGGAGAAGGGGAGACCTGTGGGTCCTGTGCGGTGCGTCAGACAATTGTTTTAATTGCTTCCAGAGGGGGTCGTGTGTGTGTGTGTGTGTGTGTGTGTGTGTGTGTGTGTGTGTGTGTGTGTGTGTGTGTGTGTGTGTGTGTGTGTGTGTGTGTGTGTGTGTGTGTGTGTGTGTGTGTGTGTGTGTGTGTGTGTGTGTGTGTGTGTGTGTGTGTGTGTGTGTCTGGGGGAAGCCGTCATCATCATCAGAATAGATGAGTTGTGTGGAGAGACTCTCCGTGGGCTTCTTATGGGTTTTTCTTCAATTAATTAACCCTTTAAAACAGGGGTGTCAAACTAATTTTGGGGTGAGGGCCAAAATGTTCATTTTTCATAATCGGCCTTATTTTAAAACCTGAGGCCGATTATGAAAAATTAACAGTTATCTGAAAGAATACTTGCTATGTTGCTATAATATCAAGTGTTTCTCCAACATTTTCAATGTCAAGGACCCCCACAATTATATGTATCTCAAAATATTTGGTTCCATGGACCCCTGAGCAAAGATTTGAGTTTAAAACTTTTTTTTTCCCCCCCAAAAAAATGCAGATCTACAAGCTCATATCACGTTACGAGGTGACGCGTTATGAGCTTGTATATCTGCTATTTTTGAATAGCCAAAGTATGTAAAATAATGGTTGAAATCTAAAGTGACACGGATGCTTTCCCCGGTTTGAATGGGTTAAATATGTCTCCTGTATGCGTTGCGTGGCTTCGTGGCGTTCATGGCTTCACATGGACGGACGCGCTGCGGCGCTCAGGTCTCAGTGGAGAGCGATTATCACGTTCACATCCAATTATAAGATACTGGGCTGAGACGCTCTGTATGGAAGAGAAAATAGAAAGGTCCCAACAGGCTGCGTACTGCATTATGATGATCTACAGCCACCCTTATTCCATTAACCGCTCCATTGTGTTGGGGTCATTTTTGACCCGTTTTCAAGTTCTTTATTGGAACAAGGCTTGATGATATCCTCAGAAACAGCTATTTTAACGCAACACCATTTATTATCACCATTTTAGTTTGATCTCTATAAAAAAAGGGACATCTGTGGCGTTAAGGGTCAAATATGACCCAGCAGAGAAGTGTGGCTAAATGTGTACCTTCTTTCCTGACATAAATGTATAAGGGTACATTTTGACCCATAACACCGCAGATGTCACTATTGTTAATATTAAGTTAAAAAACTAAAACAAGTAATTTATTTTTGGAAGTGTGCTAATATTAGTCTATTATAGCTAGATAACATCATGATCCATTGTCTTCATTATAATAATAAGGGTAATAATAATAATAATGATAATAAACTTTATTTGTATAGCACCTTTCATGACATGAAATGCAGCTCAAAGTGCTTTACAGAGCAAGAATACAATTACAGTTACAACCAATTTAACAAAAAAGCAAGAAAAAAAAGAAAAGCAAAAGCATAAAACAACATTAAAATAGGCAATACAGTGAGGACTTCACACTTCACAAAAATCAACCAAGGAATCAGCTAGAAGCAAGAGTGAAGAAATAGGTCTTGAGCTGTGCTTTAAAGCTATCGACAGAGGCTGCCTGTCTTAGGTGTAATGGGAGTGGGACTTTCTACAGCCAGGTTACCAAGTCTACTTATTATTGATTCTCTCTGCTCACTAGAGCCAATTATGAGAGCTTCTGTTTTATCCTCATTTAGCTTAAGAAAGTTCTCACTCATCCAGCATTTTATACTGGACAGACAGGTCAACAATGGGTCTAGAGCACAGGGGTCGTCTGGAGCTAGGAATTGTATAGACTGAATTTTAACATTTGTATAATTGATCGAGCTGAATTGAAGGATGAAACCATAACACTAACCAAAACTAATAATTTAAATAGTGTTTACATGGATATGAATGCATAACAAGTGTTTTTGAGTATTTTTTGAGCTGAGTTAAATCACGGGTCGAATTTGACCCGCTAACACCAAAAGTGTCAAAAGCAGATTTCTAACACAATGCAAGGGTTAAGACTACATTTCTGTCATTTTAGATGTCTTTGGCTATTAAAATAAAATAAAATATACAAGCTCATAGCGTGGCACCGAGTGCTGCACTACATATATGATCTGCTATTTTTGAAAAATGATTTGTAAAAATACGAATGAACAACGGCAAAGCTACCACTGGGAGAAATGTACTTTTTTTTTTCTTCAACATTTTTATCCCATGATTTTGTAACCCATTTTTTCACCCATTGCAAATTGCCTATGTAATCCTGGGCACTACTCTCCCTCTGCCATTCTAGGGAGAGCCCAGAACTGAGCTCATGCCTCCTTCAATGCATGAGCAGTGTGCAGGGGGAGGGAGTATAGAGACCAGGATTACTGCATGTTTTTGTGAGGGTACCTACCCTAGGGAGAAATGTACTTGGAAACTTCAAGCTACATGGTAAAAAAAATGTTCAACTCTTATTTTCCTGTATCTGTCCTGTGTCTCCTTTACCGCTGTGTAACTGTCATTGAAAACTGAATCTCGCCAGCGGGATAAACAAAGGCCTATCTAACCAGGCTGTCCAATACATTAATTCCACTGAGCCATAGTTTCAAGGTTTAATTGCAAATTGTATTGATTTCAACTGTCATTGCCTTTAGCTTTTTGTAGTTTTTTTGGTCGTTATTGTTTTATTAATTCAGTTTTAGCCACATTGTCAATTCACTCTCATTTAATTATGCTACTTTATTTGAATTGTGATTTAATTGAAACCACGGTTCATTGATTTGAATTAAATCTGCATTTATTGTATATATCAGATCGGCACCATTGAACATGAGGGATCACCCTCAATGGATTTTCTATGAGAGATGATGATGATGATATGTTGATCCTGTTCAGGATATTTTTCCACCGGCTTCGAATGCTATCAATGCATTGAATGGGAGATTGTCACGTTTTATCAGACCATTGAATGGGCGAGTAGGTGACGAGTAGGCGATACACGGACCTACCGCGATTTGTCAGACCATTCATTGGGCGTAATCAGGAGCTACTGACCTACTTTGGAGGCGGAGCAGTCCCCACAACAATATTTACCATTCTGTGCCTATCGGTACATAACTCCAACGGCGCTGAGTAGGCTCAGGCGAGCGTCGCATCGCTCAGGACGGCAACTCGGTCGCTTTAGCTCCCTCGGTGGCCCTCCTCGGGGCTCCAGCTCGCCTGAGACTGCGCGCCTCCGTCATGGTCCGAAACCAAAACAACCAAAACCGAAACTGAACTATTTAAGTCATCTCCGTTGGTAGGTCAGTATGTCTTGATAACACCCAATGAATGGTCTGATAAATCGCGGGTAGGTAAGTAGGTCGCCTACTTCGCCCATTCAATGGTCTAATAAAAGGTGATAATGTCCCATTCAATGCATTGATAGCATCCAAATCAGGTGTATTTTTCATGCCATGGGTTTGTCCTGACTGAATCCATAACCACTTAACCCCTATTTTCATAAATAGCAAAAACATAGCCGATATCTGATCACCCATATTGATATCGTCTGTCAGGTGTAAACCTCATGTGTCCAAAACTGTTACCTTTCAGGATTCAAATTCAAAAATATCAAGAGCAGCAGATCTATACAAGCTTGTGGAGCTGCTACTTTTGTCCCGCCGGGGTGACCACATTCCGTGTGTGTGTGTGTGTGTGTGTGTGTGTGTGTGTTAAACTAGTGTTGATTTAGTCGACTTAAAACTATGACAAAAAATGTTCGTCGACTACCTTTTTTCACTGATGAAAACTAAATAAAAGCTAGATAAAAAACTAAGCTATGATGACTAAAACTAAGACTAAATATGTTGACAATTTTGTCAACAAATAAAAACTAGACTAAAATGTTAGTGAGGGATCTAGTGGAGAAGAGATCCAGTAGAACTAAAAGACAAGTCATTTCATGTTCGGTTGAGCTCGGGTGTTGCGCTCTGAAAATAGCAGATCTACAAGCTCACAACGCGTCGCGCTGCGACGCGTTGTGAGCTTGTAGATCTGCTATTTTCAGCATGCAACAAAGTGTAAAATCAGACATTACGACGCCAACAAGGCACCGCCACAATACATTTTAGTCGACAAAATTAACTATAGATTTAGTCGACTATGATCTCATGATATTTAGTCGACTAAAACTAGACAAACAGTAAAACATTTCAGATGACAAATAATATGACTAAAACTAAATGGAATTTTATTCAAAAGACATGACTAAAACAAAAAAAAACTGGCTCAGGGGTAGAGTGGCCGGTAGAGCGGTCGGAGTTCGATCCCGGGCTCCCCCAGAGTTAGTATCAATGTGTCCTTGAGCAAGACACTGAACCCCTAATTGCTCCCGATGAGCAGGTTGGTGTCTTGCATGGTTTCCTCCGCCATCAGTGTATGAATGTGTGTGTGTGACTGGGTGAATGTAATGCACAATCTATGTAAAGTGCTTTGGATGAAAGCGCTATATAAACGTCGCCTTAACCATTATCCCTACATTTCTTTGCAATTTTTCACTATTTTGAAAAGCATGATCATATAGTTCAAATAGCCGATCCACAAGCTCACAACGTGTCGATGTTGATCGGCTATTTGAACTATTTTGAAAAACGTTTTTCCCTGGAACACAATATTTTGAGATTTGTCCTTGAAAAAGTTGGAGCACCACTGATATAACAACATACTGTTAGGATTTTGAGAACATCTTTAGGTATGTATTTGGTCATGGACCCCCATCTCAAATGTTTTTGTTCCAAGGACCCCCCCAGAAGCAAAGTTACAAATGTTCGCTTTCAAAATATACATTTTCAAAGATTTGCAAAAACGTTTCACGATTTTGATACCAATACTTTTGGACATTTACTCAAGTAATTCTTTAATGTTGGACTTTTACTTGTCGCAGACTATTTCTACATTGCAGTATTGATACTTTTACTTAAGTAAAACAACTGCGAGTACTTTTTTCCACCACTGACGCACGCATGCACACACGTGCGCGCGCGCGCACACACACACACAGACACACACACACACACACACACAGACACAACAGTGCTGTGCACTCGGTGCTGCGCTATGAGCTTGTAGATCTGCTATTTTTGAATAGCCAAATAAATCTTGAAAATGACACAGATGCGTTCCCTGATTGAAATGAAGTTAATGGCAGCTAAACACTGTGTGTCCTTGGTGATGTACTGTAGCAGCACCAGAGCCATTAGCGTGGTCGCTCACTATTCCAATCATGGTCATCATCATCAACATGGCCGCTTACATAACCAACAGGAACACTTGCCTTGAATAAATAACACACAATGATTACACAGGAGATTAATCCAGCTATTTGTCTGATCCACCCCCAACACAAGGCCTTCTATCAGTGCTGTATCCAGAGGAAAAAAACAAATAAAAAGCAGTGCTGATATGGATGTTGGACGTTAAATAGACTCTACATTAATAATCCTGCACTCTATTCTATTACACATTGAGACCTGAAGCCGATTCTACATGTCTCCTAAATCTCAACAGTATTCTGAAAACGTGTGTTTCTATATCAGTGGTGCTCAATCTTTTTCATGTCAAGGACCCCCACAATTATATGTATTTGGCCGCGGACCCCCATCAAAATATTGTGTTCCAGGGACCCCCAGAAGCAAAGATTTGAGTTAAAAATGTTCACTTTGAAAATATTCAAAGATTTGCACACATTTTCACGATTTTTCAAAAATAGCAGATCTACAAGCTCATAGCGCTGCACTCGGTGCCGCGCTATGAGCTTGTATATCTGCTATTTTTGAATAGCCCAAAGTGTAAAATAATGCTTTTTAGCTCAAATCTAAAAATGACACTGTTCCAGGTCTTAATGGGTTAATGGTAAAACTTTTAGTGACCTAGTGTCCCCATTCTGGGCGTGTCAAAATAGATGAATATTCGTAAAAAAATAGGTGAACGTCTGCCCAAAGATACGTAGATGTATAAGCCCACACAACGTGTCACAGCGCGACACATTGTGAGCTCGTAGATCAGCGATTTTTGGCAAAGATAATAATAATAATGGCAGCTGAGCCAGTAGGTTTACAACAGTATGTCCTCCCGGTAGGGGCTCCTCACTGGCAGCTGAGCCAGTATGGGTACAATAGCCGTGGCAAAGCACAGAAATATGTTGGGATGATTTAAGGTTGGCATAACGACTGAATTGGAAGAATAATAATGGCTAGAAATAATTGGCTACTCTAAATGTAAAAAAAAAAAGAGAGAAAAGAAGTATAGACCCCTCGGGGACCCCCGGTCAACAAAGTATACACTGTAGGGCTTAAATGGTCCCTGAACTTCAAAGGGTTTTAATCCTGCATAAAGACTTATACTCTCCATATTTCCCATCTATTTCATCAGCTCAAAGTTTGAAGGTTGCCGTGCATTGATTATGCTGTTTTTTAGGGGTTGCATATCTCAGCATCTTTTTTTTTTCTCTTTCACATGGGTCTCCACCACCACCAGACCACGTCTCCTTTGAACTGCATGGGCAGAAATAAAAAAACACATTCATCTTGTTTAAGTGAGATAGAACTTGGGAGTGGTTGTGGATTTATTGCAGGCTGGGCTGATGTGGCTGGCATTGCATCACCTTGACTTCCATGCTTACTAAACAGCTGTGGCCCTGCCTTGACTATTAATCCATTGAGAACGGGAGAGAGCATCCGTGGCGTTTTTTAGATTTCTTTGGCTATTAAAACAATTGTAGATCTACAAGCTCATAGCGCGAGACTCGGTGCCACGCTATGAGCTTGTGGATCTGCAATTGTTTTTGAAAATGTGTGCAAATCTTTGAATATATATATATATATATATATATATATATATATATATATATATATTTAAAGCAAACATTTGTAACTCAAATCTTTGCTTCTGGGAATTTTACAAATCTCTTCTAAATCCTAATCCTTTTTTTTTTAAAACATATGTGACCACATTTGACTGGGAGACAGTCATCTAGCACACACATCTGAACATGTTTTGCTCCAGGGTCCCCCATAAGCAGCAAAAATGTTAGTTACAAATGTTCAATTTTAAAAAAGTGCATATACAAGTAAGACGCGCGAACGCTGGAAGCGAACGCAGCTCGAAAATATTGTGTATTTACGGACTCTGTGTGTGTTTGTGTTTTGACTGTAGCTGCACTCTGGCGCGGCGCACCCAGGCAGTGCACTGCACACAGACAGACAGACACACAGAGACACAAGCCGGGCAGACTTTCATAGTAAGCTCCACTTGGGCGGAGGCGCGCTGGCGCGCCTCCTTCCGCGTTCGCAACAAAGATTTGCACACATTTTCACGATTTGAGCTTTGAGCTTGAATATCTGCTATTTTTGAATATAGGCAATAGATCTAAACTTGACGGAGATGCTTTCCCGGTCTGAATGGGTTAATAAGCAGGGCAGGTATGCTTGTTTCATGAGGGAGTTGTGGGGGGCCCCCCCCCTGCTTCTTTGGGGCCCACTGACTCACTCAAGGCTGATTTGTGTTTGCTTTTTATCCAGTGGTTCATTAAGTGGTGTCTGCTCTCTACAGACTGCAAGAAGCACTTAAAACAATGTCCTTTAAATGCTCTTTCCAAGGGTTTGATTTGTGTTTTTTTTTTGGTTTACAACCTTTTTTCTTCCCAATCGTTATGCCAATTAATTCCTCCCCGAACACATATCTGTGTTGTCACTGTTGTCGTATCCTACTGGCTCACCTGGCAGTGAGGAGCCCCGATTAAACGATTAAAACCCCTCTGTGAGGAAGTTTGGTAGAGATCAAGAGTGCAGCTTACCGGAGTGACCACCAGTGGTGTTAAGTAACTAAGTACATTTACTCAAGTACTGTACTTAAGTACAATTTTGAGGAACTTTTACTTTACTTACTGGAAAATGTCCAATTGTCTATACTTTTACTTCTACTCCGCTACATCTCAGAGGCAAATGTTATACTCTTACTCCACTACAATTACTTGAAAACTTTAGTTACTAGTTACTTTGCAGATGTAAATGATTACATTATAAAACATACATTAACCACTTTAGCCCTATTGTATACCTAGACTATTTGAAAATAGCAGATCTACAAGCTCACAATGCTTGTAGATCTGATATTTTCAAACATTTTAGTGCTTTTACTTTTTAAACTTTTTAAACTTTTTTTTGTTTACTTGGTTTTCCCTTGGTTTTCGCTCTACACACCAAACCTCTTTGCCAAAAAATAGCCGATCTACAAGCTCACAACGCCTCGCAGCGCGAGGCGTTGTGAGCTTGTAGATCGGCAATTTTTTGGCTAAAGTTTTCCTCAGAAAAGGGATGCTAGGGTTCAATTGGTTAAGGTGAAAAAAAAATCATATCACACAAAGATTTGGCGGACCCCCTGTAGTAAGTCTGAGGACCCCCTAGGGGTCCCGGACCCCCTGTTGAAGAGCCTTGGTGTAGACCAACAGATAGACCAGTGGTTCTCAAACTAAAATTAATATGCACTGTATCTGACTGCGGACCCACATATGAAAAGAGTTTGTACCAGGGACCCCGATACATGGGAAATGACTCAAATGATTCAATTATTCAAATTCAAAATCTTTCACAACTTTTCAAGTGTTTCTGATATTTTTTCTAAAATATTTGAAAATAGCTGATCTACAAGCCGACAACAACGCATTGACAGCTTGTAAATCAGCTATTTTCAAATAGCCCAGGTATAAAATAAAGGGTTAAAGGAGTAGTTGTTTTTGTCCTCATTTTAATAATTGTATTTGATTTGAAATTATTGGCTTAGGAATGTGACAAAAACAAAACAATCTCCATGAATTCTAGTCTTCAACGATTCTATTTCGATTCCTGGGGTCACGATTCTATTAAAAAAAATATTCTCATTAAAAAAAGATTCCCAATCAGTTTTATCTAAATAATTTCAGTCATATTGTTTTCATACAACTTGTTGTTAAAGTCATTATTCACTTTAAACAACCAAGTGTAGCCTAGTTATTTCCAACAGCTCAAAAAAAATAAATAGATGTAAAAAATATTGGCTTTGATGGAATCTTAGATTAGGTGTAGTTCTATTTGATGCAGAAACACTGCATAATTGCTTTGATGCAAATAACACGTGTCAGCTGGACAGTGACACACTGTGCTGAGCTGAAAGTGACTGGAGTTAGTTTAAACAAAACCTTGAATATGACTGAAGACATGATAATGTTTACTTTTATTATGGTAAGCTTACATTCATATCACAAACACCATAGAGTAAAAACTTCTGTAACTTTAACAAGCGTTTTTTTTTGGAAATTGTGAATCGATTTTAAATTTGATAATAAGAATCGTGATTGAATTGCTTCATTGGAATGTAGAAAATATTTCTAATGGCCGGCCAATTTTGCAGAATATATGCTGCATATATGCCATATTCAGGTTCATATATGTGCATGTGCATATATGTTTTATATATGTCACATATGATAAACCTATATGTTGCATTTATAAAAACATTATGTTCATATTTTCTTTGCCCCCCCTGGTGGCAAAAATCGGCTATGTTTCTACCCATTCTGTGTTGGAAACCGGCCCAAGCCTACAGTACTGTGGAGGTCTCTCACATGAATTAAGCTCCAGATGATATGTTTTGTTTTCAATATTAGTACCTATTTTACCACCATGATGATTGATATACGAACCATTCGCTAATCTAGCTTAATAATTTCACATCGTACTGAAACTCACTTTCAGCCATGCATGTCCCGGGCTAAAAATATCCTTTTATTAATACGCTTTCATCTTCTCTTCAGGGCTACGTCGGAAGTGTCAGGGGAACTAGAAAGAGAAGGGGGAAAAGATAACGCTGATGGGCCGAAACCTTGTATCTCCATAGTTTTCTAAAATTGTCCAAAAAAAAGTGTCCAAAATGTAGAAAAAAAGGTGATTTGACGCGTTGCAGGCTTGTTGATCAGTTATGTTTGCTATTTTAGATAATGTTGCTTACATGAAAGTGTTCAAGTGTGTTTTTATAAATATTGAGCCTAGGGCCCGGACCGTTGGCGTAGCGGTCCGGGCACCTACAGTAGGCTCCAGATTAGCTTGACAGCACGTTGCGGTTTCAAGTCCCGATCCCGACGGCCTTTGCTGCATGTCACTCCCCACCCCTCTCTCCCCATTTTCTGTCAGCCTACTATCTTATCAATAAAGGCAAACAAGCCAAAAAAAAACATTATTTAAACTAGAAAAAGTGCTCCTCGGAGCACAGGTCTCCGCCAGGTCAGGTATGTTATTGTGGCCTCCTGGTGGCGCTATAATAGGCCAATGTGAAAAGGATGGCATTTCTTCTTAGGCCTTTCACGGCAATCGGACACTGCATTCATGATTTGAGGCATTTTGTTCCAACAATGTGTTTTGCTAAATTAGACCTGCTGGTGGCGCTATAACAGGCCAATGTGAAAAGGGTGGCATTTCTTCCTCGGCCTAGAGGGAATGTGTGTGTGAAATTTCACGGAAATCGCACGCTGCGTTCATGATTTGAGGCATTTTGTTCAAAACGGACCAATCCTGCAAACTTTGGAAGCCAACCTTAGCCAATGAGGATGGAATCTGGGAAATTGATCACATGACTATAGAGATACTGTGTACTGATTTGCATGACGTTTGGATCAAATCTGTAGGAGTAATATAAAAAAAAATGTTTTGCAAAAATCGGCCTCCTGGTGGCGCTATAACAGGCCCATGTGAAAATGTTGGGGCAGACGTTCTGAATTGGCATCGAGGGAGTGTGTGTGCACAGTTTCGCAGCGACCGGGCCAATGGTACCGGAGATTATTTGGTAACGGACGGACAGACACACGGACGGACAGGGTGCAAAACATACTCTCTCGCCATTCCTTTCGGCCTGGCGGAGACAAATATATATATATATATATACATATATTGAACTAAGATTAACAGGAGCTTGTGACTGGATAATAACTACATTGGATCCAGTGGCACACAGGTTATATTATGTTTTTCCTTTCCTGAAAAGTTACAGTTTTGGACATGCAAGGTTTCCACCGTACATAGCGATGATGGGACATATCCCATTAAACATGCATTTAAACATGCAGAGTGGAAGGGCAAATCTTTCACCAAGACACGCTCCCCCCCTTTTCACACTTAATAATGGAAGATCCAGCAGGACTTATTGGCCTCCCCAGAGCATGAGGAGGAGATGAGGAGGTGCAATATGTCTCTGTCGGGTGGAAACCTCACATGTCCAAAAGTGTTCCTTTTTATCAGGATTTAGAAAAAAAAAAAAAAAAAAAAATCAAGAAAAAAAAAATAGGGCATAGCAGTGGTGGCCATTTTTTTGGTGCCACCGATAGAAAACCCATTCATTTTCCCCATAAGATTTCCAAAAATATTTATATAACTCTGATTATCTTATCTAAATATTGAATCAAGCAACTTAAAAACGGTCTGGGGGGCTCACAAAAGCCTGAGTAGACGATAAAATGACCCAACGTTTTTTTTTAAATGAAATATCCCTTTAAGCCCACCTCACCAGTGCCCCCCCTTTGGAAAATATTGCTCCCCCCCCCCCATGTTCTCTGAACCCCCCCCCCCCCCCCCCTCCCCCTTGTACCGCCCCGTTGAGAAATACTACACAAAACTAAAGCTCGCAGCTTATCAAAAAGTGTGTGCTCGTTCAATATGTTCAGTCAGTGTAATTTCTCATGCCACACTTACACAATACACGCTTATTGCTGCTGAAGCATTTTCTGTGCAGCATAGATCTACAGTATATACAGTAAAACACCTGACTGTGGGGAGGAAGTCAGCCAACATGGGCTTAACCCTTTGAGACCGGGAACGCATCTGTGTCATTTTAAGATTTCTTTGGCTCTATATAAAAATGGCTGATATACAAGCTCATAGCGCGGCACCGAGTGCCGCGCTACGAGCTTGTAGATCTGCTATTTTTTTTGTTGAAAAATCGCGATAATGTGTGCAAATCTTTAGTTTGAATATATACTGTATATATATATATGCTTTTTTAAAGCGAACGTTTTTAACTCCTCTTCCTAAAGTTCTTATTATTATTATTATTTTTTAACTTATGTTGCTATATTTTCAATGGTTTTCAAACTTTTTTCATGTCAAGGACCCCCAAAATAATATGTATTTGTCCACGGACCCCCTCCCATCTAAAAAATATTTAGTTCCAGGGACCCCCAGAAGCAAAGGTTTGAGTTAAAAATGATTTGCAAAAATGTTCAAGATTTTTCTAAAAATAGCAGATCTACAAGCTCATAGCGCGGCACTCGGTGCCGCGCTATGAGCTTGTGTATCTGCTATTTTTGAATAGCCAGAGACATCTTAAAATGACACGCATGCGTTCCCTTCCCGGCCTTAAAGGGTTAACAGCAGTACCCAAGAGGTTTTAATTATATCGTCACTGTCAGACAGATAACCTCATAATTCCATATTTTCAACTTGTGTGCGACGATTGTGAACACACCTGGCGTCCCAGTCGGGTTATAGGAACAGAACAGGAGCTCCACCGTCCCTGGGGGGGCGGGGGATGTGTGGGACCCCCTGGGGACGAGGCCATTAAGAGCCACAGATAGTCCCAACCGTGACACCCTATAGGCTGGGGACACCAACTGGAGACAGCATGGCCCTTATGTGAGGCTGTACAGTATGTTGCATCATACTGTCTGCAATGTTCTGTGTGTGTGTGTGTGTGTGTGTGTGTGTGTGTGTGTGTGTGTGTGTGTGTGTGTGTGTGTGTGTGTGTGTGTGTGTGTGTGTGTGTGTGTGTGTGTGAGTGAGACTGTGTGTGTGTGTGTGTGTGTGTGTGTGTGTGTGTGTGTGTGTGTGTGTGCGCGCAGTTTCCATACTGTAATTTTAATTGAGGTGGATATTGTTTTAACAAGAAAATGCCATTTTTATCACATTCTGTATAATGTTGTTTTAATGAAAGATTTGGTTTTAATGACAATGTATTACTTTTTAACACATGAGGTGTTATTGTAATGGTAGCTGATTTTGTGTTAACAATATCCTCTTTTTCATCACATCCACATAATGTGTTTTAATGAAAGAGGATGTCGTTTTAACCAGAACATATGTTTTTAAGACAACGTTTTAATGAGAGTGGGTGTCGTACGGTGTTAACGAGAAAATGGAGAGAGAGAGAGAGAGAGAGAGAGAGAGAGAGAGAGAGAGAGAGAGAGAGAGAGAGAGAGAGAGAGAGAGAGAGAGAGAGAGAGAGAGAGAGAGAGAGAGAGAGAGAGAGAGAGAGAGAGAGAGAGAGAGAGAGAGAGAGAGAGAGAGAGAGAGAGAGAGAGAGAGAGAGAGAGAGAGAGAGAGAGAGAGAGAGAGAGAGAGAGAGAGAGAGAGAGACGTGTCAATATGTTTCATTGGTTCAATATTTATAAAACCCACAGACAAACTTAACTTACCCATTTTCACTTTAACTTAATACAAAAGGACAGCAGATCTAAGCATTGTGAGCTTCTAGATCTGCTATGTGTGTTACTTTTGTGTGACACCGTAGAATGACAAAGTAGTACATTCATTCATTTAGAAAGAAAAGAAACAAACACAAAAAAAGTCCTTCCTGCAGCTGCATGACCCGGGTTCGAATCCGTCCGCACGTGTCTCTGCTGCTCACCTAGCAGCTCTGTGCCTCTATATACATCACACATCTGTCTGGTGCAGTGGTGGAAAGTACATTTACTCAAGTACTGTACTCAAGTACAATTTTGAGGAATTTACTGAAGTTTTGTAGACTTGTTTGATTATTATTACAAAACGTACATTAAACACTTCAGCCGTATGTACACTTTTGCTTTTTGAAAATAGACGATCTACAAGCTCACAACGTGTCGCATGGCGACACGTTGTGAGCTTGTTGATCGGCTAATTTCAAAAGCCTTTTACACATTTTAGACAGGACATTCTGCGTAACTAGTAGCCTACTTCTACTTTTGGTACTTTAAGTAGGCAGATCTACAAGCTCATAGCGAGGCACTCTGTGCCGCGCTATGAGCTTGTATATCTGCTATTTTTGAACAGCTAAAGTATGAAATATGGTTAAGGTGGTTAAAAAGACTGTAATGCTATATTAACTAGTAAGTAAGGAAGTACATTTTATTTATATAGCACTTCTCACAGAGATGGCTCACAAAGTGCTTCACATACAGTACATAGAGAGAACTAATTTTGCTGGGGATCCCCTGGTACCCAATAATTACACCTACATGAGCAAGATTAAGTTGGTAATCAGTTATTGGTTCTACATTTTGGCCTGTCAGACGGGTTCTCTCTCTTTCTTTAAATCAAAAAATATCTAGCACTGCACTGTGCATTGCCTTTATTAAAATGTAAATTCAAAATGCAAGTCAATGTGGAGACGGCTAAGACTGTGTTATTTAAAATGACATCCAGCTGCTGCTCATCTGGAACTGAACTGTCACATGACAACGTAGTGACAATGAGACATCCTCTACACCATGGAGTCTAAATGGGAATAAAATTCCTGTGTGTGTGTGTGTGTGTGTGTGTGTGTGTGTGTGTGTGTGTGTGTGTGTGCGCGCGTGTCCGTGTGTGGTAGTGAAATATATTCAAGTTTGAAATATATTCAAGTTAAAACCAATTTATGTTAATTTACTGTAGATCAGTGCTTTTCAAACATTTTCACGTGAAGAACCCTCAAATTGTTAGGCCACACACACCCATCGGAAAATATTTAATGGCAGGGAGGGATTTTATTTTGTGTCAAAAATGTCAATTAAAAAAGAAAATCAATATATTTTCAAATGTAGCTGATCTACTCACCATGCATGCGTCTCACACACACCAATTACCAGGATTTGGAATTCATGTCGCTTAAAAAAAGTTAAAGCAAAGATGAGAGAGAAGTCTCCTTAAGTAGTCCAAACAGTCATGTATTCCAGTCAGGTGTGTGTTGTCATGTCTGCTCATTATACGTGACTTTGGTCTTGTTTTTCTGTAAAGTTCTGTAAATTATTGATAGTTGCGGGTTTTTGGGCTTGTTTGTAAAATGTAGCTTGATTATTAGGGCTTTTTCCTCGAACCTTTCCACGTCAAGGACCCCCAAATGAATATACATTTGTCCGCGGACCCGCCATCTAGAAATATTTTGTGCCAGGGATGAAAAATAGTCAAAATGTTTTTCTTTTTAGCGTTGTTTCAAAATAGCAGATCTACAAGCTCACAATTCATGGTGACATTGCATCGTTTTGAGCTTGGTTTAGAACAAGAGCCCAGCATCCGCCTTTGATATTGAGTCTATATAGGAAGTGACAGTTCATATGAATGGCCTGAAAGTCTTGCTGTTTTACCCCTGCTGGTGTCAGAAGAAATAACGCTCTATTCAAGCGGATACGTTTTTGCCAAACTTTAGACTTTTCAAGCATTTTCATAAATACTATATGCTTCCAGTTGCTAGTTTTAAATCTTCTTTCAATCACCATGATATGAGTTATGGTAAATTATGGTCCCATTTATTTTATGTAAATTGATGATAAAGTAGGAGGGGCGTGGCTACCGTGTGATGCTTTAGATTGACAAGCTACACAACCCATAGCAATCATTCCCCACCCCCGCTCGGGTCCCAACCAATAGCATCCATTTCTGAGTGCATAGGATATAGAAAGATGCCGGATTTGAAATCGTTGAAAAATAGACTTCATTTACGGTCTGCAGAGTCTATGGGCGTATATTTTTCCATGCTTTGTACTGTATATGGTCTAGACCAGGGGTCTTCAACGTTTTCAGGCCAAGGACCCCCTAGCTGAGAGAGAGATGAAGCAGGGACCCCCCTCTATATTGTATACAATTGTGTTTCAGATTAAAGTTTTTTTTTTACTTTGTCTGCTCTTTTTTCCCTCTACACATATACCTCTTTGCCAAAAATAGCCGATCTACAAGCTCTCAACGCCTCACAGCGCGAGGCGTTGAGAGCTTGTAGATCGGCTATTTTTGGCTAATGTTCCCCTCAGAAAAGGAATTCTATAGTTTAAGTGTGTAAAAAACTAAATACTATCACGCAAAGATTTGGCGGACCCCCTATAGTAGGCCTGAGGACCCCCTAGGGGTCCCGGACCCCCTGTTGAAGACCCCGGCTCTAGACACACAGACACAAAGAAGGCAAAAGGAATGCCGGCCATGCCAACACATCAACACATGGAATGTCAACAAAGGTGCTACAATAATAAACTTTATTTGTATAGCACCTTTCATGACATGAAATGCAGTTCAAAGTGCTTTACAGTGCAAGAATACAATTACAGTTACAAGTAGCTCTAGTGTACAGTGAAGCACCTCTGTGGACATTCCATTCCATTGGTTGAAGTGTTGTGTTGGTACGTAAGCAGCATTGCTTTTGCCCTCGCAAAAAAAAAAAGACACATTTTATACGTTGCACCTTTTGTACCTGTTTTGTACCTCTGTTTGTGTATGTAAGCTTTGTTTTCCCTGTGTAATGTAATGTACTGTACTCTATTGTCTGCTAGTTTTCATGTTATTGTTTTTTTTGTGGGGGCTGTGTGTACTTGGACCTACTAAAGTTCTGCCACCTGTGTGTCTTAAAGGGATTCTAGGCAACTTCAGAGATGAAAAAAAAAAATGTTTTGTCAAACACCGGCCCTCCACTCCAAAAGTGGCACTCCAAAAATAATAGAGGCTCAGTTACACGTTCTTCTTTTATTGAGAACGTAAGCGAACATGTTTCGGCCTCAGCCTTCCTTCAGAGCATGTTTGAAAAGTGAAATCAAGAGGAAGTGCCCCTGCGTGTTTCTTAGCTGTATATATTATGTAGATATCTTAGAGTTTTGCCTCTCCTTGATTTTTTTCCTCTTCCTGAAAAGAACAAAAACGATGGAGCTTATTAAGTAGAAACACCTGCAAACCTGTGATGTAACAATAAAGATGATTCTGTCGCGTTACTCCACAGATCAGCAGGAACGAGTTGTTTTAACACGCGGTCTTAACCAGTGGTGTAAAGTAACTAAGGTACTCAAGTACTGTACTTACTTGGGTAAGAAAATCATTTTTTTTAAAAGTACTGTACTTACAGTAGGTACAATTCTGAGGTATTTTTTACTTTACCTTAGTATTTCCAGTGTTCAGTACTTTTACTCCTACTCCACTACATCTCGGAGGCAAATTGTGCTTTTTAGTCCACTACAATTATTTGAAAACTTTAGTTACTTTGTATATTTGAATTATTATTATTATTACAAAACATACATTAACCAATTCAGCCCTACATACATTTCGACCATTTTAAAATAGCAGATCTACAAGCTCACAATGTAGATCTGCTATTTTCATAAGCTTTGTATACAATTTATACATTTGACAACTTGTGAAACGGGACATTCTGCATAACGAGTACTTTCTACTTTTGGTACTTCAAGTACATTTTTTTTTACTAATACTTACGCACTTTTACTCAAGTAAATTTTGAATTCCAGACTTTTACTTGTAACAGTGTTTTGCTGTATTGCAGTATTGATACTTTTACTTAAGTAAAACATGTGAATACCTTTTCCACCACTGGCTTTAACATAAGGATTGAAGCATTTTCCCAGGTGATCATTGCTGTTCTGACCTCCACAGGAATCAGTGAGTGAATGGGATTTCACACACTGGCTCCATGTGGTGCAATCAAAACCTATTCATGTGAAAACCAGCAGCACGGGGTGCAGTAATCATATCATTTTGAAAATGTCAGTAGCTTAAAGAGATAGTTCACCCCCAAAATGACTTTTTTTTCCCCCATCGATTAGTCACCCCATGGAGACTTGAATTCATGTTTTTTTTTCTTTTTTTCACATTCCTAAGCCAACAATTTGATAACCAGCTCCGGGTATTAGACACAAAGAGTCTCCTTTGTGTCTAATACCAGAACCGCTGCCTACCCGTCCGCTGGTCATCCAATGATTGGCTTGCGACAAAAACAAAAAAATATCCATGAATTCAAACTTTAGTTACTAGTTACTTTATAGTTTGATTAATTTGATTATTATTACAAAACATACAGTAACCACTTCAGCTACATTTCGGCCATTTGAAAATAGCAGATCTAATGCGACGCATTGTGAACTTGTAGATCTGCTATTTTCAAAAGATTTGTATACATTTGAAAACTTGAAATGGGACATTCTGCACAATGAGTACTTTTACTTTTGGTACTTTAAAGGGTCTACACCATGAATTTTAAAAATAATAATAATATTTGATATCATATTGTTTATGTCCCTCAAACGTTTTTCAAAAGGTTTGAGCCTAAATCAAGCCTCAGATATACTCATTCCAACTAACTTCTCTCTGGCTTATAAAGCACTTTCACCTGCAATACCACATTGTCCTGTTTGGCACGGGGCGCTATTGAGACAGTTTGTATGCATGTTATCTCCTGGTTCTGTGTGGAAAAAGTAAAAAAAATAAATAAGATTTTTTTTTTTTAAAGATTTATTATTTTCCCCTGACGTGACGTAGGGTGGGGGAACAAATCTGACGGACTGTTTTCAGACCAATTTACATGAAAACCACAGATAGCCTATGAAAGCCTGCATGCTCGAAGTCGGGTATTTTTTGGAACAGAAGAGAGGTGGGGGAGACCAAAAACATGGTCAAATTCATGGTGTAGACCCTTTAAGTGCATTTTGATGCCAATACTTTTGTACTTTTACTCAAGTACATGTTTGAACAGAGTATTTCTATATTGCAGTATTGATACTTTCACTTAAGTAAAACATTTTGAATACTTTTTCCACCCACTGCAGGGACCCCTAGAAGAGAAGATTTGTGTAAACCCCAAAAAATCTAACACTTTCAAGATTTTACAATAAAAAAAATAAGATTGCAGATGTACAAGCTCAAGCTCGTGTGAGCTTGAAAGCAGAAAGTAGATCTACAAGCTCACAACACGTCGTGTTTTGCGACGTCCTGTGAGCGTGTCTATCGGCTATTTTCAGCATCTGTTCGGCAAGCAAACATGGTCATTGGTGTTCAATTAGCTTTCATAACGTAACCTTCAACATTCATTCACACATTCATGGAATTCTCAAACCTTAACGGAGTCCAGCTTGCATTTTTTATAAGGTCGTTCTCTGGACAGAAGTGGAAATGACACTGTCCACGCACACGCGCACGCACGCACGCACGCACGCACACACGCACACACACACACACACACACACACACACACACACACACACACACACACACACACACACACACACACACACACACACACACACACACACACACACACACACACACACACACACACACACACACAGGAGTCATTGACGCCAGTGACTCATGGGAGATGTGGGCCGGTTTGAAGGGAGGAGGCGTGTGTGTGTATGTGTGTGTGTGTGTGTTGCTTGCGTCACTGTGGTGAGCTGTGGCGTGCACCCCCCCCCCCCCCCTTCAGGTGGAAAGCTGAACACAGATTAGCCAACATTGCGCACGCACGCACGCACGCGCACACACACACACACACACACACACACACACACACACACACACACACACACACACACACACACACACACACACACACACACACACACACACACACACACACACACACACACACACACACACACACACACACAGACACACACACAGACACACACACAGACACACAGAGGCAAACAAGTGCTAGCAGTCATGAGCTAAAAGTAACGCTTTTAGAGGTGGGAATAGAAGGCGAAAACGTGGAAATTGTGTCTGATATATTTCATGGGCTTCATTTTTACTCGTGGCATATTTATTTATTCCGCCATGATGTTATTTGCATGTCTTCAAACAGGGGGTCCGGGACCCCTAGGGGGTCCTCAGAGCTACTGAAGGGGCGGCGCCACATCTTTGTGTGATAGGAACTTCTTTTTTTTTTTTTTACATTCATCACTTGAGCCCTAAGATCCCTAGTGTCTGTCTGTCTGTCTGTCTGTCTGTCTGTCTGTCTGTCTGTCTGTCTTCTGTGTCTTATTGTAGTGGAGTAAAAAGTACAAATTTACCTCTGAGATGTTTAGATTGATTGACTTTATTAATAGTTTGTAACAGTTTGTTAACACCGAGGTATACAAATACTAAATCTAACCCAAATAAGCCCAGGGCTTTCCATTAAGGTCCTGTGTATTCAATTCATCAAGACATTTAAAGACAAACAATAATGCACTGTAATATGCAAAAACATCATGAGTAGTAATGAAAAATAAAGATATGTAGGGGAGACACGGGGACAAAATTAACAGGGGGCAAAAGTAACACACTCAATAATTCTAATTAGAAATAAGCTAGAGGGGTGAGACTTCTTGTGCACATGCTCAGTAGGGTCCTCTCTCTGCCTATGTAAGGATAGAATGTTCAACAAAATTTGAGGTGTAAGCGTAATTTATTTTAGTGTACAGTATTTTCCTTCTGCTGTCTAAAGATAAGATGTCAGCTAATTTAAACTTAGATGAATTGTATCTCTATGTTATTGGTCACAAATTAACGTCAGCAGCCTATGCTAGTATAGGTGTTTCTAGCTAGAATTTGGGATTTTATCATGGTTGCCCCATCAATTGTGGGGGCAATTGTAACTGTTTTTTCTGTGTGTTTTCAATGCAATGCTTTTTGTCTGGGATTTCATACTTTTATGTTACCATAGACCAATTATTTGTTTACCAACATTGAGACTGGATGCACAGGTGATTGTTTCATACAATCAATTCTCAACCTGTTGTTTTGGGGTGCGCTGGTTTCAGCACACCCCAACCCCCTCTTGTGTGTTGGCTAGTGCTGCGCGTCCTAGCGAGACCTGACAGAATGGGTTTGACGCTTGCGCAGTATGACGCTTGCAACCAGTGTGACGTCGTCTGTTAAGAGGTCTATTGCCCCCAACCACTGTTACAACTGCCCTCATCACTGGGGCAATTGTAACACTGTGACTCATTGCATTCAAATTAGTATTTTAGTCTTGTCCTTATTAGTGAAAGCTTACAAATTGTATTACTAATTAGGGCATATATTTAGGTTTCTTATGGCAAAAGATGACTAGGATATTTCAAGTAGTCTGTGAATTATGAAGGCAAATACAAAAAGTGTTACTTTTGTCCCCGATCTCCCCGACACAGTAAACAGTTGAGGGGTGGGCTGGTGTCCCTATTTTGGTCACATCCTTATTAACACATTCAGTTTTATTTGTCTATTATGCTTTTCTTTTAAATGAATTTTAAATTGCATATTGGCAAGGGCCCACTTGAAAAAGAGTTTTAAATCTCAGTGTGGATTTAGCCTGCAATAAAGGATGAATTAAATGAGGAGTTCACCCAAAAAAATACTTATTTTCTATCAATTACACACCCCATGAAGCCTTGATTTCATGGATTTATTTTTGTTTTTGTAGCATTCCTAAGACAATAATTTGATCACCGTGTTTATTTTCGGTAGGAGACCCAAATAATCTACTTTGTGTCTCCTACCGGATACATTAGCCGGTAGGAGACGGGAATCAAATTATTAGCTTAGGAATGCCACAAAAACAAAAAAGAATCCATGGATTCTAGGCTTCATAGGGTGTGCAATTGATAGAAAATAAGTAATTTTTTGGGTGAACTCCTCCTTTAATACAAGAAACAATAATAATTCAGGGCTACAGCGTACGCTGTTCCATCTTGATTATCGCCTTTCAACAATGTATCGCAACGATTATTGCAAGAATGCATGGCCGATCTACAAGCTCACAGTGCATTGTGAGCTTGTGGATCTGTTATTTTGCTCATTTTGCTCATAAAATAAGACAGACCATAAGACAGACCATACAGACCATAAGACAGACCATAAGATGAACCATAAGCCAGATTTCCATTTTCTGTCATACATTATTTACTACCCAGAATACACCTCTGCCTCCTCCCTGTCCTACATAGTGACTCAAGGCTCAATGAAACAGAGGTGTTGCATGGGCTCCTCGTGTGTGTGTGTGTGTGTGTGTGTGTGTGTGTGTGTGTGTGTGTGTGTGTGTGTGTGTGTGTGTGTGTGTGTGTGTGTGTGTGTGTGTGTGTGTGTGTGTGTGTGTGTGTGTGTGTGTGTGTGTGTGTGTGTGTGTGTGTGTGTGTGTGTGTGTGTGTGTGTGTGAGCCCTCTGGCAGACTGCGCAAGAACACAGCATGATACCGCACACCACAACATCACAGCACAGCACGACACAACACAATGTGCACGTGAATACAAGCGCGCGCACACACACACACACACACACACACACACACACACACACACACACACACACACACACACACACACACACACACACACACAGCTTTTTAGTTCATATGACCAGAGGCTGCATGTGTTGGACTCATTTTTTGGAGTCCAAGAACTAGATTCTTTCATGCATTAACATTTGAGTTGCAGAACCATAAGGTTCATGTCTTTTTATAGCTATATGTATGTATTAGGGCTGTGAAAAAAAAAAAGTATTTTCTTTTTACAGCTTAACTTTCCAGTCTATCGTCTGTATTATTTGAATATCTTGTTGTCTAAAGGGTGAGGTGCATACCGTCCAAATGCATTAATATTACAACACACATACATAATGACTGGGATGGCACTTGTCAGTGGGGGATATTTAACGGGAAGACCAAACATGGAAGAAGCAGGAAAAAGGGAGTATGTATGTATATATATATATTAGAGGTGTAACGATATAGTAACTGCATCGAAAAATAGTTTTGAATTTTCTACTATATCGATATGCAAACATCAAAATATCGTATCGTTTGACTTTGTATCGAATCGTTTTGCAATGCAAATAATCAATTTTATGCAATAATAAGTACTTTTAAGAAGAAAAAAGAGAAAGAAGGGTTTATATCCAGTATCCAGGTATTTCTTTTTCACATAGAATTTTTGGGTAAATAAATAGTTACTATATCGATTTTAAATCATTGAATCGAATCGTATCGTTCTAAATTAACCTGTCCTGTATCGTTCATGTATCATATCGACTAAATCACTGAATCGAAACTTATCGTATCGTTCTAAAGTAACCTGTATCGCTCATGTATCGTATCGACAACCAAGTATCGTGATACGTATCGAATCGTTGTTAAAACGTATTGTTACACCCCTAATATATATATACACTGGGTGGTTCCAGTGGCCACTCCAGGTATAGTATAACTCTGTGCTATTATCACCTAGAAGGTTCTGATAGTTTGGCCAGGTTTGTCTTTTTCTGCTCAAACTAATTTAACCCCATAACGACTCCTTTTATTTTTCTCAACCTTTATTTATGCAAAGGAGGTTCGCTGAGGACAAACTCTCTTTTTCATGACTGCCCTGCTGCTTAATTCACACTCACACGTTCAAACCTGAGAACTGCCACGGTCTAATACCGTTGGCCACTGAGCAGCTCCACTGGAGCAGTTGGGGTGGGGGGGGTTCAGTGCCTTGCTCAAGGGCACTTCAGCGATGTTGGGAGAAGGAAGCTGGGTGGCCCTTCACTTCCCCATCACCTTCCAGTTACAACCGCGCTCCTCTATCCTTAAGGCCAGGGGTCTTCAACAGGGGGTCCGGGACCCCTAGGGGGTCCTCAGAGTTACTACAGGGGGTCCGCCGAATCTTTGTGTGATTTTTACATTAACCACTTCAACCAAGCATCCCTATTCTGAGGAGCACTTTAGCCAAAAATAGCAGATCTACAAGCACACAACGCCTCGCGCTGCGAGGCGTTGTGCGCTTGTAGATCTGCTATTTTCGGCAAAGTGGTTTGGTATAGGGGGGGGGGGAAAGAGTGAAAGTACAGAGTGAAAGGTCAGGTATACTAAGTATTGTTTAAGTGCATGGTTAAATGTCTGGAAATACACATTAACATGAATCCAACATGATAAGTGCTGTGAAACAAGTCTATGAAGCTGCCTATGAAATCTATGAAAAAAAGGAAAAAGTATACAATATATAATTGGGGTCCCTGCCTTCTCTCTCTTTCAGCCAAGGGGTCCTTGGCCTGAAAACGTTTAAGACCCCTGCTCTAACCTTTAGGCCATTGGTTCTTAAAGTGGGGTCCGGGGACCCCCAGGGGTCCTTGGGGGGGCGGGTCCCAGGGGGTCGCCCAGCAAAATGTGTTAATATAGCATCACAATAATTTTAACCACTTTCACCATTTATACTTTGGCTATTCAAACAAATAGCAGATCTACAAGCTCATAGCGCAGCACTCGGTGCCGTGCTATGAGCTTGTAGATCTGCTATTTTTGAAAAATCGTGAAAATATAATATTTTTTTAAAGCGAACATGTTGAACACAAATCTTAGCTCCTGGGGGTCCCTGGAACAAAATGTTTTGACATGGGAGGCCAAATACATAATTATGATTTCGAGTGGTCCTTGACATGAAAAGGTTTGAGGACCACTGCTTTAGGCCACCGCTTGCTCCCCATGTGCCACACAGCACATACCCCCACCCCACACCCCACCCTTAGCCCGCTTATGACTTAATATGAATAATAGCCTACTATCTACAGTTTCTCTACATCTAACGACGTGATGCAGATAAAACATAACCGCTTTCTCATTTCCTTAGCGTCCCAGGACACACTGTCAGTGTGTATAATAAAAGGTTGAAATCCACCGCCCGGCCGTCACCAGCCAGCTGTCCTCTGCCTATTTTTCATCTCTCAGAGAGCATATTTGTCAAGGTGGCTGCATTCTGGCTCACAGAGCGCTGGATTTGTGTGGAAGGAAAAGCCGGTTTACGTTCCAGGGGATTCAAAAACCTCTCGCGTGTTTGGTTGGTTTTCAGGTCACTCCTCCTGACGGTAACAGCTTGTGTGGAGGCTTGATATATTTAGAAAAGCATGACGAGGGGTGATGAAAAGCACTCTCACTGATGCGAAAGGCACGCTGCGTTTACTATAGATTATGTTCTGTGTGTGTGTGTGTGTGTGTGTGTGTGTGTGTGTGTGTGTGTGTGTGTGTGTGTGTGTGTGTGTGTGTGTGTGTGTGTGTGTGTGTGTGTGTGTGTGTGTGTGTGTGTGTGTGTGTGTGTGTGTGTGCGTGTGTGTGTGTGTGTGCCTGTGTGTGTGTGCGTGTGTGTCAGGGTGGCAGATGGGACTTGACGATCGATACACAGCAATAGGCGTGCATTACATTCAGAGACAGACACAAACGTAATCCAATATGGACGTACTGTATGAAATGTGAAAAATGATAGAAAAACAGAAGGCAGAGTCCTTCAGATGAAAGAGAATAATGTTACAGCTAAACGGACTGTGGTGTGTGTGTGTGTGTGTGTGTGTGTGTGTGTGTGTGTGTGTGTGTGTGTGTGTGTGTGTGTGTGTGTGTGTGTGTGTGTGTGTGTGTGTGTGTGTGTGTGTGTGTGTGTGTGTGTGTGTGTGTGTGTGTGTGTGTGTGTGTGAGTGTATGCGCATGTGGGTGTGTGAGGGCCAAATGTCCCCACAAGTATAGTAGTATTTGAGAAATATCCATTGTGAGGAACCATTTTCCAGGTCCTCACAACAGAAATAGTTGTGTTTATGACTCTTCCATTGCCAAAAATAAAACATTGTGTGGTAAGCCACTGCCAGCGAGTTTTTGTTTTCCTTACCTTTTCAACTAGTCACAGAATATTTATCTCTCCAGTATGATCGTTGAACACAAAGGCTATATAGTCAGTTTGGCGCGGACCCCATCGCAGCTGAATCTGATCAGATCCTTCTGACCAGCAGCGCCAACGTTGAAAAAAAGATCAACTTTGACACTGCCGCCGTGTGGCGAGAGAGAGAGTGACAACCACGTAAAAAAAAGTCCAACTCTCCCCATCTGTCTCTCTCTCTGCAAGTCCCAGCCGCACGCATGCACTCACGCACGCACGCACGCACACAGAGAACAATTAGTCCTATCAATTAGGGAATGTGGGTAGCCTATCGCGGCGGTTCTCAACCTGTGGGTCGGGACCCCGAGGGGGATTTTTTGAGGGGTCCCCAGATGACAGTGAAGTCATGAAAAAAAAGAAAGAAAAGACAAAAGACCATTACTGCATCAAAAGTAATCAACAAACTACTATAAAAACTGTTCAAACATAAAAAATAAAAAATAAAAATAAGAAAGAGGCAATTACATAGCCAATCTACTGTACAAGCTCACAACGCCTCGCGTTTGCGAGACATTGAGAGCTTATAGATCGGCTATTTTCATAATATTTATTCGTGGAGCGAGTGAAACAAAAATTATAATGCCAATTCCAAGTGCTTGTCAGGGTGGGGGGTCCCCATTTCAAATATGATTATTTTGGGGGTCCTTGGGGGGGTCCCCAGTTCAAATATGATTATTTTGGGGGGGTCAAGTCCTGAAAAGGTTGAGATCCACTGGCCTATCGGTCCTGAAGCAAAAAGAAAACTCCACATCAGCTGCAAATCAGAGAGACAGAGGATATACAGAACAATGAAGGAAGACAGAGTGGATTTGGTGTTCTCTGTTTCATGAACCATATGTTCAGCCTGAGGATACACTACCCACAACACACACACACACACACACACACACACGCACACGCACACACGCACACGCACACGCACATGCACACGCACAGGATGCAGGCTGCACACTGAGTGAGGGCAGTGGTGGAAAAAAGTACTCAAATGTTTGTATTTGAGTAAAAGTAGCAGTAGGAAGTATATCAACAAAGTATGACCCATAACGGTAGTTGCCAAACCTTTTAAATATATATTTTTGTGTTGTTTTTTGTTGTATTTTTTTGTGTGTGTGGATGTTCACTTATTTATAATAATTTAAAACATATAATAAAAACTGACATATTCACTCGCGACCCATTAAAACGGTTCATCCGCGATGCTAAAAATAGGTCTGGGGCGACACACCGCTAGAGAGCACCTATATATGGTTTAAGTGGATGTTAATGCAGTAGCACAGTAAGCAGGGTTCAGCTTAGGGTTAGCATAGCATGAACATGGAGCATCCATCCATGCTCTTAATGCGCTTGACGCGCGCCTGGTGGGTTTCAAGCATTGGGGTCTTTTTCCTCGGTAAATCCAATGAGACAAGGACCACCCAGCTGTAGCTTGCAGCAGCTGATCATGCCGCGCCGCTCTGATGTTAATCTACAGTAGGCCTATATGCACTGTTGCACATAGTACACACCGCACTACACACATGTACACACCATGTGTGTTCTGCAGCCACCTTTTGCAAAGATTCTAAGAGAAAGTCAACCGAACCAAGAACTTGCAAATAATGCACCAACAGATCACTATAACATACATACCAGTGTTGATTTCGTACCGACTACCTTTTTTTCACTGACGAAAACGAAATAAAAACTAAGCTATGATGACTAAAACTAAGACTAAATATATTGACAATTTCGTCAGCAAATAAAAACTAAACTAAAATGTTAGTGAGGGATCTAGTGGAGAAGGGATCCAGTAGAACTAAAAGACAAGTCATTTTATGTTTGGTTGTGCTCGGGCGTTGCGCTCTGAAAATAGCAGACCTACACAACGCTGCGATGCGTTGTGAGCTTGTAGATTGGCTATTTTCAGCATGCAACCAAATGTAAAATCAGCCATTACAGTGCCATCAAGGCGGCGCCAAAATACATTTTAGTCGACTAAGTCAACTGTAGATTTAGTTGACTAGAATCTTATGATATTTAGTCAACTAAAACTAGACTCATTTAGTAAGACATTTCAGATGACTAAAATATTACTAAAACTAAATGGAATTTGGAATGCTTGAATGCTGAATGTTGAATGCTTCTGATTGGTCAATCAGAATTCAGCGGCATAAATTAATGGAATATTTTCATTACCGTAAGCAAGGAAATGCTTCATTTTATTTATTTTGTTTTTTGTAATGTATTTATTATTAAGTAGCCGTGTAATAAGCCGGGATAATTGACGGCGAGCGGGTCATTAAATTCCTCCACAATCGCGCCGGGATTTAATCACCCTGCAATTATCCATTGCATAATAGACTATAAAGTCCTTATCCTTGTGCACAGGCCTTGGATTGGTATGTAATTGAATCACTGCTTTTTTTGGTTTATATTATTATTATTATTATTATTATTATTATTAGTATATACTTGACCACTTTTGCTTCATTAGATCATTGGTTCTCAAAGTGGGGCACAGGAACCCCCTCTGGGGGTCCCCAACAAAATTATAAGTAATTATAGCTTCAAAATCGGTTTAATTCTTTTTGACCCTACATTAGCTAAATAGCCAACGTGCCATTAGCTAAATAGCCAAAATAGCTAAAAATAAAACTGTGAACGATTTGGAAAAGGAGGTCAGAGTGAATGGGGGGCATGTGAGACATGATGGGAATTGGATTTGAACTACCATCCTTGTGACTCAACAAAGACTGATAATATATCTAGAGAACGGACGGCCCGCTCCAACTATTCATTTCATTGACAGTCGCTCACCAGCGTGTGAAGCACCTGGAAGTATCTCTACACTTCCTGGATAAAAGAGCAGGCGTACTATAGCGTTCTAAATGCGGAAGTCTTGCAATACCATGTTTTGGCCACCAGGCTTCTATGCATGGCTTCAATAATCCTCCGCGGTCCTGGGGACTTGGAGCAAACTGTGCTGCCCTCCTGATCGATAAAGAAAACATCTCATGCACAGTAGATCAGAGCAGTGGTTGTCAAACCTTTTCATGTCAAGGACCCCCAACACGATATGTATTTGGCCACGGAACCCCCCCCCCCCCCCCCCATCTTAAAACATTTAGTTCCATGGACCCCCAGAAGCAAGATGAGTTGATGAGTTGAGTTACAAATGTTTGCTTTTAAAAATATATATTATAAGAAATGCAAAAAAAAATCACGATTTTACAAAAATAGCAGATCTACAAGCTCATAGTGTGGCGCTCGGTGCCGCGATATGAGCTTGTAGATCTATTTAACCAAAGTATAACCAAGTATAACCAAAGTATGAAATATGGATAAAGGGGAACATGATTTTGACGCTATATTAACACATTTTGCCCGGGTACCCCCCCCCCCCCCCCATGGAGTAGAGTACAGTAGAGTACAGTAGAGTAGGCTACAGTACGCTATACGCTACATGACTCTGGTTCTACAGCGAGAGAGAGAGAGAGAGAGAGAGAGAGAGAGAGAGAGAGAGAGAGAGAGAGAGAGAGAGAGAGAGAGAGAGAGAGAGAGAGAGAGAGAGAGAGAGAGAGAGAGAGAGAGAGAGAGAGAGAGAGAGAGAAATGAGAAGGGAAGAGGGAGAGATGGGGAACAGAAGAGAAAGGAAGAGAGGGGGAGAAATCGACAGTGAAAGACACACATGTGCACACACACACACACACACACACACACACACACACACACACACACACACACACACACACACACACACACACAGAGGTAATAGAGCTGTAGCCTGCAGCTCTGCAGTGAGGAGGAGGATCAAAGGGTTGTGGTGCTGCATGTCAATGCATTTCAATAGATGTCCGTCCACTAGTCTGCAATACTGATGAGAGTCACAGTTAGCATGATGCTACATTCACCATCAATACTGATGAGAGTCACAGTTAGCATGATGCTACATTCACCATCAATACTGATGAGAGTCACAGTTAGCATGATGCTACATTCACCATCAATACTGATGAAAGTCACAGTTAGCATGATGCTACATTCACCATCAATACTGATGAGAGTCACAGTTAGCATGATGCTACATTCACCATCAATACTGATGAGAGTCACAGTTAGCATGATGCTACATTCACCATCAATACTGATGAGTCACAGTTAGCATGATGCTACATTCACCATCAATACTGATGAAAGTCACAGTTAGCATGATGCTACATTCACCATCTATAGTGCTTGCCAACGTGTCACCACAGGGGGCGTGGCATAGTAGCTGCAGACATACTGGTGGGGGGCAATGTTAAGTCAACCTGTTTATACCCCACTAAGATGTCCGCCGCTACCAAATGACTCTTGTTGACACCCCCTTCAGGATTTTTGGCACGCACTATACTGATGAGAGTCACAGTTAGCATGATGATGCTACTGTAACAGAGTGGTTCATCTACCTCAGCCTGATGGCCTGAAAGTCTAATATCTCCCCCAGGCGATGGGGATATCCCTTTGGCTTAGTGGTAAAGACTTTCCACACCGGAGACCCGGGTTCAAATTCCGGGCGTTTCACTACATTCACCATGCTGACTTTCTGATGGGTAAACACCAGGGCCAATCACTTGATGGGACAAATGAGCTCAAAATTTGATTGGAAGGGGGTATATACCCTCTGGCTAACCTGGTAGCAAGTAACGCTTGATTAGTAACCTCAACCTCCCGCGATTGTATCCCATCACGGGTACTACTTTTTTTCTCTTTCTCCGCATAGTTTTTTTTAGGTTAGGGTTAGGATTAGGTCAGGTTCAGGCATAATTATTTTTGAGGGTTAGGTTTAGGTACAGGTATATTTTTGTGAGGTTAGGTTTTGGGTTAGGTTTAGGCATAGTTTTGAGAACATGTGACGTAATTTTGTCAAAACTTGACTTTCAGGGCGTCCCGTCTTGTCAAAACTTGACTTTGAGGGCATCCCATCATGTCAAAACTTGACTCTCAGGGCGTCCCATCATGTCAAAACTTGACTCTCAGGGGGTCCCATCATGTCAAAACTTTTCGACGTTTCGGGGCTACTGACAGAGCGGCAAAATGTAACGCCTTGGGAGTGATACTGGCGGAGTCTATCCTGAGCAATCAAATTATTGGCTCAGGAATGCGACTAAAACAAAAACAAATCTCAATGAATTCAAGGCTTCATGGGGTGTGTAATTGATAGAAAATAAGACATTTTTTGGGCGCACTACTCCTTTAAGTATTATGACAGTGTCGTGCAAAAGTAGTGAAAATAACCGATTGGAACAAAAGGTCCTTTTTTTTCATTTCCTGAAAAGTAACAGCTTTGGGCATCAAATGTTTTCTGCCCCACAGCTATAGACTTTAGTTTCCACAGTTACAGTCCAGGCTCCGTTTCCCATGCTGTTCAGTTGTGTAGTTATCTGTTATGACGTGCCAAAGAGCTATTAGACAATTCCCAGAAAAAGAAAATATAATCCAAATGAAGGTTTGAAATTAAAATAAGAATGAAAAGACGAAGAGAAGGTAAGAAAACGGCAGAGTGAAGAGCAGTTTAGGGAGAGAAAAACACACTGGCATAGTTTGTGGGTGTTTTAGACCAGTGGTTCTCAAACTTGTTCAGGTCAAGTACCCCTAAATGAATGCAGATTTGGTCGCGGACCCCCACCTGAAAAGAGTTCCAGATGTGGTGTTAAAAATGTAAAAAATATTCAAACATTTTCAAAGAATAGCAAGATTTTTGGAAAATAGCTGATGTATGTAGGGCCCTGGGGGTCCCCGGACCCCACTTTGGGAACCCCTGCATTGGACCACGGACCACCATAACTCTGAGAGTGTCCCGTAAGGGTCCATTTGGTTCCATTTGTACACTCTCAGAGTTACAGCAACATAAGGGTCCATTTGGTTACTAACTATCCAACATTTATCTGGGTACCCCCTGGAACCCACACAAGGACCCCTGGGGGTCCCCGTACCCCACTTTGAGAACCATGGTTTTAGACAGACTTTAATCGACACGACAATGTAGCCATCATGATAAACACATTTCAACTCACATCTCTGAACAAGAATACAGTAGCTTCCAAATATAATCTCTTATCTCTATATTTTAAGTTTTTGTTTTATTTTGTAAATTAATGCCCTACTTCGTCATACTACAGCGTCACACAAAAGTAGCAACATTTTGCCGATCTACAAGCTCAAAACGTGTTGCGTCACCACTTGTTTTGAGCTTGTAGATCAACAATATTTTCTATTTTGGGATCTTTATCCTGAAAAGTTACAGTTTTGGATATATGAGGTTTCCGCCCGAGGGCAACGATATGAAACAATGTTTTCTCTCTCAATAATAATTGTGGAGGAAACAGTTTTTTTCAATATCAAAGCCAGGGGGAAAAAAATGTCTGTTGTGCTTCGTCAAAGTAATAGCAAAAATGTTTAACAATCTATTTATTATGAAAGTGCCAACATAATACGAGTGAATGTCATGAAAGAAATCGTTTAAAACATACTATTGAATTCCTCCTAACTGCCCACACATTTCTGTGTTGTCACTGCTGTTGTATCCTTACTGACTAACCTGCCAGTGAGGAGCCCCCACCGGGAAGACGTAGGGCCTTCGTCCTGCTCCTCCCGCCCAACACTCCCTGCTGTCAGACTCCGCCCCCCAGCCTGTAAGACTACGCGCAATAACCATTATCACCCTCCCCCCCACCCGGCTTCCCTCCCCCGAACACGGGCCAATTATGTTCGTGTCATAGACAGTCAAAAGTATGGACAATATTACGCCCATAGACCGTAAATGAAGCCTATTTTTCAACGATTTCAAATCCGCCATCTTTCTATATCCTATGCACTCGGAAATTAATGCTGTTGTTTGGGACCAGAGCGGGGTTGGGGAATGAATGCTATTGGTTGTGTATCTTGTCAATCAAATCATCACAAGGTAGCCACACCCCTCCTACAGCATACTATACTTTATCATACATTTTTTAATACATGGAACCATAATTTACCAACACGCATATCATGGTGATTGAAAGAAGACTTTAAGCTAGCGACTGGAAGCATATAGTATTTATGACAATGTTTATTAAGTTAATATAATCAAGTGTAAAGTTCGGCAAAAAAAACATCTGCTTGAATGGAGCCTATTTGCTTCTGACATCAGCAGGTGTGAAACAGCGAGACTATTCATATGGCCATTCATATGAACTGTCACTTCCTATATAGACTCAATTTACAACTGGGAAGCTGGCCTTTTGGTGCGGAGGGCCAACAAAGCCGGACCCACCACGATGGATTCAAAGGGACTGCGCCACCCGAGCACACGTAATAACTGTTTAATGTACGTTTAATTGTTCGCTAAAAATAATATGTGCAATTCTTATCATGAACATACCACAGTACATTTGTAAGATAACTACAGTATGTTCCATGCATGTTGTGAAGCCTACATAATTCACACCCACGCGCGCACACACACACACACACACACACAGACACAGACACAGACACAGACACACACACACACACACACACACACACATTTTAAACAGGGGACTAGACAAGAAAATAAGCTTTTCCCCTCCATATCCCTGCTGGTGCAGTTATAATCACTGTAATCTTCTGTTTATAGGATAAGAGGATGTAAACATTGTGCTTCAAGCCAGTGTAGCCCAGTAAGGCCGGGAACGCATAGTGTGTCATTTTAGATTTCTTTGGCAAAAAGATTTGCCCGGCCCCCTGGTAGTAACTCTGAGGACCCATGTGTTACCTTGGCTATTCAACACATTGAGTGCCAGGTATTATCATCCAAATCATCCTCAGAGTGCCAGCGTTTTTTACCCTGTCTTGGCGATGTTTAGACGGCTGCAGAAGCCACAGCGAGGACCCGGATCTAAAAAAAAAATCTGTCTATCCACTGGAACAATAACATTTCTACCGTGATCCACCATTTTCGAGATTGGCCGTCGAAAATGGAGATAGAAGTGTTTTTCTCAAGATCCTATCATTGGGGCGGATGGACGTCCGTTTTTTTGGGATGACGTCACATCCGTCCATATGTTTTTACAGTGTCCTAGGGTCATTCCTAAGTTGAGTTAGAGCGCTCTCTTGTGGAATTTCTTTTTTTTTAAATGCAAAAACGTATATATCTACATTTTTGGCCCCGAAAATAGCAGATATACAAGCTCACTGCGAGTCACTTTGTGCCACGCTGTTGAACATTTTCAGTCTTGAAACAATGTGGAAAATGTGGATATGTCTGAAAAATCTTCATTAAAAAGTTTGAGAACCACTGCCCTAAGGGTCCCAGAACCCCCGTTGAAGACCCTACGCCCATATCACTAACGACCAGGAAGTCTGGCAAAAAGATCAGCCAAGCCATCGACCCACATAAACCCAAGTGGTACGGCCACAACACCGGATCCTCAGGCCTTACAAAGACCATTGTGCAAGGCAGCGCACAAGGTGGCTGGAGACGAAAAGGAAAAGATGGGAAGATAGCGTGGGAGAATAGACTCACTGGGAACTCAGTGAGGCAGACAGAGAGCTGCAGAGGACTACTCTCGCTCGCGTCCAGTGCCGGCCCTGAGCAATTTGGTGCCCTAGGCAGGATTTTACCAGGGTTTCCACCGCGGAGGTATTCGCTCTAGAACAAGCCGATTTAGAAAAATAATTGTGGTTCCGGTTGGTGTCGCATTGTTTTTGTTCCCCACATAATGCAAATCAATCAGTTAGTCTCGCTAGTCGCGCTACGAGTTAGAATAAAACATGGACCAAACTATTATTATACCAAAAGAAAGAAAATGATTATGCCAAACTAAACAAGTTTTAAACTAGGGGAATCATTTTGGAGATGCATGGCGCTGGTGGTTCCGGTCATGGGTTCCGGCCACCTCATGACTTAACGTTATTTCCACTTTGACCGGATCAGAAACCCGAAAGTGGTATTGATGCAGGCTAGCCGAGGACAGAGAGTAGTTAGTGGTGGACAAAGTGTTCAAGTCAAATTGCTGTCGGACAGAAACCTCTCCCATATTTAAACCTTTTGTGTTTTTTCGTACATTAACGACTTACTTAATCACTTGGTCTCACACAAAAGCTCCAAAAGTAGCAGATCTACAGGCTTGAAAAACCCGTTTTGAGCTTGTAGAGCTGCTACTTTTGCTATTTTCGAATTTTTAATCCTGAAAACATGTATGAGGTTTCCACCCGACAGTCGACAGAGACGAGATCGTCAGCAAGCTTCCTCTGCCATGAGGACACGCAAATACAATTCATCTGTAACAATTCATGATTCACGATGTGACAAGGCGTATAATGTATGTAATGTGTAGGCAGTTTACCAGAAAAAATAATGTATTTCTCAGAGTTATTTCTTTATCTGAATTCATCGATTTATACATTGATAATGAGGTAATGGTTTTGAACCCTTCAAACCTCTATATACTGCACTGACCAGAGTCCCCCAGGGGTCTATTCTAGGCCCCCCTCTTTTTACCCCTATACACCAAAGCTTTTCGTCGAAAATAGCCGATCCTCAAACTCACAACCTGTCATTGCGACATTGTGAGCGACGTTGCATCGCTGCAACATATCGCAACGCTTTGTGAGCTTGTAGATCTGCTATTTATATTTCGACAAATGTTGGCCACAGAATAGGGGGCGCTAGTGTTCATGTGGCTTGTGACAGTGGTTCTCAAACAGATATTGTGCTACGGTAGGGAAGATTTGTACTGTATTTTTTTCCTTTTATCGTTAAAAAAAATTTCAATTAAAAAAAAAAAAAATTCAAAATGTTTAAAAACTAGCCTAAGGATAGGGTTAAAGTGATTAAACTGATTGTGATACCATATGAACTATGTTCAGCTGGAACCCCACTTTGAGAACCACTGGCTTATGACTAACGGGACCACGCTCGTTAGTGTGGCGTGTCCATCACAGATGATTTCAAATATATTGTATATGTATATATAACCCCTGACCCTTCCACTAGAGCAGGGGTCTTCAATGTTTTCAGGCCAAGGACCCCCTAGCTGAGAGAGATGAAGCAGGGACCCCCCTCTATATTGTATAAAATTGTGTTTCAGATTATACATTTTTTGTTTACTTGGTCTGCTCTTTTTTCGCTCTACACCTATTACCCTTTGCCAAAAAATAGCAGATCTACAAGCTCACAACGCCTCGCGCTGCGAGGCGTTGTGAGCTTGTAGATCTGCTATTTTTTGGCTAAAGTTCTCCTCAGAAAAGGGATGCTAGGGTTCAAGTGGTTAAGGTAAAAAAAAAAATCATATCAATCATATCACACAAAGATTTGGCGGACCCCCTGTAGTAACTCTGAGGACCCCCTAGGGATCCCGGACCCCCTGTTGAAGACCCCTGCACTAGAGTGGCTGTTCATCTGCTCCATTTCCCTTTGTGGTGTGATATCGCCGCTGTCAGGCAGAATCCTTGTACCTTCAAAATGTAACCTTTTTATGTTTTTTTTTGGCGTAATTTAAAGCTCTACTTTGTCATACTACTGTACTACACAAAAGTAGCTACGCAAGTTTACGTAGATCTGGGAACAAAAACATTGTAACCGCGATCGTCCGTTCTGTTGTTATCGGCAGTTGAATATGGCTTGTTTTCACCGAGAAACGCAGTCTGGGAGAAGAAATCCGAGCTAGACGTGTTTATCTAAATCTGATAACATTGGAGTGAACGGGGTGATTTTTTTTTTATGGCGTCATTTCCGCTTCCATCCTTCTCTGGAAGTCAAGACATCATTCATAGGTTGGCGAAGAGCGCCCTCTAACGTAATCACTAAAAACAAGATTCTGTTTAATGGATGCAATATTGCGTCTTTGGCAGTCAATGAGTTAAGAGCTTGTGACTGAATAATAACTACATTGCATCCATTTGGAACACAAGTTATTTTTTCCAAATTATCCCCGAAAACTGTTTTGGAAATACGAGGTTTCCACCCCCTGACTGCGATGGTGTAGCTGTCAGACACATCTCCTCTGTTCTCAGGAGGACAGAAATGCCACAGTGGTAAAGGTTCATCTGCGACATTCACTATTTATTGCACAGTAGGGCTTTACAGTCCATTGTAATCACAGGTTCTATAAAAAAACAAACTCATTCTCTGTCTGCCTGAACAGACCAACAACAGCTTTGAATGAATGTACACAAAATGGACGGAGACAGTGCCTTGTCTTGGCTCTATTTGTGGAGACGAAAACGTTTTAAAAAATCCTTCAATCAGATGTTTTGTCTTTTTTTTTTTTTTTTAAGCTCATTTGTACTTAAAAGTGTGCTATTTCTAGAACAAAATGAGAATCATCCGTTATTCCCATATGGTGCATTCAAGGATCTTTAGTTTAGTGCAAAGTTGAAGAAACAAACAAAAAAAAAAAAAATACAGAAACAATAACTGAACTAAGGAAATAAGGCAACATTTATAAATATATCAAAAATAGTCTTTTTCCCAGAACTATCTTCGTTTACAAAAAAGGTACAAAAGTTTTGTCCTGGACGAGCGAGAGGGACATGTTTTTCAGTTCCTCCGCCGATCTCACAGTTTTGTACCCCAGCTGGTGGAGCACCTTCTGACACACCACCTGTGTGTACTCCACCATGTCGTACGACAGTTTCAACCGCCAGCTCTCTGCCGTGGCCGCCGAGTCCCTCACCGTGCCGAACTTGTGTTTGGCCGACGGCTCGCTGCTGCCCCTGGTGCTCGCCTGTATCCAGTCCTCCACGTTCTTGTCCATGGGCAGCCCCAGGTAGTCGTAGATCTCCCTGGTCTTGAGGAGCGGGTTTTGCGCCAGGTCCTCGTAGCGAACCAGCATGTACTTCCCTTTGAGCCAGGGCGGGTGGCCGAGGCCGGTGGACACGGAGCTGAGGAAGTCGTCACAGACCATCGTCAGCTGGCTGAGGTCCAGGTTGTAGGGTCGGCGACCCGTGGCCCGCCAGATGCGCCACAGGCGGTACGTGTCCCTGAAGGTCTCGATCCGCGACGAGAGGATCCCGCGGGGGTCCCTGACCAGCTGGATGACCTTGAGGTTGAGCCGGGGGTCCTCCACCAGAGCGCGCAGGTCCCCGATCTCCGGCACCCGCACGATCTTGATCACCACGTGCCTAGGAATCAGAATCAGAAGAATAGACTTTATTGTCACATCACAGGTTTACAGGTGTAGAAAAGAGGGTGAAATTTGTTTTTGTGCAAAGGGTCTTCAACGTTTTTCAGGCAAAGGACCCCTTAGCTGAGAGAGAGATGAAGCAGGGACCCCCCACTACATATTGGATACATGTTCCATGTGTGTTTTCAGACATTTAACCACTTAAACCTTCAATACTTTGTAAACTTGACCTGTGGCTCGGTACTTGATCTGCTCTTTTTTCCCTCTACATCAAACCTCAGAAAATAGCCGACCTATTAGCTCTGTAGTGAGCTTGTAGATCTGCTATTTTCAGGCTAATGTTTCCCCCCAGAATTAGGATGCAAGTCCTTATCACACAAAGATGTGGAATCTCTGAGGACCACCTAGGGGTTCCGGACCCCCTGTTGAAGACCCTTGCCATAAGTGAAGAAGTAGAGGGGAGGGGGGCAAGTGGGGAAGAGAGATCAATAAAACAAATATCCACCTCTTGTCGCGGCACGCCTCGGTCGCCAGGGTCATGTTGAGCGCCGCGCACTTCTTGACACAGTCGCCCTCCTCCACGTTGACGTCGGCGGGGCCGAAGGCGTCGCACACGGGCTGCTGGCACAGCGCCCGGCTGGCGCCGCGGCGGAACAGCTTGTCCGTGGTGTGGTTGGCCGGCACCGGCTTGATGTAGCTCTCCAGGAAGTAGAGGTCGCAGTCGTACAGGCTCCGCAGCAGGTCGCGGCTGGCGCCCAGCATCACGCGGCGGTCGGCCGTGTTACGGCTGTGGGACAGGCGGGGGATCAGGGTGGTCTGGACGTGGTAGAGAGGCTCGAACAGGTAGAAGACCTACACAATACAATAGATACTTTCATTGACACAAAATCCAAAGCAATATAATCAACGGCAACTCGCTCGTCTGACGTTCTTTTGCCGCATTCCTGGAGTGTGGAAGCATAGACATATAAAGGTAGACGCCTCCTCCGGCTCTGAGGTGTCTGTATCTCGGGCGCACACCAGCTTCCGCCCTCCCGAAGTTTCCACGTTCGTCACAGAAGGGGACGTTCGGTGGGCCGATCAGAGGCCTACCGAACGTCCCCCTCTGTGACGCACACGGAAACTTCCCAGAGGGAGGGCGGAAGCAATACAAGGTATTGTGATACAGGTCGCTCTAATGAACTGCAGAGGCCAATGAGGTATCTAGGTTTCTACATCTATGTGTGGAAGAGCCCGGGACGGCACCGCATGACTGGAAGTGGGTTGACGTTTGCTCACATTTGTCCCAAGAAGTCACAATATACATTTTGGCTTCATTAACAACTTAAATGTATTCTGGGAAAATGGTGAATGGGTAAATGATGTCCCCCTGGTCCCAGTTCCCACTGCATTAGTTCCGCTCAGTCAATTATTGTCTCCGCCAGGAGACTTTGTTTTCACTTTCCCCCCCCCCCCCCCCCCCCCCCCCTCGGCCAAGCTAACATTGGTCAAGCCTCACGTGACAATACGGTGAAATAGTGTGATCTGATTGGCTAGTGACGTATAACGGCCTATAAATACATAATGTCACTTTGAAAGAGTCTTAGCCTCTTTCAAAGTGAGGTAAGACAGGAATAATCACGAAATGGCTGAGAAATGGCGGAGCAATACATTATGTAGACACACTGGTGTCATCACAATATGTAATAAATAGCTTAGACAGGATTAATCAAGAACAGTACATTCCAGTACAAACTGAGATCACAGTTAATGACACAGTGCAACTAACTCTTATTATGCAAACTGAAGAAGCTAATCAGTTTCTGCAAACCGATGAAGAACCAAAGGCGCAACGCCAACAGGAGAAGGACCAAGCTGAGAAACAAAGACGAAGAACACTCGCATCTGAAAATGACAAAGAACGAACACGAGCAGCTGACACCACAAGGAAAAGACAGGACGGATAGGACACTTATACAGACAGGACGGATAGGACACTTATACAGACAGGACGGATAGGACACTTATACAGACATTGTGTCATGTTACTATGACACAGTAACATGTTCTATTTTTTGTAAGAATTAGAACATAAGAATTAGAACATTCCCAACATTCCCAACACAAGTCTGCTGGCGGACTCTAGTTAGAGTTGATTCTACCGGGCTCAGACCAAATGTCATTCCTGCTTCAAATATCAACAATAATACGTTTTTAAATCACCTGTCTGTCGACACATGCCATGACACCCACATATCCCCTATTTCAACAATAATTGGCAATAGAAAGCATTAGCTGCCAACAGTGCCCCACCACCTTCTTAGACATGTTGTTGGACACCGCCACCTTCGCCTACTGAGTCGTGCAACACATCTTCTCCCACTGTTAAGGTAACACTGTGTATGGTTTTATAAAATGTCAGGTCCATAGTTCATAAATCATTTATCCTTAAGGACTTTTTCACCTCCCACAAACTGGACCTCATGTTCCTGACAGAGACATGATAGGTGACTCTTCATCATTCTCAGAACTCCTCCCCTCTGACTGCTCCTTCTTCAGTTCCCCTCAAACCACCAGCACTGGTGGAGGCCTAGCGTCAGATCCAACCTGATTTCAGATAAACCTCCTCTCATGTGTTCTGTGCAGTGGTTTATCGGCCTCCAAAATATCATGCAGAATGTATTCAGGATATTGTTATGGTCTAATACGATCACATCCTGATTTTGGGAGAGTTTAATGTACATGTCTGCTGTGAATCCAGACCTTTAATTATAAACTTTAACTTAAATCTTATCCACTCTCTTAACTTAACTCAATCAGTTACCGGCCCGACCCATGACAGGGGACACACCCTGGATCTTTTTTTATATCCCATGGTGTCACTGTTACGGACATTTGCACGTCATTTTGCATCTTCCCTATTTTATTCACTGCCTTAATCCCCTGTTAAATAGTTCAATCGGATGCCCCTGCCCGCCGTCGGCACATTATCACCTCTGCTACTGCCTCTCAGTTTTCCCTCAATTCCGCAAGATGTGCCCTTGACAGAATGAATTACACTTTGAATGCCGAGGAACTCCTTTTGATGACGCTTGCACTAGCACACTGGACTCCGTCGCACCTTTTAGGCTTAAAAATGAAAGCACTTTCCGAGCCATATGACTTAACAACTCCACTTGTGACCTCAGATGCGCTGGCAGGCGCGCTGAGGAAGCTGCAAAAAGACATTCATGAGACTTCATGTCTCATTAGAGATTATCCACGGCTGCTTCCGGGAGTATCAGAGAGCTGTCAAAACTGCATAAACAGATTACATTTCTAACCTAGTATCTAATAACAGCCATACAACAGCCCTGTGATACATCCCCGGTTGTGCCTTCACCTACTCTCTGCGACAATGTCCTTAGTTTTTTCACAGACAAAATAACTGCTCTTTGATCTGCCCACTCACCTACTCCCCTTGTACCCATCCCATCCATGCCAGTTGCCACCCTCGCTCAGTTTGAGGCATTGTCAAAGTTCGACCAGTCGGCCCTGAGACTGCAGCTCGAACATAACGCTGCCGCTCACCTCTTTACTGGCAAAAGGAAGCGCTATCATATCACTCCGTTCCTCGCCTCACTTCACTGGCTACCCGTCAAATTTTGAATTTATTTTAAAGATTTTATGGTTTGTTTTTAAAGCCCAAAATGGGCTGGCCCCCCAGTATCTGTCTGATCTTATAGAGCCATACACCCCAGCCAGGGCCCTGAGGTCGGCTGACCAGTTGCTCCTGATTGAGCCTACAACTAACTACGGGTCCAGAGGTGACTGAGCCTTTGCTGTAGCCGGCCCCAGCCTCTGGAACAGTTTGCCGTTACATGTCAAGTCCGCTCGCTTCTTAGCGGTCTTCAAATCCTCACTTAAATCTAATTTCTTCTCCTTGGCTTTTAACTCTGTTTGATTGCGTAACCCTGGCCCTTACGTTTGGCTTACGTCTTGGCCTATTTGTGAAATGCTGTCTTTATTCTTTTTTGTTATCTTTGTTGTTAAATTGTGTTATTTGTTTTTCTGTTTTCTTGTTTTTAATCTGACTTGTACAGCACTTTGGTTGACCACTGGTCATTGTAAATGTGCTTTAAAAATAAAGGTTGAGTTGAGTTGAGAATTTTTGGGAGTGAGAGTGTGTTGGCTGCCAACTCAAAAGGCGTTCTCTGTGGACACGCCCCCTAAAGGATAGCGTCACAATAAAGCCGAAGCGTGTTTCCTTTGGTCTATTACTCCATACCTCCTGGTGCTGGTTGAGCAGCTGGCCCACGAAGGAGGAGCCGCTGCGGGTGGTGGCCAGGACCAGGATGTGGGTCTTCCTGGCCGTGGCATTGAAGGAGACATACGGGTAGTCCTCACAGCCGCCGCCGCCACCACCGACGCCGCTCCGCTCGAAGGGCGGCTCGGTCTCCTGGGCGCCCAGGCCGCAGTTGTTGTGCGTGCTGCTGGGCAGCGGACACAGCTGGAAGGGCTTGGAGGTCAGCGTCCGAATGGCCGTGTACTGGATGGCGATGGAGACCAAGGCCAGCAGGATGACCGCCTTCCAGGAGCATTGCATGGCTGAAGCACTTCATCTAGACACAGTGGGCCATGCCAGCTTCTCCCTGGGAAAGTAAAGTAAAAAACATATACTGTCACTGTCGGTTTGGAAACATGTCTAAAAACGCTACTTTTTAGTAAATGGAACAAATGTTTTCTGAAATAGTGAGTTCCAGAATATAGCTAATCCAGGGGTTCTCAACCAGTGGTCCGGGGACCACCAGTGGTCCTTGAGGGGGTTCCAGGGGGTCCCCGGCTAAATGATAGATATTTAGGAACCAGATGGACCCTTATCATAAGGGTCTTATGTGCCTGTAACTCAGAGAGAGTACAAATGGAACCAAATGGACCCTAACGGGTCCATTTGGTTCCATTTGTACACTTTCTGAGTTAAATTAACAGTGGGGGTTCTTGAAATTAAAATGGTTGAGAATCACTGCTAGAACAAAAAAAAACGTCTCTTATGGCGGTCCCTGGTGTATCTTTTCAAATGGGTGGTCCGCAGGCTAATAAGTGTCAATTTGGGGGTCCTTGACATGAAAAGGGTTGAAAACCACTGAGCTAATCTACAAGGTCACAGTGCATCGCAGGAATGGGTTCAGTCAGGACAACTCATGAACGGATAAAATATGTTTTATTGAATATTCAATGAGCAATATATTTATTTTGGTTTGGCGATGAATTGGATCTGCTTTTAGGTACTCTGAGAACGCACATTACATCTTCTTACCAACAGGGACTCTGAAGCCCTCAGTACGTAGAAGTAGATCTAAAACGACAGGTGGCGGCTGGGGTGGTGGAGGGTGAGCAGTAAAGTTTAAAGCAGCACAGACAGCAGTAGGCAGCGGAAAACAACAAGCAGGGAATGAGCAATGCAACTTCCCCATTTAAATGCGATGCTCTGTTATGAAGTGAGTATGTGATTGGTTGAGAATAGAAGCATGGTCGGCCAGCAACAACTGCACTGATTTCCCTGACAGAACTTGCTCTTTGCATGTACCAAGTGCGACGCACGTTTGTTTTAATACCCAGGTGATCATTGCTGTTCTGACCTCCACAGGAGTCAGTGCATGAATGGGGTTTTACACACTGGCTCCAGTGGTGCAACCAAAACGTGTTCATGTGAAAACCATGTAATTTAGTCATGTCACTGCTGCACGGGGTGCAGTAATCCTATCGTTTTGAAAATGTCAGTAGTTTAACTGGAGCCCTCAAGTTGAATAGTGGTTACCTGTTCACAGACCATAACAATTTGTGTATATTTGTTAAGATATTTGGGCTTTTCTGCCTTTAATTGACAGTGTACAGTGGAGATGGACAGGAAACGGGGAGATGGGGAGAGACATGCAGTAAAGATCGTCGGGAACGGGACTCGAACCTGCGATGCAATGTCAGGCTACATTAGAGCCTAGGGGCTCTATTAAGGATGTCTTAGTTACTGCCAGGTCTCATTCCTTAATTTAAGACGTGGAGGCGTGACCAATGCCATCTTGCTATTATGGGTGCGGTAATGTGCACACTGCACCAAGGTGCTAAGCGGTAAAACCGCCCTGAATTAGTCATGGGTGTGTTTGAGCGTTACTTTAATCAATCCAATCAGAGTACCCGCTGCCATTCCCTTTAAGATCAGCGCAAGACGCAGTGCTATTGTCCGTGCATTAAAGGAGATATCCGGGCATTTTAAGTGTTTTCTTTGATGTGTCGCAAATCACTCACCACGATAGAAAAGCCCATTGAGTTCATCCATAGAATCCCCTCTTGGCCGTTCTGTCGACCCCCTCCGTTGGCATAATGGGAGCCCGTGGAAAGCAGTAATTTGCCTATTTTAACAAATGCAAAGTCTGTTTTTTTTCTCCTAGTACTCATTGTGGAGTCTCATGAGACCCTAAGAGGCGCTGAAAGTTCCCGACGAGCTAATGCTAATGCAGAACGAGCTAACGTTGGTTGCTTGTTTCTCTCCCTGGCAACACCGAGTTGCCAGGTTGTCTCCATTAAGCGGTGAGACCAAAGAGAAAGAAACCTCACATTGAAAGGAGAGATGCAGGCATGGCCATCATAGCCACTGTAGCCTCTGTCTTATTGTATGACTTTCTCATGTCCAAAACACATTGATATATCTTGACAAACCAATATTGTTATAATAATAATAATATCCACATTCTCAGTTGCCTAAGCATCACCCCCTTCTATCTCAGCGCAACAAGTGGACACATCTGTATGTTTCACACAATTGCTCAATCCTGCTACTGCTGCCCAACATATCTGATCTCCAAGCAAAAACAGTCGTTGTGTGACGCGTTGTATGCTTGTAGATCAGATCTGTTTGCGCAGCATTATGTGAAAGTGAAAGTTACAGAAGAGAGCAGTGTTGCCAGATCTTGCGAGAGAAATACGCAGCTAGGTCTATGAAAACAAGCCCAAAACTGTTTATTGGCCTATAGTCATGTGGCGACTATATATATATATATATATATATATATATATATATATATATATATATATATATATATATATATATATATATATATATATATATATATATATATATATATACATCAGAGTATGTTAGGTCGTAAGGACACCGGCAGTTTAACTAATCCGTGCTCAGTCAATTCTAAACTGATTGTTATAATTTAAAGTTCTCTATAATCTGTGAACTGTCTATTTTCATTAGGTGTATCAGTCATGATTGTATTGTCTCTCCATCAAACGGTATCAAGCAAAAAGGAAACATCGGCCGGGGACAGCCACGTATTATGCGACTTTAGCGACTTTGGACTTGTTTTTCTATGAAGTCTTTCTATGAAGACGTGTTGTGAGTTTGTAGATCGTCTGTTTTATATATATAAATATATATATATATGCAATCAAATGCTACAGCTTGGAATGTAAATGTCAGACTGCCTCTCTTCCGTGGGCAGAGAGGGTGAGTGTTTGGGGATAATCCTGCTCTTAAAGGCAATGGCGCCTGGCATGCTGATTGGTTTGATTAACGTAACACGTAAGGCTGGTGGCGCACGATAGCGACACGCCCGTGGTCACGGCCCACGCACAAAGCATTATGCCGCATCTTTTGCGGGAAGATAGCGCCCTAGGTTTGCTACACCAAATATCTTGGCTGAAAAATCTAAATGTACTTAAAGTACCAATATTAAAAGTACTCATTGTTCAGAATAATGCCCTATTTCACAAGTTCAAAATGGTTAAAATAATTGTTTGAAAATAACAGATCTACAAGCTCACAATGTGTCGCATCGCAACGAATTGTGAGCTTGTAGATCGGCTATTTTCAAATGGCCGACATGTATATAAGGCTGAAGTGGTTAATGTATGTCTTGTAATAATAATCAAAATCTACAAAGTCACTAGTAACTAAAGTTTTCAAATAATTGTAGTGGGGTAAAAGTACAATGTTTGCCTCTGAGATGTAGTGGAGTAGAGGTAAAAGAACTGAGAGAGAGAGAGAGAGAGAGAGAGAGAGAGAGAGAGAGAGAGAGAGAGAGAGAGAGAGAATATATCCCAGGTACTGAATGCACAAACGTAAATGGTAAATGGTGCATTTATATAGCGCTTCTATCCGAAGCGCTTTACATTGATTGTGCCATTAACCCATTCACACACACATTCATACACCGATGGCGGAGGAAACCATGCAAGGCACCAACCTGCTCATCGGGAGCAATTAGGCGTTCAGCGTCTTGCTCAAGGACACTTCGACACTAACTCTAGGGGAGCGCCCCAGCCCGGGATCGAACTGGGAACCTTGCGGTTTTCCAGTTCACTCTACCCAGCCACTCTACCCCTGAGCCACTGCCGCCCCAAACGTACTTGGCCAATACCCCAACAACAACTGTAACAGGGACACATGTATTATTAATTGTGTTTGGTCACATATCAGCACAAAGACATTCCCTGTCATCTGGTCCATGACAATGTGTCAGCATAGTTACACTGTAACAACAACAGTAAACTGTCACACTGTCATTCTATTCAGTGTCAAAATGTCTTCATCTTTCTGCAGCCTGTCCTGTCCTGTCCTGTCCTGTCCTGTCCTTTCATATCCGGTGCCCTCTCTATTATGTTTAACTCTATGGGACAAACGCCTCAACTTTCCTGTATTCAAATGATCAGACAATAGTCTTGAGGTCTGGAATAAAATGAAATACCTCGGTCACTTTGTTACTGATCACATGACTGATGATGATGAGGACATCTACAGTTGAACGTATGCTTAAGCAAACATTATTGCTCTTAAGCTACTAAAGTGAAAGTGTCATTGTTTAAGGCATATTGCACCCCGCTCTATGCTGCTCACCTGTGTTCACGTTATAAAAAGATCTAGTAGCCTATCCAAAGGTTGCAAGTTGCATATAATGATGCAATGAGAATACTCCTTAAAAAAAACCCAGAGGAGGCGGTGCTAGTCAGATGTTTGTCACTGCGGGAGTGAGGACTTTTAAAGCACTTCTAAGAAATGTAATGTTTAAAGGAAAATTCCAGACTACGTTTTTCTTATCTTTTATATGATATTATTATGTCCTAGGATGAGTGGTACAGTTGAAGAAAATCATAACTCCATCCCGAGTCCACCACACCTAAAAAAAAAACCGAGCGCATGGTCCATGCGCTAGATCGCATATTTGTATCGTGATGTTATATATTTTTTGGTTCATATCTGACGTTCATGTTGACATAAAACTGTCCACAGTGTTTATTTAAGATGCTCCCCTCCGGAAGACTGACAAAACGAGATTTCACCCAGCGTCAGCTTGTATACAACTACAGCGGCCCATTTGGGACAAAAAACACTGTGGACAGTGTTATGTCAAAATAAACATCACATATGAACAAAACAATATGTATAAAATCGCGATAAAAATACGTGATCTAGCTGGTTTTTAGCTGTGGTGGACTCGGGATGGAGTTATGTTTTTTTTTCTACTGTGCCACTCGTCCTATAGGACAAAATAATATCATATAAAAGGTAAGAAAAACATAGTCTGGAAATCTCCTTTAAGTTTATGCAACAGCTGGATGTATATGCAAACAGTGTCATTGTGGCCAGTGGCGTGCACAGACATTTTGAGGGGCAGGTGCTCAAGTAAATTATACTTTTTTTTGTTTACTTGGTCTGCTCTTTTTTCCCTCTACACCTATACCTCTTTGCCAAAAATAGCCGATCTACAAGCCCACAATGCCTCGCAGCGTGAGGCGTTGTGGGCTTGTATAACGTTATTATGATATCATTTACATTATAAATATATCTGTATATTTCAGTTATTTGTCATATCTGCCCAGTGCATTTTTTTGATTGCGAGGCAAACAGAAATGTATTTTTTCTTCATAAGTGCCAATATTCAACGCAGAATACACTAATTAAATTGTTAATCGCAATAGGCTCTATGCACAGCAGCCATATTTTCACTTCCTTAACAGGTGTTACCAATGATACTAATGAAGGCTCTGTTCCATTTAGTGTAGCACAGTGGTTTCCACGACTCCCATAACTCTGAGAGTGTACAAATGGAACCAAATGGACCCGTACACACCTGTAAGGGGCCATTTGGAACCCCATGAATCAGAATCAGTTTTATTGTCACATCACAGGTTTACAAGGTAAAAAGTGGGTGAAATTCGTTTTTTTTTTTACATCATTCCCATCGCAACGTTAATTTCCATAGAAAGAAGAGGGGGGGAGGGAGAAGAAGAAGAGGGGTGGGGGGTAAGTGGGAAGGAGATCAGACAAGAGAACAGCAGAAAGGCCAAACAAGTTATCTACATATTTACAAGAGTACCTGAGATAAGAAACAAACTAAGGTGCCTGAGCATAGCAGCAATGTACTATGTATACTGTGCATGATATACTTATGGACGTTAAGGTGCTTAGAGAAGAAAAGAGCACAATAAAAAAAGACAAAAGTCAGTGCGTTATACATGGGATTAAGGTGCAAAAGGTCAGTGCGTGTCCCTGAAGGTCCCTGGGCCCCAACTGTAGACCCACTGGTGTAGCAGAGTGTTTCCAGTGAGCCAACATGCAACAACATCAGCACCCTGACTCTGTTTGACCAGAATGGAACAGAGCCTTCATTAGTATCATTGATAACACCTGTGAATGTCTTCATAATATGGCTGCTGTGAATAGAGGCTATTATTTGAGTGACAATTAATCGTCAACTTAAATGTGTAATTGTCACAGCCCTGGTAGAAAGCCAGCATCATAACACTATAGCCTAAAGGGGAATTCTCCTTTGGCCAGCGGAGATATTAGGCTTTTGATCTGAACCACTAACTGCTACATACATCATGCTCACAGTGTGTAGCGTTGACACGTGAACGTGACAAACTTTCAATCATTTTAGACGTTTTATTATTTTTTCAACACAGATCTTCTATTATGGGGGGTCCCTGCATCCATCAATTATTTTCAGACGGGGGTCCGGTGGCTGGCAATTTGAAAATAGCCGATCTACAAGCTCACAACACGTTGCTTGTATCTGCTATTTTCAGAATATTTGTATACATGAAATGGGACATTCTGCATAATGAGTACTTTTACTTTTGGTACTTTAAGTATATTTTGATACCAATACTTTGGTACTTTTACTCGAGTAAAATTTGAATACCGGACTTTTACTTGTAACAGAGTATTTCTACAGTGCAGTAGGCCTATTGATACTTTTATTTACATAAATAATTGCAGTACTTTGTCCACCACTGGTGAGCAGTGAGCACAAGTAAAACCAGATGAGTACTTCATGGTCGTACGACGGTGTTGCGTGCCAAAAATAGCCGATCTGCAAGCTCACAACAATGGCGCGGTGGACGACGCATTGTGAGGTTGTAGATCTGCACGACGTCAGGGCATATGTAACAAGAGAGAAGATTAACATCAGACACCTTTATAAGAAACAGGAAGAGTGGGCACTAAGGAAGAGTGGGCACCTCCATGTAAAATTGGCTATTTGGTCCAAAATGTTAAAACGGAAAACAGTCCTAAAGGGATATTTCACTTTCCACATGTTTGGGACCGTTTTATTGTCTACTCAGGATTTTGTGTTTCAACTCAGACAGTTTTTAAGTTGCTTGATTCAGTATTTAGATGTTTGATATTAATTTGATCAGACACGCCCCCTTCCTTATAAACACATTGTAACTTCAAACTTGGATTCATTGAAAACACCCATCCTATGTTTTTGTGACTTTTTTTCATTTCTTTTTTGTAATTTTGGGGAAAACTTGAAAAAAAAAATCAATACAAAATAAAAATGAAAAAATCATAAAAATCATAACGACCCCTCACGTATTAGAAGAACAATATCAGTCACCAAAACCAAGGAGTTTGAAGTTACAATGGGTTTGTATGGGAAGGGGACGTGTCTGATAAAATTAATATGAAATATCTAAATACTGAATCAAGCAATTTAAACACTGTCTGGGGTGAAACACAGAAAAGCCTGAAATCACCCCAAACATGTTTGAAAGTGACATATCCCTTTAAGTGTAATGTAAAGTATGATTAGAACATGATTGAACATTTCACAGTTAAGGTCTAATATTTCTACAGTTGCTACAAATAGCAACAAAACCTTTATATCCAATCCTTTTGGCCAAGTCAGTAAATGTTGGAACATTTCAAGAGGTGTTAAAATGTTACAATTATATCAACATGCTCCAACCCTAACACCTTTGTACACTCTGTACTTTTTTGCCTTAGCCTCGGGGCAGTTAATACGATTAGGTATTACCTATTATTCCAATCAGCGTGCAGGATCCCTCTGTTAGTCATTTAAACTCCAGGGAAAACGTGAAACATGCAACATAACTCAAGGGATTCGCCCTCAACCATGTACTCTCAAGGGAGTCGCCCTCTCTAGTACTCAACGAAAATTTAAAAAATCCATATTTAACCCCAGAGACAATAATCAGTATAGAGTACAGAAGTCCTGACGTCACTCGTTCATCCCCAGGTTCGTAAAGTAATTTCTCTATGGAGAATAACATTGGGTCATCATAGAATCGTCTCGTATAAGAATTGTGGTCCAAAAATAAACAAACAGTCTCGGCGATATTGTCAGAGAAGCTCTGTATCGTTTATGATAGTCAGTCACTTATATTTGATACAGTCTGTTTCTGGCGAAAATGTAACTAATTCGGCGGAAGTAACAGTAGCGTTTTCTCACCGTCAGTTGATGCTTCATATCCATAGGAGTCAAACCGCCGGGTCATTTGTTTATTTTTGGAACACAGTTCTTATTTGACGCGATATTAAATACGTCTATGGGGATTCAGAATGGCGGTGGAAAAGCGCGAACCAGGTAGACAAACCTGGGATGTGTAAATTACGTCAAACTTCGGTCAAACACTCCTATGAAAGGTCCCAAAACCGAGTAAAATAAGCATTTTTTTGGCTCCCAGCCTTTTAGCTCCTAAGTCAGTCAATTTTGGAAAATTTCAAGAGGTGTTAAAATGTTACAATTATATCAACATGCTCCAACCCTAACACCTTTGTACACTCTGTACTTTTGTGCCTTAGCCTTGGGGCAGTTAATACGATTAGGTATTACCTAATTCCAATCAGCGTGCAGGATCCCTCTGTTAGTCATTTAAACTCTGAGGAATACGTGAAACATACAACGTAACTCAAGGGATTCGCCCTCAACCATGTACTCTCAAGGGAGTCGCCCTCTCTAGTACTCAACGAAAATATAAAAAATCCACATTTAACCCCAGAGACAATAAACAGTATAGAGTACAGAAGTCCTGACGTCACTTGTTCATCCCCAGGTTCGTAAAGTAATTTCTCTATGGAGAATAACATTGGGTCCTCATAGAATCGTCTCGTATAAGAATTGTGGTCCAATTATAAACAAACTGTCTCGGCGATATTGTCAGGGAGGAGGCTCTGTATCGTTTATGATAGTCAGTCACTTATATTTGATACAGTCTGTTTCTGGCGAAAATGTAACTAATTCGGCGGAAGTAACAGTAGCTTTTTCTCACCGTCAGTTGATGCTTCATATCCATAAGAGTAAAACCTCCGGGTCATTTGTTTATTTTTGGAACACAGTTCTTATTTGACGCGATATTAAATACGTCTATGGGGATTCAGAATGGCGGTGGAAAAGCGCGAAGCAGGTAGACAAACCTAGGATGTGTAAATTATGTCAAACTTCGGTCAAACACTCCTATGAAAGGTCCCAAAACCGAGTAAAATAAGCTTTTTTTTGCTCCCAGCCTTTTAGCTCCTAAGTCAGTCAATTTTGGAAAGTTTCAAGAAGTGTTAAAATGTTACAATTATATCAATATGCTCCAACCCTAACACCTTTGTACACTCTGTACTTTTGTGCCTTAGCCTTGGGGCAGTTAATACGATTAGGTATTACCTAATTCCAATCAGCGTGCAGGATCCCTCTGTTAGTCATTTAAACTCCAGGGAAAACGTGAAACATACAACATAACTCAAGGGATTCGCCCTCAACCATGTACTCTCAAGGGAGTCGCCCTCTCTAGTACTCAACAGAAAAAGAAAAAAAAAATCCACATTTAACCCCAGAGACCAGAAAGTGAAAAAACATCCTCACATAACACTGTAACTCACGGCAACCAATCGCTCCGTAGTTTATATCACCACTATCACAAAAAATACATTTGTCCTGCATTCTTCAGTCCTGTCCGATAATGTCGCTTCTCTGTAGTCTCCCTCAATGTCATTTCCTCACCTCAGCCCCGCTGCTGAGTGTTGTTCCAGGCCTCCAGCCAACAGATAGCTGCTGTTCTCACAACATTCCCCTCCACGAAGAACTTCAACATCGCAAGTCCTACGTTCTGCCGTCTTCACAGCAGAGCGCTCTAATGGCGATCGTGAGAAGATGTGTCGTGTAGCCATCTTAATTCTGGTCATGAGGTCCCCTTCTTGTAGATCGTGGAAAAGTTGTCGTGCCGATGTCCACAATGCGCCTTCGCGGTGGTCCCCCCGCGTCACAGGAATATAACATGGTCCTTCCACCCACCGCAAGGCAAAAAATCAGACTTCCCCGCCCGAGCATGTTCTTCCGACGCCTGGCTCAGCATTCCTGGCGATTGTCGTCCCCAAATTTCCAAACCAACGCGACTGTCGACTCAACGCCATGTTGTGGTATCTGAACCACTGACTTATGTTTTGGTAAAAAAAAAAAATGTTTTGGACTTTACTACTGTTTGCCAACAACGTCATATTGTACTTGGTAAAATGTTCCCGAGGTGCGTATGAATGGTTGAAGAATGGATTGAGGCGTCACTCCAGTCAGTCAGGTTACTTGCATGATCCGATTTATTTGATAACAACAGAGTAGCCTACAAACAAAGATCTATGGAGCCTCAGCTCCCACCGTCGGCTCCTCTGAGTGACACACATACACAGTTACATTTTAGTCCATCTATCCTATATTACATTGGGAAGATGAAAGGCTATCATTTTCCCATCTCATTGTTTCGCGCTAAACACAACAACAACATACCACATGTCACTAACAACACAAGCCACAACGCGCGCAATTAATTTACGGGTGGCGTGGGCTACTTTTCATTGCTCACCACACATTTGCCTCCTCGGAGCATAAGGAATTGCGGCCAGCACAAACTCACAACATTACGGGTCGACCATGTTGTTCCTTAACGTCAGCACCGACCACCGCCGAGCGAAACCAAAACACCGCAAGCCAACGCTGTGCTCCATTCACACACACACACACACACACACACACACACACACACACACACACACACACACACACACACACACACACACACACACACACACACACACACACGCTTTTGTGGGTCTTTGCGAAATCCCGAAGTGGAGTTTTGGTCATTGGAATGGTGATGCACTTCACCCCTTTGTGAAGTGGGTATTTTCAAACCCTGGAGTGGATTTAGGGGAGCGTCACAGTGTTTGTGTTGGAGCGCCTCAGTGCGGCTGAAGAGTTCATGTGCAACCTCTTGCATGCGTGGCTGTGGCTTTACAGTTTTCCACTTCCCTTCGCGTGTCTGTAGGTCTCCAGGGAACCACCAAGGGTCTCGCGAGACCCCCAAGGGCTCCGCTATTTTTCGCGGGGGTCCGAAGGGCTCCACGATGTTTCGCGGGTGTCCAAAGACTCCAAGGGGTCCGCGGAAAAAGAGGGGAGCACAGGACACTCAGCGTTGCCATGTCCTCTGATTATACGCGCATTTGCCTTATTTTTCACCACAGCGTTGCCATGTCTGAAAATAATAAGCGACTTTGCCCTACTTTCACACAATACTCTCTCACACACCGTGAGGTGGCTGTAAGGTGGATCTGCGATGCGAAGTGGACGACGCGTCATGCTAGATGTTCGGGCCGCGTAACGGCCCGAACTTCTAGTATAGTACATTTAGAAAAAGAGGGGGTACATGTGTGGCTGGGTCAGCCTTGAAATGTTAATGTCTCTATCTGGAGAGGTGATTGCATCACTCATTGACCAACTTGCTAATCTACAATTCGGTTGGGCCCGGAAGGAAGGCATGGAGACAGTGTCTTGTGGCTTTGTTGTTCCCTGTGCCATCCAGGTAAAACAAAGAGAATGCTAATTGTACCCCCCACCCAGGCTAGGGCCAACAGTCACCACTATGAATCAACTCTCCTGTCTGTACTTGTGAAGTGAATTAATCTAACATATGGCTTAGATTTGTATGTTATGTACATGAAATATACAACACTATATACTAGCCTATATACTGTTTTCAAACTGTTAATAAAGTAGGGGAGACCGGGGACAAAAGTAACACTTTTTGTATTTGCCTTCATAATTCACAGAGTACTTGAAATATCCTAGTCATCTTTTGTTATAAGAAACATATGTATATGCCCTAATTAATAATAACATGTTTAAGTTTTCACTAATAAGGACATGGCTAAAATATTAATTTGAATGCAATGAGTCACAGTGGTGCAATGCTTTTGCCCCCAGTGGTTGGGGGCAATTGTAACACTGTAAAAACACTGTCATATTAACACCCTTTATCTCAAATGAAAGCACATCACTACATAATATGTATTTTTATAATTTAACATTTTTACTTACAAATGTTTTATATACATAATTACAATTATTTTGTATTTGTATTCAAATTATTTTATTTTTCAATTTAGTTTTTTCAAATGTATGTCTATTTTTCATTTAAATGTAGTTTTACTTCGAAATGTAGTGACATTTAGTGAAATATGTTCATTTACTAACATCAAAGTATGTAATCCTAGACAAAAAATCTGCTTGCATTGAAAACACATTGTTACAATTGACCCCGGTCACTGTGTTACAATTGCCCCCGATGGGGCAACCATGATAAAATCCTATATTCTAGCTAGAAACACCTATACTAGCATAGGCTGCTGATGTTAATTTGTGACCAATAACATAGAGATACAATTCATCCAAGTTTAAATCAGCTGACATCTTATCTTTAGACAGCAGAAGGAAAATACAGTACACTCAAACATTTAAGTTTACACCTCAAAATCAGTTTTTTGTTGAAAACTTCAACTGAGATGAAATGATCATTCTATCCTTCCATAGGCAGAGAGAGGACCCTACTGAGCATGTGCACAAGAAGTCTCACCCCTCTAGCTTATTAGAATTATTGAGTGTGTTACTTTTGCCCCCTGTTACTTTTGTCCCCGGTCTATCAATCAACCATTTCATTTTTACATCTACATCCTTTGGGATTGAAGAGTGTCGTCTATAGCAGCGGTTCTCAAATGTTTTCATGTCAAGGACCCCAAAATGATATGTATTTGGCCGCGGACCCCCATCTCAAAATATTTTGTTCCAGGGACCCCCCAGAAGCAAAGATTTGAGTTACAATTGATCGTTTTAAAAATTTATTATATTCAAAGATTTACACACTTTTTCAAAAATAGCAGATCTACAAGCTCATAGCGCGGCACTCGGTACTGCCTATGAGCTTGTAGATCTGCTATTTTTCAATAGCCAAAGTATACAATAGCCTATGGTTAAAGTATACAGTTAAAATGATTGTGAAGCCAAATTAACCAATTTTTTTAGGGACCACAGGGGGATACCAGGGTGGTCCCTAGCAACATTGGTCTATAGCCTATTTGATATGGAATCATTTAAATATCTTTGATGACAATTTTGAGGGAATATTGCTGCAAGAAAATACATATCCTCATTATTATGAGTATGATTATTATTAGCTTATTATTGTTATTATTAGTATTATTAGTATTAGTATTATAATTACCACCCTCAACCTGATCCTATGTGAATGAATGCAGCCCTATATATATATTTTGGATTGAAGTGCTTATTCTCAGCATTAAACCCTGCTCTTTAAATAGCCTTTAATAACATTATAACGGGTTATTGTTATTCATTCCGACTCCGCGACGCACGATTTGTGACGCTTGCCGACGAGAACAGATCTTAAAGCTCTAAAAACTACAGAACACATCACCTACATATAAAATGAGCTCATCATCTATTAAGGGTTATAGACTGTGATTCTATAAAAACCCTCAAAAGGGACAGAATGATGCGTCAGGGTTATAATGTCTCCCTCAAGTTCATATTAAATCATGCAGATCAGTGCTATTTAAAAAACATAATAATAATAATTAGAATCATCAAAAACACACTTAGCCTTTACTCGTCAAAACTGAGAATGTATTATTTTTTTCCTCTATCTTAAACCACATGTCTGATGAGTCTAAATGTAATGCTGCTCGTCAGTTTGGAAAGAAAATAAGCCTTTCCTCCCTTTAACAGAATGCTGACTTTATTGCTGTATATGTTGGCAAGTGAGACTTGCATAATGTGCCTTATTAATAAGGACCCTATAATATAAAGGTGAATTATGCAGAATGAAGCCTAGATACTGCAGCTTCAACGCTTCTTCTGACACATTTCCCACGATGCAGACATTGAGCAACACAGTGAACCATCCATCTATCTATATATCTAATGATATACATCTATCTATATCTATATCTATACATATAACATCCATCTAATAGCCAATATGTAGAGCTGCAAGTCTTCATCATCATTCAGATCACAGTAACAATAACCCATGCATCATGCAGTGCATAACTTAAGCCCTATATATAATAACAGAGTAACAACACAACACCTGTTCTAAACCTCCACACCATCATCATTACCTTCTTATAGTTGTGGTGTTCTTCTCATGATGCCACTGTGTATCATAATGTTGTCACCGTATCAACGCACTGATACATTATAGATACATTATATCCACAGCCCAGCGGTCCTCAGTGGAACGGGGTTCCATGCGTAACGCTTTATTTCTCAGCTCCTCTTCTGGTGGTGAAACGATCATAAAGCTATAAACCTGGTCCATATAGAATGTATAGAAGACAATCCTCCAGTGGATGATGATGATGATGATGATGATGATGATGATGATATAAAGAGTGAGGGAGGAGATCCAGTAGATCCAGAGGAGATCCAGTAGGCTCCCACGCGGAGCGGAGCAGAGAGCAGCAGAGAGCCGGACAGACAGCCTCTCAGCCCCGCAGGCTCCAGTGGAATGATGCGGTATCTCCTCCTTCTCCTCCTCCTCCTCTACGGAGACACTGAGACACTGTCTGTCTGTACAGCCCCGAGTCTGGACCACCCCCCATACCCCCCCCCCCCCACCATACCATACCCCTCCCCCTAGCTCCACCTGCCCCTCTCTCTCTCTCTCTCTCTCTCTCTCTCTCTCTGCCTCTCTCTCTCTCTCTCTCTCTCTCTCTCTCTCTCTCTCTCTCTCTCTCTCTCTCTCTCTCTCTCTCTCTCTCTCTCTCTCTCTCTCTCTCTGCCTCTCTCTCTCTCTCTCGCCTCTCTCTCTCTCTCTCTGTCTCTCCCTCTCTCTGCTTCTCTCTCTCTCTCTCTCTCTCTCTCTCTCTCTCTCCTCTCTCTCTGCCTCTCTCTCTCTCTTTCTCTGCCTCTCTCTCTCTCTGTCTGTCTCTCCCTCTCTCTGCCTCTCTCTCTCTCTCTCTCTCTCTCTCTGCCTCTCTCTCTCTCTCTCTGTCTCTCCCTCTCTCTGAGTCTCTCTCTCTCTCTCTCTCTCTCTCTCTCTCCTCTCTCTCTCTCTCTCTCTCTCTCTCTCTCTCTCTCTCTCTCTCTCTCTCTCTCTCTCTCTCTCCTCTCTGCCTCTCTGTCTCTCTCGTTCTCCCGTCCCTGTGCCACTAGCGCGCGCGCACGCGCACACACACACACACACACACACACACACACACACACACACACACACACACACACACACACACACACACACACACACACACACACACACACACACACACACACACACACACACACACACACACACACACACACACACGAGAGTGTGTTTCCAGTATGAATTCACACAGTCTGCTTTCCACCATAAATTAATAATTGTGTTATGAGTTATGATGAACCCTGCATTAGGTTGAAGGTTGGATTCAGGATAAAAAATAATAGCAGTAATTGGATCCTGGTCAAATATTACTCCAATACGAGAGCTAATCTGTCAAATTTGAGTTTAAGTACTTGAATATTCAATACTTAAAGTACATGCTTTTACATATAGGCTACAAAATAATATCATCGGCAGAGGAATGCATTTTTTTAGTAGCTTGCATCACCAAGGCTTAGATGGTGGCTATTATGGAATCCTGTGGGCCAATCAAGGGGCTAGCATCAGGGTTGTAAATTGAGGCTATATAGGAAGTGACAGTTCATATGAATGGCCTGTAGTCTCGCTGTTTCACCCTGCTGGTGTCAGAAGCAATAGGCTCTATTCAATCTTCTAGTTTAAAGTCTTCTTTCGATCACTTTTAAGATCGATGATCGATCTGTAGGAGGGGCGTGGCTACCTTGTGATGATTTGATTGACAAGCTACACAACGAATAGCATTCATTTCCGTGTCCATTTTTCGGACCGGATATAGAAAGATGGCGGATTTGAAATAGCTGAAAAATAGGCTTCATTTACGGTCTGTAGAGTCTATGGGCGTCTGTCATACTTTGTTACAGGCTATGGGGCCACTGCAGCGTTGCCACTCCTCTGCACCGGCTGTTCTGCTGCAAAGTGCAAACTGGCTGGCGAGAGAGGTCAGCATCTTCAGTATATTCCCGGTAGCGCCTCGGTCTGTCTCTCTTTTAGTTTGGTTATCCCACTTCTGACTAGCCTGGTAAACCCTCCCTCCGGAAAATCTCATTTCCATTTGATTTCAGGAAGGAGTCTGGCCTGAAGGCTTGTATGGGCGTTTCCAGCGCATTACCAAAAAACACACCCTGTGTGAGGGAAGCGGTGCCTTTGGGGCGGGGCTCAACTAATTTCAGTTCGTCCCTATTGGTGGTCTGAGTCCTGAGTCCACTTACCAAATTTGTACTCCGTAGCATGCTGCGAACTTGAGTTATGGCTGTTTAAAGGCCAGCCAATGGGAAGACAGAGGGGGCGGGGCTTCAGCAATTAATGCTCGTCCCTATTGGTGGTCTAAGTCCACATACCAAATTTGGACTTGGTGGCATGCTGCAAGTTGGAGTTATAGCTGTTTAAAGCCCCGTGCTCATACGGACGGACGGACGGACATAACATACGGACGGACACACAGACACTCTGGGGTCCCTGGACCCCTCTTTGATAACCAGTGGTACGTGTGGCCAATGAGAGGACAGATGGAATAGCCGATCTCCAAGTCTGTGTGTGTGTGTGTGTGTGTGTGTGTGTGTGTGTGTGTGTGTGCGTGTGCGTGTGTTTGTATGTGTTGCTTCTTTGCCGTGCTCATACGGACGGAGGGACATAACATACAGACGGACATAACATACGGACGGACACACAGACACGGTCAAATGTAGAGCGGTTGGCACCGCTAAAAACCGAGCCTATCAGCGTCGTCGCTCATCGTTCTGTGATTGACAGCGAAAGTTGGCCAATCAGGTGGCGAGTTCAAGTGAGCCCGAATGTCACCGAGTGCAGCCTGAATGCAGCCGACAAAACACGAACGGCAGCCATCTTTTCTGTCCGCTATTATCTCTAAGTTTTAAAACTTCAAAAAGCTCTCAAACTTCTATCTTGAGCCACGGAATTTACTTATAAGATATTGTTTGGATAGAATTTAGTTGTTTAACTTCATACATGTGGTCAATTAATCATGACAGAACCTATTTAAAAATAAAAATTTAGAGAACCGGCAGGGGCGGGCAGTGACACGCATGTTTCCGAATAAGGCAACCTATTTTGGGCATGGCCGTCTCAAAAGTCCCATTGCTTCACATTAGTCTGGAAGTGGTAAAAATGCACTGAAATGTATAAAGGGCTGAAGTGGTTAATGTATATTTTGTAATAATAATCACAATCTACAAAGTAACTAGTAACTAAAGTTTTCAAATAGTAGTGGAGTAAAAAAAGTGCATTATTTGCCTATTTATAACATGAATCATAAATTAGGCCCATATAAAATCATTATCAAAATAAAATAACGAACACAATTAACACAACAATAATCTGCGGGGAAGTCTGCCACCGTCACATTTGGTACACCCTGGAACGCTACAATGTAATTTCTGTGCACAAAATCAACAACACAGATTTTGCCTCTTGTTGCATTTCTGACAGGTTATTTGAAGTGGTGTCATCGGCCTGACTGTGCCTGGAGGAAAAGAGCCAGCTTGTCTGTTTGAGGGATTTTTTAAGCACATAAAGTTTCTCATTCTGACTTTGACTTGAACTCAGCACATCAGCATTCCTGTCGGAGCTGTGATGTGTTTGATTCTGCAGAGTCCTCTCTCCAGGGCACCGTTTCCCAAACAGTGGGTCGGGACCCATGTTCGGGTCGCGAACCAAATTTTAAACGAAAAAAGTCACAACTTTTCTTCAATTAAAAACATTCCAAAAATGTTCAAAAGTATTTCATGAATAAAAAAATCAAATAATTTCCATTAAAAAACACCAGAAAAAGAAGAAAAAACGTTTAAGAAGTAGTGAAAATAGCAGATCTACAAGCTAAGCTTGTGGATTTTTCTATTTACACTAATTTGAGTCCCGGACAGACGTCTAATTTGTTTTTTGGGTCTTGTGCTAAAACATTTTGGGAACCACTGCTCTAGGGCACAGACAGCCCAGTTATTGAGATAAGGGAGGTGGGCTGTTCATGAAAATGAAGTAGATCTAATACCGCTGAGACGATGGACAATTCCTCTTCAGACAGACAAGCATTAAAAAAACATGAAAGATTCAAAATTCAAATGTGTGATTTGAATCAATTCTAATAAATGATGATGCACTCAATAGTCCAATATAGTGTTATTGTGACTATGATAAAGCAGTTGAAACTGAACTCCAACGACACTCGTGGCTTCTGTTGGACTATACTATAGGAGGCTGTTGACAGCAGAGATAAGTAGCTTCTCAATCATTCTCAGTATGCGGGGGAGAACATAGCTGAGTGGTTAAAGAGTCCACCTGGGAAACCGAAGGTCCGAGGTCCGATTCCAGCCTTCAGCGATGTGTCAAAGTGTCAAACTGAGAAAGACACTAAACTTGGTTATGGTGTTATTGTTATAGTCGACATTCCCATGAAACCTTCCATCACTGTGATGACCACTGTTGTTTTTAAATAGCACCGCTCACTTCACACTGGGTGTGATGTTTTTGAGTGGTGTAGCCGCTCCTATAAGTGGGGTTGGGACCCATGACCCATCCGTCGTGAAAATTTGTCTTTCGCTGTACTGTGATTGGCTGATAAGTATTCAGACCCTTTGTTCAGTATTGTGATTGGCTAGCGAGACGCATGATGAAATTCATAACCTGTAAATATCACCACGCACTTCAAAAAAAATACTTTTTTTTAAGTGAGCTTCCATCACTGTGATGACATTAAACAACATCGCTCACTTCACACTGGGTGTGATTTTTTTCTTTAAAACCTATAGGAGAACTGTGTTTTCATTGTGGTAAAGATAAATAGCAACTTAAATTACACTAGTGGTCATAATGTGTTGCTTTGCTGAAAATAATTCCTATATTTTTTCACCAAAGACCTGCCTTGGAATTATTTTCTTTGCAAGTCTGCAGTCCACTCCTTTTGGGAGTTAAGCAGTCCTTCTTTGAAAACCCTTTTGATATGTTCCTACCTGTATCACCAAAGAGCACCTAGTATCTATCAGAGCCACTGACTGATCCCTACAGCGCTTATTTTTTCTCTTTTTAAACCATTGGTTCTCAAAGTGGGGTCCGGGGACCCCCAGGGGTACTTGAGGGGGTTCCAGGGGGTCCCCAGCTAAATGATGGACAGGACCCAAATGGACCCTTATGGGTCTGTAACTCTGAGAGTGTACAAATGGAACCAAATGGAACCAAATGGAATCAATCAACATTGATTTTACAATATGAATTGGGGTCCCAGAGGTATACATGCCATTAAATGGGGGTCTGTAGCCCTAATGCATGTCAAACTGGGGGTCCTTGAAATTAAAATGGTCGAAATCACTGCCAGAGAGCCGTAAAAATGTTCTATTATGGGGGTAATAGAACGATAAGCCAGGGACGGCTTATCTTTTCAAATGGAGGTTCGCGGTCTAATAAGTGTCTATTTTGGGGTCCTTGGCACGAAAAAGTGTGAGAAGCACTGTTTTAAACTATACTACGTCGGTTCCATCGATCCAAAGCCGGAACACAATGGATTTGACTGATTATTAAAATGAAAACGGCTCTGAAAATGACACGCGGCGCACCTATCTGACCACTTAACGGTTAAGTGGTCACGTGGGTGGGCCGTGAACCCACCTATCTGACCACTTAACGGTTAAGTGGTCACGTGGGTGGGCCGTGAACCCACCTATCTGACCACTTAACGGTTAAGTGGTCACGTGGGTGGGCCGTGAACCCACCTATCTGACCACTTAACGGTTAAGTGGTCACGTGGGTGGGCCGTGAACGCTTTTTGAGATTTTCAAATGCGGGCCCTGATCCAGAAATAGGATGAGAACCGTTTTGGGATGTAATGGAGGATGACTGATTGAAGCAGTCACACCTGGCCTACAGCCTGCCCCGGCGCGTCTGATATCTGGCATAGAGGAGCGGATTCACCGGCTCTCAAATATAGCAGCTTGTAGATCTGTTATTTTCAACAACAAAAAAAATACATTTTAAAATTCAACATATTGAAAAAACATTCAACATATTGACTACTTTTACTTTAGGTACTTTAATTACATTTTGATGCCAATACTTTTGTACTTTTACTCAAGTACATTTTTTCCGGTCTTTTACTTCAGTAAAACATTTGAGTACTTTTTCCACCACTGCTGAGCATTACACTTGAAAAATACATCTTTTACCATCCATCCATCCATCTTCAACCGCTTATCGGGAATTGGGTCGCGGGGGTAACAGTTCCCTAATCCCCCCATCTGGTCCTTGGTCTGCCAGGGCGTCTCCTCCTCCTCCCAGAGGGACCTCCCTTATAGGGAGGCGCTCGGGAGGCATCCGTACTAGATGCCCCAAAACACCTAAAGCTGGCTCCTTTACATTTACATGTTTTACATTTCAACCAAAAATAAACCTTTAACCCATTCAATCCGGGAACGCATCTGTGTCATTTTAAGATTTATTTGGCTATTCAAAAAACAGCAGATCTACAAGCGCATAGCTATGCGCTTGTAGATCTGCTATTTTTGAAATTTTGGTGTGAAAATGTGTGCAAATCTTTGAATATATATTCTACAAATATCTTCTAAATCCTAACCGTTTTTTTTTTAAAAACACATGTTTCTATATCAGTGGTGCTCAAACCTTTTCATGTCAAGGACCCCCAAAATGATATGTATTTGGCCGCGGACCCCCATACATAGTTTGTTCCAGGGACCCCCCAGTAGCAATGATTTGAGTTACAAATGTTCACTTTAAAAAATATGTATTCAAAGATTTGCAAAATTTTTCAAAAATAACAGATCTACAAGCTTGTAGAATGCTTTGGTGCATCTCTTTGGTCTCATCAGAAACATGATGTACCCTGAGAAAAGTTATAGCTGTTGCAAACAGGAATGACACCATTAACACCGATGGCAGTTTACCCAGATATTAAAGGTAGGGTAAGTGATTTTCTTTGGTTAAAATAAGTGTTAAATAGCTCTATATTCTGATAGTACTCATTGCTATAGAGTGTTTGTTCAGTAAAAGGAGTCTCCATGTCTCTCCAGCTCTTTCTAAAACAGAAAATGCATTTTCGTTTCAGTTTCATTTCCAATTTTATCCAATCAGGACAGAGAACTCAATCAGGATATAGATTAAACAAGTGAAATTGGAAGGGATGACACTAAGAAATGAGCAGACAAAATTGGAACTGGAACACTATAAAAATGAAGCTTAAAAATGGGTACTTTGTCCTGATTGGCTGAGATTTTGACACCTACCGGAATGTATATTTTCTGTTTATTAAAGAGCTGGAGAGACGGGGAGACCCCTGTTACTGAACAAACACTCTATAGCAATGATTACTATCAGAATATAGTGCTTTAACCTTTTAACCAAATACTTTTTGTTTTAACCAAAAAATATCACTTACCCTACCTTTAAATAGCTCATCTCTACAGCGTGTTTCCATGTGTTGAGAGAGTGGTTAGAGGGGACAGTCGTTAGGCTGAAGAACCCACAGCTGTTCAGGTGGATATCATAGTTTTTTTTGTCAAACTCAAGAGCATGCTTTGAAATGGTCTCAATCAGGAGTGCCAGCTGGTAGGTGCAGGAATTTAGGATTCAATACCAAATTATATAGGAAAAGACTCAACTATACACAAATCCACGGAGCGCTGCCCTGTAGGTGGCGCCGCCATTGCTGCGGTGTCAGACTCGATCAGCTGCTGCTGCGCGGTGTCAGTCCGCTGCAGTCACTGACTGCTCACGTTACTCTTTTACCTGCTTTTTTACTAACTTTTACTAACACTAACTTTACAAAGATGTACAGAAAATCGGGATGAACCTGTGTAGTTTATGGCTGCTCCAACAGCCAGGCAGGTAAAGAGTAACGTGAACAGACGGACAGAACCGCAGCAGCAGCTGACTGAGTTTGACACCGCAGCAATGGCGGCGCCACCTACAGGGCAGCGCTCCGTGGATTCGTGTATATGCAGAGTTCAAACTGTGAAAAAAAAACGTGCAGCCAAATATATTTAATTTACGTCTCAATGGGATAATTCAGTGCGACCAGAAGTAGGTGAAAAAAGATATCGTCACCAGACATAAACATGAATGACCAGAGGAGAGGAGGGGATATCAAAAGCAGAGGCATGGATCTACAAGCTCACAATGCGTTGCGTTGTGAGCCTTCTTTTCTGCCAAACGCTCATTTTGTCGACTGTTGACAAAATTATGGTGTATTTTGGTGCTTTCCAATTACAGTGGTAAACAATGAAGGTGTTCTTGAGTTTTAGGAAGTCATTTATTGTCATTTAAAACTATGTTGTGTTTATTAAGCCTTTTTCAGCACAGAGTAGACAGAAGAAAACATCATTTCAACACATCAGATTTTTTTGTTTTTTTTCCCCCACATCCCCCCAAACAGACAGAGTAAATAAATAAGTAAATATGCAAATACAAAGTGAAAATAAGAAACTAAAGATAAATAAATACAGTAACAAATGAATAGTGACAACAGATACCCATAACTATGTGTACCTGCACATCATAAAATGCTATTTAAGCGAGTCGTTTATACTCATTTCTTACTCCAGTGATTGACTGGCCTTTGAAACACGTATTAAATAAGATAAATGGACGAGGCTGACTTGGTCTTTTTGTATATTAATAATGAATTGTATTTACCCTTGAGGATAGGGAGGGTTGTCCATCCTGTTCTTAACTGTGGTGAATTCATTGACATGCATGCTGCTGCTTCACTTCTCAAAAACATTACACACAGATGCGTTCCCGGTCTTAAAAGGTTAACACATCACTGTCTGCTATGTGCTGGATGAAGAACTACCCCCGCCCCCCCCCCCCTCAACCCCAATAGGGTAACAGCTTACATCCACACCTCATGGCTTCTCAAACCTGGTCATTATACCAGGAGGACCCCATTTTACTGGGGAAATAATTTGGCGACCCTATGCTTTGATTTATAGAGGAATTTCAACGTTGAGTTAAAGCCTACCTAAAGCTTACATTTGTAGACTTGAATAGAGTATTAATTTATGAATGTTTTAATTAATGTATTAATGTATTTACTTATTTATGAATTAATTAATTAATTCATTCATTTACACCACAGATGAATTCTGATTTTTTTTTTATCAACAGAATTTTTAAACTATACGAAAACACATTTCTATACGCTTTTCAAAAACAAATAAAACAGACTTAATGGGAAATCTCTTTTTATTTTTATTTTATGTGCGACCTGACTGTCTCCTTCCTGCGACCCCACTTGGAGACCCGACCCATATTGGACAACCTCTGTCATAGATAAATAGCCAGTATTTCTACAATATTGTACAAATATTGTAAAACTAATAACAATACTCTCAGTACCATGTGTTGGACAAAAAGATGTGTTAACCACATAACTCGAACATTTTCGGCTAAGACTTTTTTTGGGGGGGTTCCAGGGGGTCCTCAGCAAAAGTAGTTAATCTAGCATCACAATCATTTTAACCACTTCATCCATTTGTTATATGTTGGCTATTCAACAACAGCAGATCTACAAGCTCAAAGCATCTGCTATTTTTGAAAGATATTGAAAATGCTTAAAGGTTTTTGTTTTTTTGTTTTTACATACATCTTCTATTCTGGTGTCCCTGGCACAAAACCTTTTCAGATAGGGGGTCCGCGGCCAAATACATATCGATTTGGGGGTCCCCAGGCAGCTGCGTACAGCATACAGTAGGAGGGATATAGGGAAAATGAGAAATATAAATGACCGTGTGTTAATTCACAGCAAAGTGGTTTTGCTCGTCCAATCTTGTGTGCGCCTTTGCAGTAGAACATTGAAAGAAATAATTACATTTTAATCAATTAATTCCACTCCCTTTTTATATGCATGTACAGTACGTGCATTTCTGTAACTAACTGTTCACTTCTTTGGGTGAAGAATTGCTGGGTTTGTGTGAGAATAATCTGTCATGGTAATCTTTATCTTGGTCAGTGTTGGAGAAAGTATTTTTTTTTTAAACTTAATTAAAAGTATCAATACTTCAATATTTTCAGATGGGGGTCTGCGGCCAATTACATATCAATTTGGGGGTCCATTTGGTTCCATTTGCACACTCTAGTTATGGGGGACCTTGACGTTATAAAGTTTGAGAACCTGCCTTAGACCACAATCACATTATCTGTCAGAAGGATCAGCAGTGTCAGCTTCACCGTTCACTTCCATTCGGTGGGAGCAAAGGGGTGGAGCTTCCCATTGCGCCGGGTAGACAGTGTTGATGCGTGTAGCTGGTTTCCTTTTTTTTTACCAGGTTGCAAAACCTGGTCTACATCTACACTCGCTATAGTCCTGCATGACTTTCTCGTTTGTCCTGACTTTTGCTAGACTTTTTCCTCATTGGCTGGTCCTTTAGCCAATGAGGGCTCAATGTCTTCTCAGAATATGGGATCTAAAGGCTCTATGAACTGTGGCGCTGTTCCTCATTTGGCCTTTCAACGTTGCCATGTTTAGTGAGAGAAATAAGCAACCAGGTCTAGGAAAACAAGCCCAAAAGAAGCAACTATATTAGGCCACATGAGCACTTTCAACCGCCACAACCTGGTATAATATGACTGTGTCATATCTTGTTTAAATGTTTTTCTTTTTTTTTTACCCAGGGCCGGATCCCGAGTCTATGGGCCCCTGGGCCTCAAACTGCCTCAGGGCTCCCCTCACACAAATGCATGTCAATGTCAGCGCCACAGCCAGAGTCAACCTACACGGTGCATGTACGTAGAATGTAGACACACACTCCACACAAACGTCTATTTGCATTTATAGGAAACCCAACACTGCATAATTGATATGACTGAAGACATAACAGCTCTTTAAGGATTTACAAAACACTGATCATTTGCAATGGGACGATTCTAATATACTGCCAATAGCTATGGCTTATGGAAGAACACAAAACACGCACACGCACACACACACACACACACACACACACACACACACACACACACACACACACACACACACACACACACACACACACACACACACACACACACACACACACACACACACACACACACACACACACACACACATGCCTATGTTCGCTCAGCCTTATATTCCCTCAGCCTTATGTTCCCTCAATCCATAACAAAGATTGTTTCATCCACATTAGGTCCTACATAGGTAGCCAGTGACTTTGACCAGTTTCACTTTCAAAACCTGTTCCCTCAGCCCTATGCTGGCTGAGGGAACTTGAGTCCACTCCCTTTGCTAGTCTGGAACAACACGTTTCTTGCTGTATCTTTTCTCCATGAAGCACCAATTAAACATGAAGCTCTTTGATGAGAGCCTGCAATGACAGTAAAGTAGAGACAGTTTATCCTCAGGATTTATTTTAAGGCGTATAACCTCAGGAACAAAGACACTGAAGACATGGATGATTATTATTGAACGCTGAATCAATAGGAGACAGATTCACATTCATAATGGAAAACTCTGCCTGTTCTGAATCCTTTCTATCAGCACACCTTTTGTATATGTTTCAGCTTGTACCCGTATGGAAAAGTAGAGAGGTGGTAAGAGTATTTGGTGGTAATTGGTAGTGGGGATGGGGAGAAGAAGTTTTCATAATCTTTGTACCACTTCAGCAATACCACTTTTTTTCTCAAATGAACTCTTGAGCACATGAGCAGTGGTGTAAAGTGACAAAGTAAATTTACTCAAATACTACTGTACTTAAGTACAATTTTGAGGTATTTTTTACTTTACTGGAGACGCATTGTGAGCGTGTAGATCTGCTATTTTCAAAAGAATTGCATACATTTTAATACATTTGAAAACTTGTGAAATGGGACATTTTGCATAACGAGTAATTTTTTGGTACTTTAAGTCCATTTTGATGTCAATACTTACTTTACTGAATTTTGAATTCCGGACTTTTACTAATAACAGAGTATTTCTACATTACAGTATTAGACACTTTTACTTAGGTAAAACATGTGAGTACTTTTACCACCACTGCTCTCGAGCATACATGTATGAAGGAGCAACATAAAGTCAATTGACCATTTAGGATCTGTAATCACTTCGCTGTTATATATGTCACACTGTGGGAGGAAAACGTAACAAAGTGTCCACCATGGTGTGAGAGTATGATCAATGAACATTCCCGAGGAGCACACACATTTACATGGGAACCACTTTACTCACTGTACAAATCCATTTGTTTCCAAATTAATGAATTAATTCATCCGTCTATATCGTCCCCCTTGCCAGCGAAAACAGCGATTTTACTGTACCTTTGAACATACATCATGGAATTATTCTAATGGGGGTCACAACCATTTTAACCACTTTAACCATATTTAATTTATATTTCATAGCGCGGCACTCGGTGCCGTGCTATGAGCTTGAATATCTGCTATTTTTTTTTAATGTGTGCAAATCTTACACGGCCAAATACATATCAATTTAGGGGTCCTTGGCACAAAAAAGTTTAAGAACTACTGCCCATAAACCTCTTCACATGGAACCACCAGGTACACAAAGACAAACATTATAGAATGTATGCACACGCACACACACAATAGGGATGCTACGGTTCAAGTGGTCAATGTAAAAAAGAAATATTTGGTAACTCTGAGGAACCCCTCATGGGGTCCCGGACCCCCTGTTGAAGACCCATGCTCTATACCAAATCTCTTTGGCCGACAACGGGTTATCAGGCTTGTAGATCGTCTATTTTCACAGAATATTCACCTATTATGACATGCCCCAGAGGAGGGACACTAATAGGGTTCAAGTGTTTTTCTTTTAAGGGTGGGGGTAGGGTGGTCCTTTCAGGGCTGAGAGCCCCCCCCCCCCCCCCCCCCCCCCCCCATGCTGCTAAAGTTTCTTTCTTCTTCCAGTGAATTCCTCTACAGTTAGTTAGTGAGTTATAGGACCGCTTCTCCACTAGCCTCACCCTGACCCAGATATGCCAACTCACATTCCCTCCAAAGTCTCATGGAAATTAACACAATCTGACAGCTAATCCGCACCCAGCACTTTAATCTGGAGCGTCCAATCCAAGTTGAAGACACGGCGCGTTGACGAAACGGCGTGCAGACATTTGACGGGTAACATTTTTTTCTCGGTTCCAAAACTCAAGCACAAGCAGGTGTCGAACGCGACAACACGAATTATCTGCTTTGACAATGAGGATTTAATCTGTACTTTGAATTACAATAAAACCCCCTTTGTGTGCATGACGGCCATGCACTGATTTTATGCAACAAAAAAAAACGGCAGGCAGGCAGGGAGGGAGGGAGGGAGAAGAGGGGGCTGTTGAATTATCGAAAAGAACCAACCAACCAGTGGTGTAAAGTAACTAAGTACATTTACTCAAGTACTGTACTTAAGCACAATTTTGAGTTTTTTTTTTTACTATACTCGAAAAAACAACACCATGTCATCTTACAACAGTTGTTCTCAAAGTGGGGTCCGGGGACCCCCAGGGGTCCTTGGGGGAGAGGGGTTCCAGGGGGTCCCTATAGCTAAATGAGTTCATAAATAATAAATAATAAATTGCATCAAAATCGTTTTAACCACTTTAATCCCTATACATCGGATATTTGAAGAATAGGGTTAGGGTTACATACAAGCTTAGCCTGATTATCAGACTGAAGCTGCGTGGAGCTTCAGTCTGAAATTGGCTCCAGTGTCGGGGATTACAAGGGGGAGGGGATTAGAAATTCCCTAAACCAATCCTAAGGGATCCCCACGCCCACCTCCGCCTCTCATTGGACAACGCATTTTGTACCGGAGAAGTCTTAGGTTCACATTTTCAACTCCAGACCAAGAGGCAGTCCACTCAGAGAGTGGGCGGGGTCTATGGTATGAAACCAGGCTAATACAAGCTCACAATGTGCCGCATTGTGAGCTTGTAAATCTTACAATTTTTTTTTTCTAAATAAAGAAAAAAATAATTAAAACATCTGGAATAGTTTTTCTAAACATTTTAAAAATGAACTCAACTCTTGTCTGGGGGTCCCTGGCAAAAAAAATAAAGACAATTAAAAAACAAAGAAATCAGATGGGCGTCCGCAGCCGAACACATCCACCCATTAAGACTATGAGGCCAATTCTACAAAATGCCTTCTAAATCACTATAGCTCTCACACTTTCAAGATGTTCCAAAACAGCAGATTGCCATGTCAAGATTCGTTGACATGAACAAGTTTGAGAATCCTCTTACAAAGCTTACTCTGGCACACAAGAGTTGGACCCTCTCCCCCAGTCCCCCTACGCCACAGGCCACAGTGTGAACATTATAGAGACCCTCCTGAGTGAGGGACACACATCACATCATTGTCCCGCCGTCTCTTATCAGCGGTCGGTCTCTAAGAGCAGGTATGGAGGCGGGGCAGAGGATGTCAGGAAGAGGCACAAACACACACGGGACAAGGGGGGGCTGTTAACCCATTCAATCCGGGAACGTCGTCATGTGTCACTTTAAGATTTCTTTGGGCTATTTTTGAAAATAAAACTGTGTGCGCAAAACTTTGAATATATATATTTTTTGAAGCCAACATTTGTAACTCACATCCCTGAATTCACAAAATATTTGACAAATGTTTACTTTACAAAATATATTCAAAGATTTGCACAAATTTTCCACGATAAAAAAAAAAATGCAGATCTACAAGCTCATAACCCTAACCCGCGCTATATGAGCTTGTATCTGCTATTTTTGAATAGCCAAAGCTATCTATAAAATGACACAGATGCGTTCCCGGTCTGGATGAATTAACAGGTACACTGACTCAACAGGACCGATGGACCGGATAAGAGGTGTCCAATAGCTGCTGCCCCCCCCCCCCCCCCCCACCCCCCACACCCCTCTGTGTCACACAAATATGCTGCCTGGCCCCTACCCCCTCCCACCTGCACACACACCCCCTTTTTATTGAAAAGCTGCTGGCGGGGGTGAAAAGGAAAAGGGGGCTCGATAGAGGAGGAGGGAGGGGTCTGAAGAAAGACTTACATCCGATACACTGAAGCCTCTTTAAGCGATGCTTTGCCTCGAGCTATGTCCCCCCCTCGCCCCCCCCCCCCCTTCCCCCCCCAACCCCACCCCTCTCTCTGCGCTGTCTTACCCCCCGCCTCTCCCCTCTCCTCTCCTCTCCGCTGGGAGGTTCTCTCGGCTCTCTCTCCTCGCCAGCCTGCAGCAGCCTGAATGAATATAAAGTGAGTAAGCAGGAGTAACTCCCCACACACGCTATCACTTACACTCCTACATGGGGATCGATAGAGATGTATGTATGCTTCTTTTACGAGGTTAATTACTTCAGGAGTAAAAGTAAGTAAGCCTTGCCGAGCCATGTGTCCCAAAGGGGGAGGAGCCTATCTCCTGTTTACGTAGCGCGAGGCGGCTTGATGTGCACGTACACCCCCTTTGGACATGATGTACAAGTAGCGTGATATTTTTTATACAACTAGATTCTGACAGGTCCCGGAAAAGACTCGCTGTGATTGGCCAGTAGTCACTTTGAGTGGCAGTTTGGGGCAAATGCTCGCCCCATAACATGATTTACGATTCTGTGCCTATCGGTACATAACTCGGACGGCGCTGAGTCGGCTCAAAGCGAACTTCGCAACGCTCGGCACGGCGACCCGCTCGATTTAGCTCTCTCGGCGGTGCCTCTCGTGGCTCAAGTTCGCTTGAGATGGCACGCCTCCATCGCGGTTCAAACCTATACTTTGGTCTCCGTCGTTTTTGCATTCAGCCACACCCCCTGGACATGACGCTGCCACGCTAGTATGTCACGTGATGCACAAGTACACCCCCTGAACATGACGCTAGTATGTCACATGATATCAACGCATTCATTTTGAGCTTGTAGATCTGCTACTTTTGCAATTTTTGAATTTCAATTCCTGAAAAGTAACAGTTTTGGACATAATATGGTTTCCACCCGACAGAGACGATATACGGCAACGTGGTGTTTTTTTCTTCTTCTCAAAACTGTTAGGATTCACAGTAGAAGTCATGTGTAGAATCGGCCTCGGAGTTAAGTCTTAATGGGCTAAACATCCCCAAAAGGTAGCACACAAATCCAGAATTTCAAATCAGTGGAGGACAAAGTAGTCACTTTTTTTTATTGGCACACACCAATAAACAAACACTTACGCGTTTCGGCTATGAGCCTTCATCAGAGCTCTGATGAAGGCACATAGCCGAAAGGCTCATAGTAGTGGAAATGTGAGTTCTTTGTCCTGCATTGATTTGGAATTTTGGATGTGCTACCTTTTGGGGATTTTTTTAATTCCTACTTATGTATACTGGACAGGGTGCCATACCTTGGCTCCAAGAAGAAAAAAGAAAAAAATATATATATATTATAAAAATAAGAATACATATAAAATTAAAATCATGAATATAGCCTAATGCAGGTGTAAGACCATTGTGTTTGTATTATGTTGTAATGCATAGTTGTCTATGCATTTCGGGGGTTTGACCAGGATAGGTGTCCCTTATTTTAATCTCTGGGAGTTGGCGACCCTAACCTTGCCATACCTTAGCTTTTGCTGAACTGATGCGACTGATGCTGGATTTTGGATCTATACCACTCCACTGAGAAAACCCATTGTTGATGCGTAACCTCTTCTTTCTTATTTAGCTTTCACTTGTAGTTGAGTGTTATTTGACCAAGAATAGATCTATATTTTTTAACCACCACTGTTTGCACCTATAGCTGTAGAGATGCAATCAATATGTTTCAATTAGTTCCTCCTGTGTTCTGCCATCATGTCCTCTTGGATGAGCGGGTCTGTGTGATGCGTTATGCTTCGTCGAGGCCATGTTTTCACTTTCAATTACTTAACCCGTTAAAACCTCAGACACATCTGTGTGTAACCACTTAAACCATTATTTTATATTTTGGGCTATTCAAAAATAGCAGATCTGCAAGCTCATAGCGCGGCACCGAGTGCCACGCTATGAGCTTGTAGATATGCTATTTTTTTTTTACTTGAAAAGATGTGCAAATCTTTTGAATATACGTATTTTTAAAGCAAACATTTTTAACTCAAATCTTTGCGTCTGGATTCTACAAATATAACAGTTTTTTGAAAAAACGCATATTGCTATAATCATTGGTTCTCAAACTTTTTCATGTCAAGGACCACCCAAAATGATATGTATTTGGCCGCGGACCCCCATCTCAAAATATGTTGTTCCAGGGACCCCCCAGAAGCAAAGATTTGAGTTACAAATGTTCTCTTTAAAAAAAGATATATATATATATTCAAAGATTTGCACAAATCTTCACTATTTAAAAAAAAATAGCAGATCTACAGTACAAGCTTGTAGCACGGCACTCGGGCCGCACTATGAGCTTGTAGATCTGCTATTTTTGAATAGCCAAAGTGTAAAATAATGGTTAAAGTGGCTACACAGATGCGTTCCCGGTTTTAATGGGTTAAATGTCCTTTTTCCACTTATCTCAGTGAGTCTTGGCTAATTTATAAATTAAGCCCTAACAAGCTTGGCGTGTTTTATTCCATGACTTACAATTAGTATTTGAATAACTAATTGCCTATCAGATGTTGTCAAGATAACACAAACACGGTATAATTAGTGTTAATTTTGCAATGTTGCCAATTATGTTTTACCCCCTTTGTCTCCCCAATTCAGTCGTCATGCCAATTAATTCCTCCCCACACACATTTCTACAGTATGTTGTCACCAGTGGTGGAAAAAGTACTCAAATTCTTTACTTAAGTAAAAGTATGAACACTGTAATATAGAAATACTCTGTTAGGGTGCGCTCCCACCACACTTTTATTTTACTTCTGGGGCGGAATCTGCCAATGCTTTGTCAATGTAAATGTAAATGCGTGTAAACGCAAGAGCAGATCTTTCCGCCTGTCGCGCAGAGTTTGCGTTTATCCGCTCTACACGACTTGTAGTAATAGCTGAGTGGTTATAGTGAGCCCGCCTAGGGAGCCAGAAGCCCTGGTTGCCCCGGGTACGATTCCAGGCCAGGCCAGCAAATGTGTCGATGAAATGAAATTTGTCCCTGAGCAAGACTCTAGTGGAAGAGACAGATGTAGAGATCTTTATTTACTCTGACCAATGAGACCAACATCATGTTCTAATGCTCATATTATGCTGAGAGATTAAAGATATTTCTACATGCACAGATTATCCACTACTAGGCAATAACATTATAACCCATGGACTGAGTTGACATTCAGTACTTAGTGACACGCTGAGGTATTCTACGGTCACAAAGAGCCTGTGTCTAGTGGTGGAAGAAGTACTCAATTGTTTTACTTAAGTAATAGTATCAATACTGCAATGTAGAAATACTAATATACAAGTAAGAGTCCGGAATTCTAGAATTACTTGAGTTAAGGTACACAATAATTGGTATAAAAAATGACTTGAGTACCAAAAGTTAAAAGTGCTCATTGTGCAGAATGTTCCATTTCTCAAGTTTTCATATGTATAAAAGTCTTTTGAAAATAGCGTATCTACAAGCTCACAATGCGTCACATCGCGAGCTTGTAGATCGGGTTTTAAATGGTCGAAATGTATTTAGGGCTGAAGTGGTTAATCTATGTTTTGTAATTATAATCAAAATCTACAAAGTAACTAGTAACTAAAGTTTTCAAATAATTGTAGTGGAGTAAAAGTATAATATTTGCCTCTGAGATGTAGTGGAGTAGAAGTAAAAGTACTGAAAATTGGAAATACTCCAGTAAAGTAAAAAGTACCTCAAATTGTACTTAAGTACAGCACTTGAGTAAATGTACTTAGTTACAGTACTGTACTTTCCAACACTGCCTATGTGTGAGCATGAATCATCTTGTTCCCGTAGGCACGCACACGCACACACACACACACACACACACACACACACACACACACACACACACACACACAGACAGACAGACAGACAGACAGACAGACAGACAGACAGACAGACAGACAGACAGACAGACAGACAGACAGACAGACAGACAGACAGACAGACAGACAGACAGACAGACAGACAGACAGACAGACAGACAGACAGACAGACAGACAGACAGACAGACAGACAGACAGACAGACAGACAGACAGACACACCGAGGTATACTGCCTGACATTTCAAATGTGTCTGACAGTAGCCTTGTTTCCTCAGGCTGAGAGTACATGAGGAGACGACTTTAACAGCAGGGGAAATAAAACAGCAACAAACAGTTGAACGTTGATATGGTAATGAGATGCATGAGGCTCGTCTTCTGTTGTTGCCTCCCCCAAACAAACATGATGCTGTTATCTTTGATGATCTCTTATTCTGTCCGCTTAACTGATACATGGAATACTATAGGCTACTGCTCAGAAATGATGTATTTTCAGTAGAATGCTCTGAAATCCCTGAATTCCCTGCTTAAAGGGGAATTTTGCCCGAAGGTTTTCTTACCTTTTCTATGAAGTTACAGTACGGTAGCAAAATTCATAACTCCATAACGAGTCAACCACAGCTAAAAACCCAAGTGTATAGGCCCAGCCGTGTAGCGTGGAATCTAATGTTGACCGGGCCAGGATCTGTATTCCCCAGCCCACGACGCTTCGCCTCTGTATAGACGAATCCACAGACGCGCTGCCTGTAGCTGCCTGTAGGCGGCCATTGCTGCGGTGTCGCGGTGCGGAGCGTTGACACCGCAGCTATGGCTGCCTACAGGCAGCGTGTCTGTGGATTCGTCTATACACGAATCCACGGAGCGCTGCCCTGCGCGCAGCCATTGCTGCGGTGTCAACGCTCCGCGGACGCGAGACCGCAGCAATGGCCGCCTACAGGCGGCTCCATGCAGCGCGTCTGTGGATTCGTCTATAGGCCGTGTGCTAGATCGCCTATTTTAATAGCTTTTTCCCCTCTTTTTGGGTGTGATCTGAAGTTTATATCGACATAAACCATCCACAGTGTTTATGTCGGACGCACATCTCCGGAAGTCTCGCACGGCGAGATTTCACACGTGACATCATCCACGTCACTTTGTCAACAGTACGGCGGACTATTTGGGACAAATACAACGTGGAGCGTTTACTGTCCTTAAGAACGTTTAAAATATGTGATCTAGCACACAGCCTTTGTGCTCTGGTTTTTAGCTGTGGTTCACTCCTTATGGAATTATGACTTTTTCTACTGAACCACTCGTCCTAGGATATCATAATATCATAGAAAAGGTAAGAAAACCGTCGGGCAAAATTCCCCTTTAAGTTTCAAACTGATCTTACATCATGACTTAACTTAAAGGACGACTTCACCCATTTTCAACATATCTTAATTGGTCCTCACTCTTCTGTCTGTCTGTCTGTCTATATGCACATGACATTGACATTTCTATCAATAATCTCTTCCATAAACATGTGTATTTTCCACTGTAAATTATACAGCTTTACCAGACATAATTATTTACTGTCTTCAAAGGCTTGGTAGCAGTCAGTGTATTTATTATATCATCCACTCGCACTAAACACATGATCAAAGCTACAATGTTATACAGCCACAGAAACAACATCTAATATTTATTCAAACACACGGACCACAACTTTGCATATTTACCAAACACGATGATGTAAAGTACAGAGAGTTGAGTTCACTGCGGATACATGAAGTTGAAACGGTCGCAGCCAGTCGAACCCTGGGAAAAAGCTGTATTTTCTGGATACTTTATTTTATTGAATACAATTGTATTTTGTCTAATCTGTATGGCAGAGTTAATACAATATAACTCATACAATTGGGGTGGTTGTATTTGGTCCCCTTGCTCATCTATTGAGACATTTAGATCCCGTGTCTAGGTTTGACACAACCTTTGACACAATCCTGTTTCTAATTTGACACAACGTTCAACCTGAAGGTCAAAATTATATTTATCCCCTGAGCAAGCAGCTCAATGGTAAAATAAAGAAAGAAAGAAAATGAGGGTTGGACCCTCAAAGGTGGAGTCAGTACTGCTGTATGGGGCTGAGACATGGACCCTCACAGTGGAGTCAGTACCTACTGCTGTATGAGGCTGAGACATGGACCCTCACAGTGGAGTCAGTACTGCTGTATGGGGCTGAGACATGGACCCTCACAGTGGAGTCAGTACCTACTGCTGTATGAGGCTGAGACATGGACCCTCACAGTGGAGTCAGTACTGCTGTGTGGGGCTGAGACATGGACCCTCACAGTGGAGTCAGTACCTACTGCTGTATGAGGCTGAGACATGGACCCTCACAGTGGAGTCAGTACTGCTGTATGGGGCTGAGACATGGACCCTCACAGTGGAGTCAGTACCTACTGCTGTATGAGGCTGAGACATGGACCCTCACAGTGGAGTCAGTACTGCTGTATGGGGCTGAGACATGGACCCTCACAGTGGAGTCAGTACTGCTGTATGGGGCTGAGACATGGACCCTCACAGTGGAGTCAGTACCTACTGCTGTATGAGGCTGAGACATGGACCCTCACAGTGGAGTCAGTACTGCTGTGTGGGGCTGAGACATGGACCCTCACAGTGGAGTCAGTACCTACTGCTGTATGAGGCTGAGACATGGACCCTCACAGTGGAGTCAGTACTGCCGTATGGGGCCGAGACATGGACCCTCACAGTGGAGTCAGTACTGCTGTATGGGGTTGAGACATGGACCCTCAGGACCCTATTATGCACGTCTTAAATCCACGTCTTAGGCGGTAATTAGGTGATAACGCCACCATCTTATGCGCAATCCCTATTATGCAAAGTATGCTTAAGTAATAAGACTTGCCGGCATATTTTACGCATGTGGGAGTGTTCATATGTTAATTAAGGGCGCAGTGTGGTATCTGCTATTATGCACCTTGACTTAACAAGACTCACGACTTGACTTATCAAGACGTGGTCAGACCACAATACAATACAATCAAATGCCGAATAAATAAGGAACCTTGATATGAAAACGGTTGAAAACCACTGACCTGATTGATATTAGGGTGGTACGTGTCACTGTGCCTTATTGTTTTAGTTATTTAACTGTATGGTATGGTATGGTATGGTATGGTATGGTATGGTATGGTATGGTATGGTATGGTATGGTATGGTATGGTATGGTATTGTATGGTATGGTATTTCATGGTATGGTATTGTGTATGCATGTTGCTGGTCCGTGTCTCCAAGACAAATTTCTCCCAAGGGAGACAAAATAAAGTAAACCTTAAACCTTGAGAGAGCAGTGTCGTGTCATTTCTCTGATCTGCCTGATTTACATCCAATCTCCTCTCAGTCTGTCAGTAAGATTAGAATAACTCTCTAATGGATGTCTGGTGGCGGGACGGGGGACGGGGGACACATCATCATCTATCTGCCAGGCTTTTAGCTGTTACATTTGGCAGAAATGTTAAAATGCAAAGATTAGAGATTGGGGTCGTTTATCCGAATCGAATCGTTCAAGACTATTAACATTTTGGAGGGAGATGCTGCTGAATGGTGAATTTTCTCGTTGCACAGGCTGACTGATAACGTGTCATTCTTGTCACTGGGCCTCATATTTTCTCAGAAGGACAAACTGTTTTTACCACATTATGTCAAAGCTCTGCAGGGTCATCATCACGTTTATGACACAAAAAGGACAACCAATGTCTACACATCCAAAATCTTAGGCCGCCGCCTTAGTCCACGTGTTTCTCAAAGTGGGGTCCGGCGACCAAGAACGGGATTCCATGGGGGTCCCACAACAAAACGACTTTAATTCTATTTTATACTTTGGCTGCTCGAAAATAGTAGATCTACAAGCCAAGCTACACGTTGTGAGCTGGTAGATCGGCTATTTTCAAATGGCCGAAACGTATAGGTTCACCTGTCCCGCAATGGGCCTGTTTGGAGGTGGTCACCCTTAGAAACAGGCGCAACTCGCAACTACCAATATTTACAAGATACTTTATAGAAACAATGCCCAAAGTCGCTTATGATAGGCTCTATTCACAGCAGCCATAGTGTGAATAAATGCACAGGTGTTGCCAATGATACTAATGAAGGCTCTGCTCCATTCTGGTCAAACAGAGTCAGGGTGCTGATATTGTGCATGTTGGCTCACTGGAAACACTCTGCTACACCAGTGGGTCTAAAGTTGGGGTCCAGGGACCCTCATGGGCTTCCAAATGGCCCCTTATGGGTGTGTAACTCTGAGAGTGTTCAAATGGAACCAAATGGACCCGTAAGGGTCCATTTTGTTCTATTTGTACGCTCTCAGAGTTATGGGGGTCGTGGAAACCACTGTGCTACACTAAATGGAACAGAGCCTTCATTAGTATCATTGGTAACACCTGTGAAGGAAGTGTTAATATGGCTGCTGTGCATAGAGCCTATTAGCAGACATGGCAATACTGACTGTATTAGCATTAGCGTTAGCATGGCATTGATTGATTGATTGAATACTTTATTTTATTAACACTTTGCAAAAAAAGCACAGAAAGTACAGTTCTATACAAAAGGATGCTAAAAGGATTGAGCCCAAGAAAGCAATATGGCTTGTTTCCATTGGGCTCCTGTGTGTTCAATTCATCGAAACATTTAGTGACAGATAGATATACAATACTATGCAGGGGGCAGTTCTGAATAGGCTTTATGCACAGCAGCCATATTGGAAAGAAATTGGGCCCCTTCCCTGCTTCCTTCACAGGTGTTACCAAGTATACTAATTAAGGCTCTGTTCCATTCTGGTCAAACAGTCAGGGTGCTGATATTGTGCATGTTGGCTCACTGGAAATACTTGAGGGGGTTCCAAATGGCCCCTTGCGGGTGTGTAACTCTGAGAGTGTACAAATGGAACCAAATGATCAGAGTTATGGGGGTCCTTGCAATTAAAAAGGTTTGAGAACAACTGTGCTACATGAAATGGAACAGAGCCTTCATTAGTATCATTGGCAACACCTGTGAAGGAAGTAAGAAGAGGCCCAATTTCCTTCCAATATGGCTGCTGTGCATAGAGCCTATTGCAGCCACCTGTAAGTGCTCTTTTAGAGCGGTTTTGAAGGAGAGGAAGGATTCACACATTTTTACTGTTGGTGGGGCATTCCACATTCTGGTGGCATAGCAGTAGAACCAATTTAACCCCTTGTTTGAGCCAAATCTACAGTGTGGCTTCCCTCAGGGGAGTGGGGGATGGGCCACCGTCTTCTGGCTGCATGGGCCCTGGATGGAAATGTATGTCATGAAAAATGAATGCCAGGGAGCCATTGCTTTCACACTGAATGCTTGGCGCAAGGGGTGAACAGACACATTCAAAATAAAATAAATGTCGTCTATATATCTGTTTCCAACCCGGTACGGATTGTGACAATTAATACGTAACATGATTGAAGTTCAAACATATTGCACGTAAAAAATAATGCATTGTGAAAATACGTCTTTATTTTGTTTAGTGTCAGACACTGAACAATCATAGTGTTTTAAAGTTAAATTCCAATGTAAGTCTCTGCCATATATAAGAAATCCCCTGTTTTTTTTACTCCCCAATGTAGTCGTTATGCCAATTAACATGTACTGTGTACCTCCCAGGTATATGTGCAGTGACAAATATCATCCTCCCTACCGGCTTCCCTCCCCCGAACACGGGCCTATTGTGTTCGTATAGACGCTTGACAAAGCGGTGGACTCGAACCGCTGACCTCGGCGGTGGTGGGCAGGCACTTTCTAATTGGTCCTCACTGATGGTCTTTATAATATGGTACCATTTTCGTCTACCCCCCTCTGTGTCTCAGAGGAGGGCTGTGGACTAGAGCTCTACACGGGCCCCCCGATTCCGAAAATGCCCGACACAACCCGAGACCCGCACGGGTCGGATCCGCGTTTTATCAAAATCACTCGATACCGGGTCGGAATCTGTTACCTCGTAACTCTGGTCTGTCCATCATTATGTGTGATACCCGAGTGGATCCGAGAAGACCCGTAGTAGGCCTATGCCTTTTGTGTGTTTGCACGGCTGCCCTAGTCAGGAGAGAAACGCAATGAAGTCCTGTTTAAAGGGATAGTTCACCCCCAAAATGAGCTTTTCTCTATCGATTAGTCACCTCATGGAGACTTGAATTCATGGATATTTTTTTTGTTTTTGTCGCATTCCTAAGCCAACAATTTGATGAGCGGCAGCGGTTCCGGTAGCAGACACAACAGTCTCCTTTGTGTTTCTTTCGGAACCGCTGCTTACCGGTCCGCTGGTTATGAAATTACTTAGTAATGCGACAAAAACAAAAAAAAATATCCTTGAATTCAAGTCTCCATGGGGTGACTAATCGATTGTTTTTTTTTTGGGTGAACTATCCCTTGTACTTGTGAGTGATGTTTTAGACCTAGGATCATGTTAGTGCAGCAAAGACATGGCTGGTTGGCTGGTTCAAGTTAAGAGTACTGCAGCGCAACAAAAACAAGTTGGTGGTGCGCACCACCACACTGCGAGGCAAGCCAGCTGCCAGGCTGATTTGAAAACACATTCCTCTGACGAGGTGAAAGCAAAGCTTTGATCATAAAATGGTCATTGGTCAATTAGGTCTGCTATTATTTCATAAAGTCCACATTTATTTACACAGAAAACCTTTTGTCACGCCTATTAAATTAATACCTCTGCGCATATTTATTTATTTATTTTTGTAGTTTCATAGCCGTTTCTTTGAAGGGTTGTCTGTCTCGGAATCTCGGAAATAATGGGATCTCGGAACAAATTTGGACAAAATTTGACCCTCCCTTATTTTCCTCCAGGCCCCTAAATTCCAAAATTTCGACTTGTGCCTAATAAGGATTTAAATAACATGCATCTAGGGCGGGTGCATTTCTCCTTTCCGACATGTCGCCTTTCCGACGTTGACGAACCCTATACCTAACCCTAACCCTAACCCTAACCGCACGCGGAAGCCACTAGTCGGAGTGGTGAGATGTCGGAATGGAGAGTGAACACCATCTAGGGCGACGGGGTAAATAATGTAGGTTCGTTATTGGATTGTTGTCTTCTGCTTCGCTGTCAGCCCGCAGTGCAGTGAATGTGTTTTGTTGTCTTGACAGCTTTTTGATTTCCATTTGCAGCTTTTGGAACTCTGCATTCACAAGGATTTACACAAGATTTGCTTTAGTGTTATTTTGAGAGAGAGAGAGAGAGAGAGGGAGAGGGGAGAGGGAGAGAGAGAGAGAGAGAGAGAGAGAGAGAGAGAGAGAGAGAGAGAGAGAGAGAGAGAGAGAGAGAGAGAGAGAGAGAGAGAGAGAGAGAGAGAGAGAGAGAGAGAGAGAGAGAGAGAGAGAGAGAGAGAGAGAGAGAGAGAGAGAGAGAGAGAGAGAGAGAGGAGAAGTGCAAGCAACATAACAATGTTGTTTGAACACAATGAATTATCTTACTGCCTTGTCATCATCTGACAGCTATTGTTCAAAATGCATTCCGTTGTTGACTTGTGATTATAATATGTAATCTTTATTTATAAAGCACTTATCAAATCAAACATTCAAAGTGCTTTACATGAAAACGCAAACAAAAAAACGGAATCAAAATACGATGACAAAATATACTGTGAAGTGACGGGGTGAGAAAAAAAACATTAAGGGCATCAAACAATAACCTTTCAATATTTCAGTCATGAAAGGTCTTTTGATAAAAGTATGTTCAAGAAATGCTTTAACCACGTAAACCCCGGCATCCGTATTGTGGGGAAAGTTTTCACTGAAAATGTGAGCTTGTCGATTGGCTATTTTTTCTTTTTTTGGGGCGAAATTCATTAATGAATTTAGGCAAATTTAACAGATAAGTCAGACCAGTTTTTTTAAACGTTCTAAATTTCAATATAGCAACACAAAATGTTCCCGCTTTTCCTGATCTTTCCCTGTAAAGTCTCCCCTTAATTGTAGATTAATTTCATGGAAAATGTTTGAATAATTATGTATGAACATTTTTCAACATGGAAACGATTATGACGAACAATGCAAAACAATTGCGATTATCTCAAACAACTGTGATTATGTCAAATAATTGTGATTATCTCAAACAACTGTGATTATGTCAAATAATTGTGATTATCTCAAACAATTGCGATCATCTCAAATACCCTTTGTCTGTGACGATGCTTTGGACGATCCACTGATGTTCCTCTGAAGTGCCAATCAATGGCAGGCTGCTCTCTGAAACTGTGGGATTTCACATCTAGTCTGTCCACTACGCGACATACAAAGCCTATACCGCTTGTGCTATAACCACGTGCCGCTTCTGTGACGCACGCAGAACTGCCTCTGAAAAAACAACTGCGGATTTTTTTTTTGCCGATAAAATATATTTTTTGACCGTGACGGACGCGTCGCTTTAGCTCGCTCGGTGGTGCCTCTAGTGGCTCAAGTTCGCTTGAGCCGACTCAGCGCCGTTGCCACGCGTTGTGAGCTTGTAGATCTGCTATTTTCAAACGATTTTTGTACATTTGATATCAACTTGTGACAGGGGAAATTCTGCATAATGAGTACTTTTACTTTTGGTACTTTAAATGCATTTTGATGCCAATAGGCCTACTTTTGTACTTTTACTCAAGTACATTTTGAATTCCGAACTTTTACTTGTAATGAGTATTTCTATATTGCAGTATTGATACTTTTACTTAAGTAAAACATACGAGTAGCCTGCTTTTTCCACCACTGACTGCCACTCAAAGTGGCTACTGGCCAATCACAGCACGTCCATGCACAAGTGGTATAGGCTTTGGGATGACGCGTCCACCACTGATCCTGTCTGAGGACCTCAGGGTGCTACACACAGGCTTAACGATGTAAAATGTCATTAGGATCCAGGCCATTAAGTGTCTTAATAGTAGAACCAGTGACATGTTGAAATCAATCCTGAAGCAGACAGGCCAGCAGTAAGGCCACCACCCATTAAGGGCCATTCGACAAATGCCTTCTAAATCAGTTTTGTGAACAACCTACGTTGCTATAGTTAATGCTCACACTTTTTCATGTCAAGGACCCCCAAAATGATATGTGCTTGGCCGTGGAACTCCCAAAAATATTTTGTTCCATTTCTTTTTTTTTTTAAATAGCAGAGTTGTGATTTATTGGTGATTGACAGTATATGATTTGCACAACATTTGTTGTATACATATGCAGGACATGTTCATTCTCTCCAAGGGAAAGTGTAAGATTTTAGTTGCCGGTGAGGTAGGAAACCCCTAGGGGGGCTCATGTGAGAACCTCACCGTTTACATTACTTTGATTTGTTTAATATTTGTATATCTACTAGTTTTGAAACATCATGACACACACACTCATATATATACAGTATGTATATATATACAGTATATATATATATATATATATATATATATATATATATATATATATATATATATATATATATATATATATATATATATATATATATATATATATATATATATATATATTTAAAATGACACAGAGGCTTTGCTTTATTTTGTATTTACTTTTATGATATTTGTATTTGCTTTTTCCATTTTAAAATACAAGACATAGATGACCACAAAACGAAACAGAACAACACATAACAAAAAAGATACAAAAAACAACCACTATACACCAAATAACCACTATACACCAAAACAAACCCTCCCACCCATGCACCCACCCTCAGAGAGATGCTTTAAAACGGCCAATTTAATGTTGAGATGCCCACAAGGTTTAGGTGCCCACTGGCCCTGTGTCTCTGCATGGAGTGAGTTAATCTATGAGGTTTTCCATTGGGTTGAGACATTGGAGAGTATTAATTCTGGGGACTCACGGAGAGCAGTGGATGATTTGGTCTCCGGCTTAATCCATTAAGACCGCGAACGCGTCTGTGTCATTTTAGATGTGTGCTACAGCCGTTATTTTATACTTTGGCTATTCAAAAATAGCAGATCTACAAGCTCATAGCACGGCACTGATCTGCAATTTGTTTTGGAGAATGTGTGCAAATCTTATATATATATGTTTTAAAGCGAACATTTTTAACAGCGATCTGTGCTTCTGGGGGTCCCTGGAACAACATATTTTGAGATGGGGGTCCACAACCGCACCGAGTGCTGCACTATGAGCGCAATGAGCTTGTAGATCTGCTATTTTTGAAAAATCAGGAAAATTTGTACAAATCTTTGAATATTTAAATGTTTTAAAGCAAATATTTGTAACTCAAATCTTTGCTTCTGGAGGTCCCTGGAACAGAAAATATTTGACAAATGTTCGTTTAAAAATATATATGTTCAAAGATTTGCACACATTCTCACGATCTTTCAAAAATAGCAGATCCACAAGCTCACTCGGTGCCGCGCTATGAGCTTGTAGATCTGCTATTTTTTAATAGCCCAAAGAAATCTTCAGAATCAGAAAAGGAATCAGAAATCTTAAAAATGACACAGATGCGTTCGCGGTCTGAACGTGTTAAAGGCTTTGGACAGACTGACTCCTTCCCTCCTCCTGCTCTGCGCTGCCTCCTGTGGTCTGACGGGACGGGCGGTGCGTTCAAGCGACGGATCCCAGTGGATGAAGTCCGGTTCTGGGTGAGCGATCTGCAAATCTCTTTAAGTCCAGCACTGTGTCTCAATTGTCTCACGCCAAGCAGGCTGAGGCTACTGTGGAGGTTAGGAGCTGTGAATGTAGTACCGTGGTTCTCGACCCCCCCCCCCCCTCCTCAAGGGGTCCTTGAGGGGGTTCCAGGGGTCCCCAGCTAAATTAGTTAAAGATTTACTATGTAACTTTTTATAAATACATTGTAATTTTTCCCAATCTGTATGATAGAGAATGCAATATAACGTATCGTATACAAACATATTTTATCTCCCTGCTCTTCTATTGAGATATTTAGATTGTGTCAAAGGTCATGTCTCACCTAGACACAGGATCTAACTTGGATTTAGCAGGCAGGCTCTATTAGCTCAAGTGCATACAATACATTGAGTTAAGTTTATCAAGTACATACAGACATATAGTAACTATGGTTCACATTACAGGATACATCAGTGGCGCGGGAAGGGGGGGGCTACGGGGGCTGCAGCCCCCCTGGTTATTGGAAGGGATTTAAAAAAATGTTTTTTTATTACATTTAAATTTAATTAAAATAATTAAATAACGTAACCCTAACCTAACCCTAACCCTAAAACCGAAATAAAGTAAAGGAAATAAAGTGCCAAAACCCACCCAAACCCGCACATTTTTCGACCCGAACCCGCATGCACGCATGAACCCGCATGCACCCGCATGCACGCATGCACGCGCGTTGCGCACGCGTGCATGCGTCAAGCGGATTCCCCCGACGCTCAGCCCCCCTGGCTATTAAGTACTTCCCGCGCGCCTGGGATACATAATAAAACATAATACAAAAGAAGTACATTGTGGTTGAGAATCAGAATGAGAATCATGTTAATTGTCACATCACAGGTTTACAGCATTAAGAAGTGGGTGAAAATTAGTTTTTGTTGCAAAGCTCCATTGAATTTGGAGAGAGAGAGAGAGAGAGAGAGAGAGAGAGAGAGAGAGAGAGAGAGAGAGAGAGAGAGAGAGAGAATATTTAGTTGAGGGGGGGGGGGGGTGTTGGAGCTCAGTTGGCTTTGCGCTGATGTCCTCACTGTGACAGAAAGTGTGTTGCCTGTTTGCTGTCGGGCTCCAACTGACTGACCAGCTGTTTGGAAGCTGGTGAGTTAAGTACTCAGCTGGCTGATTGTCGGATGGGCTGCGGGTGTGACCACAGCCAACTACCTAGAGGCAGCAAAACCTGGATAGGAGGATTGTATTCTCCCTCTCTCACCTCTCCAGTCTGAGCTTGACTGACATCGGAGGCTGATCTTCCCCTCCCATGCTATGTGTATTGTGTTTGCCACTTTACACACAGGATAAACCAGCATTTACGGCGACTGGTGCTTCTCGTGGCTCTGTCGTTTTAACTGTTTTGTTTTTCTGCCCAGTCGTCACTCGTCAACCTCTCTCTCTACGTCTTGGGTTTGAGAACGGCACTGCTGCATTCCCGTGTGGGGGGCGGGGTTCACGGTCACGTGATGTTGAGGGGCGGGGCCATAGCTGAATGGTTAGAGAGCCCGTCTGGGAAGCCAAAGGTCCCAGGTTCGATTCCAGGCCTCAGCAAAGTGTCGAAGTGTCGAACTGAACAAGATACACGTTTAGTGCTCCACGAGCGCCGTAGAATGGTGCTCGCTGCTCCTAGTAGTTATGGGATGGGTGAAATGCAGAGGACAAAATACAGTAGTACACAATACTAACACAAATTATATGATATGTTGTAGGTAATAATAACGCTCTCGCGATGGTGTTTTTCACTTGAAAATAGCGCTACTGAACGAGAATGTGAACGAATCATTGCCGTGAACGTGAACGAAATTGTTCGTTCACTGAAATTGTTCGTTCACTGAAATTGTTCGTTCACTGAAATGAAAGTTTTTTCCCACCAAAATATGTTGCCCCATTCCCTCACCATGTGGTAATGTGCCAATTAACGATCATACGTGTCAGCCATGTTTTGTCTGCCGTGGCTCTACTGGTGGCTGAGTGAATGATGGATTTAAAAACTGGACTCAGCTGTTTTAGATGGAAACCGGTGTGTGAATTAATTGTGTGCTAATGACTTGAATTAATAAGGAGAGGGTGAGTAATTAGGTCATGGTGCGCTCCTTTCCTGGCAGAGTTACAGTTGATGTGTACCATGATGATGGCTCCATGCTTTGTTCAGGAAACCCTTGTCTCAGCATTTTTACACAACTTTGCGCTTAACACCCCCCACCCACCCACCACCACTGCACTCGCAAAGCCCCCTCCCAGTGCACATAAACACGCACGCACGCACAGCACACACACAAGTTTTGAACCCCAGTAACACTAAAGCTGTAAAATAGACGATCTGCAAGCTCACAACGTGTCGCAGCAGCAGACGCTTTGTGAGCTTGCAGATCGGCTATTTTCAGTGAGCAACGCCGCCATGCAATAGGCTCTATGCACAGCAGCCATATTATCACTTCCTTCACAGGTGTCACCAATGATACTAATGAAGGCTCCGTTCCGTTTAGTGTAGCACAGTGGTTTCCACGACCCCCATAACTCTGAGAGTGTACAAATGGAACCAAATGGACCTATTTGTACACTCTCAGAGTTACACACCCGTAAGGGGCCTTTTGGAAGCCCATGAGGGTCCCTGGACCCCAACTGTAGACCCACTGGTGTAGCAGAGTGTTTCCAGTGAGCCAACATGCACAACATCAGCACCCTGACTCTGTTTGACCAGAATGGAACAGAGCCTTCATTAGTATCATTGGTAACACCTGTGAATGTCTTCATAATATGGCTGCTGTGAATAGAGCCTATTGAGTATGAATCAGGCATAACTCCACAACCCTGACCCCTGAATCTGACCTCTAAACGTCTCGTCTCGTCTTGTCCTGATCGTATATAAGTCCTAGGGTTGGGAACATGCTCCTCACAATGTTTATCTCTATAACTCTACCAGGGACATTTGGCCCTCACAAGTATAGTCTCTCTCTCTCTCTCTCTCTCTCTCTCTCTCTCACGCACGCACGCACGCACGCACGCACGCACGCACACACACACACACACACACACACACACACACACACTCACACTCACACTCACACTCACACTCACACTCACACTCACACTCACTCACACACACATACTGTACACACACATGCCAATATGTCAGCCCATGTGTTCCAGCTGCACTGGTTAGCATATGGTTCCCTCAGTACAGTTGAAACGTGTTCAGCACTGAGTCTCATTCTACTAATAAGTAAGGATGTGTAAAACCTTCGCTGACTCTGGTGAATTTAGTCACGGCTCATTAGCTCTGACTGTGTCCCCTTTAATTATAGGACCTACATTAACACCACACACACACACACACCTCAACACAACCAACACACACTTTAACAACTTTCACTTTCATTTCTGTGTCGTTGCTGTCAGGCAGAAACCTCGTAACTCCATATTACATTTATTTGTAGGTTTTCTCATGAACTAGAGCTGGATCAGGATCTTGCTTTCTTTGTTAATTTCCAGAGAAGTAACAGACATACAGGAGTACTCTTGTTGTAAACCTGTACATTTGTTGATGACATTTATTTACTTTATGATCACTCTGGTCACAGTCATTTTTTTGTATAATGTCATCCGAATGTTCTCATGTTCAGTGATTCTCAGCCAGTGGTCTGGGGAGCCACCAGTGGCCCTTGAGGGGGTTCCAGGTGGTCCTCAGCTAAGTGATGTGGGATGAGAGTTGGTAACCAAATGGACCCTTATAGATCTCTAACTCTTGAGAGTGTAAAATGAAACCATTTGGTTTTATTTATCGCTCTCAAGAGTTCGATTATTGTTAAACATCTGCATTACTTGATTAAATAATTGCTATTTTGATCAACGTTTGCCTGTTATCTCTCCTAATGGCACAAACATCAATACAGCATGGATGGAATTGTGGACAAAATCGCATCCAACGATAACAAAAAGTCTGGGGATAACAAAAAGTCTGCCAATATATATTTGTATTACATTTAGAAAAGGAAAATGTAGGGTGGCTGTAGCCGGATGGTTATAGAGAGCCTGCCTGGGGAGCCGGAGGCACCGGTTCGATTCCGAGGTCAGGCCATCAATGTGTCAAAGTGTCTCTGAGCAACAACACTTAACCCCGAACCGCTCCCTCCTCTGAGGGCAGCACTCAGCTGGGTGAAGCTGAAACAGAATATCCCCCACGGGATGAAAAAGGTCTCCATTCATTTCATGGTTGCTGTCAGGCAGAAACCTTGTATCTCCATGTTTGTTTGTTTTTTACATACATTAATTCCATATTTTATACTCCCTTCCGTATATATGATAGTGTCACAACAGTAGCAAAAATAGCAGATCTACAAGCTCACAATGTGCAACATTGTTCTTTAGGGTGCAGACTTTACCCTCTGCAGAGGCAAAGGAGCACACATTAAGTTTTATAACGCCAGTGTGAACTTACAAATTAACTTATAAATGTTTAATATCGCCCCATTTAATGGGCTGTATTTATTGCGATTTTCAGCACTTTGCTTACTTGTTTTGTCTTAAATGATTTAACTTTTGCACTTAAAAGAAATGCATATTTACGCCCTTGTTTATCTCAAACAGTAAATGTGGAGTTATCAGATTTTTTTGCAACAAGAAGAAAGAAAGAAAACAAATTATGTGTTATTGATTCATTGGTCATTATTATATTTTATTGGATTTGTGTGTGTGTGTGTGTGTGTGTGTGTGTGTGTGTGTGTGTGTGTGTGTGTGTGTGTGTGTGTGTGTGTGTGTGTGTGTGTGTGTGTGTGTGTGTGTGTGTGTGTGTGTGTGTGTGTGTGTGTGGGAGGGGGGGTGCACCACAAAGCAATTACACGTGGGGCCAGCAGCGGCCATGGGACTTATAAAAGAGTAATAAGCAATAAGAGTAATAAGCTCCATGCTGATTGGGTGAGCGTGCATTAACAAACCCAGAGGGCCCACATGGCAGTGTGACCAATCAACAACAAGCTAGAGAGACATTATTCCACCCCCCATCCCCCCCATGGGATTAAAATGGCAGAATAATAACCAGTAAGACTCCCTAATCGGGAGATAAGCGACCGTAGGTCACATGTATACAGAAGAGGGCTGTAACGGCGATTGGTTCCTAGTTGTGTGGGGGGCAAGCCCCCGAGTTACGGCATTTTATGTGAGCTGCAGTGGCAGGGGTCCTCCACTGGGGGCGCCACCACTTTTGCATCCGTTCTGGAGCACCAGGAGTGGGTGGTCCCCGGGAATGCCCCGTGAGCAGCCCCGTTGGGGTGGTCATTTGGTAATTTGTCCACATGTGCTCATTTTTTACACTTGGGGGTCCCCGAGGCAGCTGGGGGTCCCTGGAGCTCCGGGGGTCCTTGGAGGGTGTAGTTTGGCAGGTAAGGAGTGTGTGTGCAAAATGTGGCATGGATCGGGGCAATGGGTGCGGAGATATGAGCAGGGCAAAAGTGTGACGTGTGTGACGGAGTGACGGAGTGACGGACGGACACCTGGAGCAGCTTTCTGTAGTAAGTGCGACCTACGGTCGCAACCAATGAGCTGCAGCTAGGGAGTGGCGAGGCGCCGGGTAGAACTGACACTGTGAGTCACCTCTGGTTAACCTCATGGGCTCACAGCTCAGAGGGATTGGATTAAGAGGAAGTCACCATGTCAAACATAAAGCACTCTCCACACATCAAACACTGTCTGCTGCTACAGTACTACCAACTGGTTATTAGTACTACTAACTGGTTACTAGCAACTGGTCATACCCAGTAGTGGGAAGTATCTATAAGTACACTTAATCAATAGGCTCTATGCACAGCAGGCATATTGGAAAGACATTGGTGTTACCAGTGATACTAATTAAGGCTCTGTTCCATTCTGGTCAGGCTGCTGACATTGTGCATGTTGGCTCACTAGAAAGAACTAGAAATATGGTAACCAAATGGCCCCTTATGATGGGTGTGTAACTCTGAGAGTGTACAAATGGAACCAAATAGACCCGTAACGGGTCCATTTGTACACTCTCAGAGTTATGGGGGTCCTTGAAAAACCACTATGCCACACTAAATGGAACAGAGCCTTAATTAGTATCATTGGTAACACCTGTGAAGGACTTGAGGAAGGGGCACAATTCAATCCCAATATGGCTGCTGTGCGTAGAGCCTATTGGCATGTCAAGTTTGCAGGAGTGGCTTTTTTTGTACAAAATACCTCCAACCAAAAAACGCAGCGTTCGATTGCCATGAACCTTTGTACGCACATTCCCACTAGGCAGAGGAAGACATGCCACCATATTCTCATTGTGCTGTTATAGCGCCACCAGGAGACCGATTTTTGCTATTTAAAAAATATATATATTACTCCCTACAGATTTAGTCCAAACATCACACAAATCGGTACACATTATCTCTATAGTTATGTGATCAAGACTGATCTGTCCCATTGCTGTCTGTTCCCCAATAACCTACCTGACCTGGCGGAGACCTGTGCTCCGAGGAGCACTTTTTCTACTCAAGTACTGTACTGTACTTAAGTAAAAGTTTGAGATACTTTTACTTTACTCGAGTATTTCCAGTTGTCAGTACTTTTACCTCCACTCCACTACTTTTCAGAGGCGAATATTGCACTTTTACTCCACTACACTCATTTGAAACTTTAGCTACTAGTTACTTTGCAGATATACATGATTATATTATACAACATACATTAACCACTTTAGCCCTATTTTATACATAGGCTATTTGAAAATAGCCGATCTACAAGCTCACAACGTGTCGCGATGTGACGCGTTGTGACCTTGTAGATGTGCTTTTTTCAAACATATTAGTACTTTTACTTTTGGTACTTTGAGTATATTTTGATGCCAATACTTTTGGACTTTTACTAAAGTAACATTCGGAACACAGGCCTTTTACTTGTAGCAGAGTATTTCTACATTGCAGTATTGATACTTTTACTTAAGTAAAAAAAAATAGTACTTTTTCCACCACTGACAAATGCTCATTACGAGACGGCACCATTTGTGTCTCATGGGTGGGCTGTGGACAGTTCGGAAACCGTTCTACCATTCATTATGCTCACGTTGCAACGCGTTGTGAGCTTGTAGATCCGCTATTTTAGGTGAATAGGTTTGGTGTAGCGGAGGGGGAAAAGCAGAGGCCCGAGTACAGACCCCTGAGGGATCTACACAAGTGGTTAAAAGTGCTGATAATGCAAGAGCATAATCAGCACTTCTCTAACCACCTTAAGTTGCTGTGAGCACATTGGTGGGTAATATGAAAAACACATTTCAGTCGGGTAACTCACCAATGGATTGGAAAACACGTTTTTATTCATAAGGTAAATATGAGCGTGAATATTATATTTGATCTTGGCGTTCAGGCTGTGCTACATGATAATCCTAGCTCAGCACAGTCAGGAGACGAGCATTTAATCAATTGAGACCGGGAACGCATCTGTGTAATTTTTTGATTTATTTGGGCTATTCAAAAACAGCAGATCTAACAAGCTCATAGCGCGGCCGCGCTATGAGCGTAGATCTGCTATGTTTTTGAAAAATCGTGAAAATGTGTGCAAATATTTTTTCTCAAATTGTTACACTCAAATCTTTGCTTCTGGGGGTCCCTCGAACAAAATATTTTGGATTGGGAGACAAAGATGCGTTCCCGGTCTTAATGGGTTAAAGAGCAAAGTTTAAGAGCAGAACACTCCAGGGCAGGGGACAACTATTGTACTTTTTCTCCACTGCTATTATTTGATAACTTTAGTTACTAGTTACTTTGCAGATATGAATATATTACATTATGAAACATACATTAACCACTTTAGCCCTATTTTATACCTAGGCTATTTGAAAATAGCCGATCTACAAGTTCACAACACGACGCGTTGTGATCTTGTAGATCTGCTATTTTTAAACATTTTAGTACTTTTACTTTTGGTACTTTAAGTACATTTTGATACCAATAATTTTACTCAAGTAATTTTTTGTTACTCAAATCTTTGCTTCTGGGGGTCCCTCGAACAAAATATTTTGGATTGGGGGTCCAAATGCAAATCATTTTGGGTGGTCCTTGACATGAAAAGGTTTGAGAACCACTGATTATAGCAACATAATTTTTTTCAAAAAGAAAACTGTTAGGATTTAGAAAACATTTTGTAGAATCCCCCAGAAGTAAAGATTTGAGTAAAAAAATGTTGCTTTAAAGATATTCAAAGATTTGCACACATTTTCACAGCTTTTTTCAAAAATAGCAGATCTACAAGCTCATAGCGCGGCACTCGGTGCCGCGCTATGAGCTTGTAGATCTGCTATTTTTGAATAGCCATAGACATCAAAAAATGACACAGATGCGTTCCCGGTCTTGATGGGTTAAAGAGCAAAGTTTAAGAGCAAAACACCCCAGGGCTGGGGTCTTCAACAGGGGGTCCGGGGACCCCTATAGGGGGTCCTCAGAGTTACTACAGGGGGGGCTGGCAAATCTTTATGCGATCGGTTCATTCTGAAGGTAACATTAGCCGAAAATAACAGATCTACAAGCTCACATCGCCCTCTTTCGACAAAGAGGTTCGGTGTAGATGAAAAAAAAAAGAGCAGACGAAGTACAGAGCCAAAGGGCAAGTTTAGTATTGAGGGTTTACATGGTTAAATGTCTGAAAATACACATTAACATGAATCCAACATAATTTAAAAAAATCACACCCTGTGTGAAGGTAGCGGCGCCTTTGATACATTTTGTCATCGATATGTGTTTATAATGTGTTTATAGCCATGTGTCACGTGAAACTTCACCAATCACTTTGTTGACGGGTCTGACCAATCAGAACGTTGACGGTGAACACGGACAAAGTCAGGTATAGAGCAGGATCCGCTCTATAGCTAAAGGTATAGAGCGGATAGCGCCGCTAAAAATACATGACTTTACACAACACTGATGATGCTGTCAAACACGTTTATGAAGCTATACTGTATCTATGACATCTATGAAAACTAATGCAACACAATGTTATGCAATATGTAGTAGGGGTCCCTGCTAGAGGGGTCCCTGCAAGAAGAGCAACAACAGTAGAATGAGGTTATAGCTGAAAGCAGCACTTCAACCATTTTCAACCTCATACCTGTAGCTTCATATAATTGGTCCTCGCTGATGCTCATTATTAACTTCTCTGCCAGGGGCTTTCTAATGCTGGCAGGTAGCTTCGGCCAGCATTTTCAAGCATTCTGACAATTTTTTCAAGAACCACAGAATATTTTTCTCCAGTGTGATCGATCCCCTGATGGTTGCTAATCACGGAGGGTTTCACTGTGCTTCTGTGAAAAAAACATGTCATTGTGACTTCCCGTTCGCTTGTTATACCCAGTTGGAAATAGCGTGTCTTGCCAAAAATACATAGTAAAACACAGGAGCCGAGATACAGGATTTTAAAGTAATACCTTAACCAGGAAGTGAATGGAGCAGCAAATCTTCGGATCACATTATCTTGCGTTCTGGACTTTAGTCCATTTTTTTTTTGTTTTTGAAATGACGGAGATATCCGTCAATGGCGGTGAACGGGTTGCATTGGTGTGGAACCACACCAATGCAACCCGTCACAACTCCTTACAGCCAAACAGTTTTAAAGCCATATCAATGAAACTCCTTGCAACTGCCATCGGGCATAATGCTTGAGAGCAGTTGCATGTTGCTAGGAGTTGCATGGCGAATCATTGGTGTGGAGTGGGCTTTAGATGGCACCATTTATGTCTATGTCTGTCCCTCAGGGGAGAATTAATATTCAAATCAGAAGAATTCTAATAATATCGGCCAAACTATATAGATATATACCGGTCAGGCTCTCCTCCAGTGGTGTAAAGTAAAGTAAATACATTAAATTCAAGTACTGTACTTAAGTACAATTAAGAGATACGTCCAATTGTTTTTACTTTTACTTCTACTCTACATCTCAAATATTGTACTTTATCTCCACTGCTATTATTTGAAAACTTTAGTTACTAGTTACTTTGCAGTTATGAATATATTACATTATAAAACATACATTAACCACTTCAGCCCTATTTTATACAGTACATAGACTATTTGAAAATAGCTGATCTACAAGCTCGTTGTGAGCTTGTAGATCAGCTATTTTCAAACATGTTTCAAACATTTTGCTTGTAGACATGCTATTTTCAAACATTTTAGTACTTTTACTTTTGGTACTTTAAGTACATTTTGACACCAATACTTTTGTACTTTTACTCAAGTAAATGTGTTGTTCCGGACTTTTACTTGTAACAGAGTACTTCTACATTGCAGTATTGATACTTTTACTTCAGTAAACAAATGTAGTACTTTTTCCACCACTGCTCTACTGTCTACTGCTAAGACATCTTGTTATGCTTACCACGAAACAGAACAGAGGTTCTGTATGGCACTGTAGATTGTTGTCAGTTTGAAGCCGTTTACAGAAAAAACAAGATATGGCTTCCTTGAACCGCATAGGAGCCAGTTCTATGTGAAAGGGGAACGGCCCTGAACGATGGGGGTGATGGTGAGGGTGCTGTTAGTGTGGGAGTTCTCTCTAGGACGATGAAATACATAATGCTGATGCCAGCTTCATGGTACATGACCTCTAATTCTCCCTCATATTACTCATCATAAAGTGTCTCTCTCCCTGATACCAGTGGTAAAATACACTTCCTTTCCTCGTCCTTTTTCCACAAGTACTTTATACAGTTTTGGGTGTCACTTACTTTGGAGTTAGTTAGTCAGGTATGAGGGTGTTAGGGCAGAGACCATTTGACTTAGCCTGGTTCCAGACGAATCTGCCTTAGCCCTCGGCAGATTAGGTCTGGCCCCCCTCCATAGAGAATTTATTTCTCTCCCGCAGAGGTTGTGCGGGACCAACCAGGGCCCAGTATTCAAATGTGGGCGGGCTTATCAACAAGGAAGCACTGCTCTGATTGGTTTGTACAAGGAAGCACTGCTCTGATTGGTTTAAATCTAACCAATAGAGTCCGTTTGGATCTTTTTGTAACCGCCCCTTGGAAAAAAATCTATCGTTGATAGGGACCAGACTAATATCCACGCAGTGTGTCGTGTGATATTGTCTGGCCACGCGAGGCTACATTTGACTCTTATTTCAAAAAATGTTATCCCACAATTTTGTAACCCATTTTTTCACCCAGTGCCAATTGTCTAAGTAATCCTGGGCGCTACACTCCCTCCGAGCCGAGCTCATGCCTCCTTCAATGCATGAGAGCTAGCAAGCCGCTTCTTATCACCTGACAGGGGGGAGTTTCCCCGGTTGGACGTAGCGCGCGGAAGGAACACGTTATTCCAACCAGTTCCTTTCCCCTCCATCAGGCGCCCCGGCTGACCAGGGGGAGGCGGTATAGAGACCAGGATTACTGCATGTTTTTGTGAGGGTACCTACCCTAGGGGACACGGGGAGAACATGCAAACTCCACACAGAAAGGCCCTTTCCCCAATGACACAGAGGAGAGAACACGCCCCCCAGCGCCCACAGCGGCGTCCCCGTCGGGAATCGAACCCAGGACCTTCTAGCTGTGAGGCGACAGTGCCATTTGACTGTCTTAAATACCAAATCCCATTTTAGAAAGTGAGGTCACCCCTGGGTGCAGAGAAGTGATGAATGGAGGCAGACGGTTGGGTGCGGTGGGGAGCATCATCATGGTCTTTACACACTGCAGGAAACAAAGACTTCACTTTGAACATGTGGACCTTGTTCAGCGTTCTGATGACTGATGGAGACACCAGAAGACCCTCAGGACCCTCTCCTCCCAGCCCCGGTGAAGGAAGACACGCAACACAGTCATACATAGTGTATGTGTTACGGTGTGTGTGTGTGTGTGTGTGTGTGTGTGTGTGTGTGTGTGTGTGTGTGTGTGTGTGTGTGTGTGTGTGTGTGTGTGTGTGTGTGCGTCACATTTTTTATTTTACTTTTAAGTACAAAAGTATTCGCATTAAACCATTTCACAGGTTTCCAAATGTATAAAAATGTTTTGAAAATAGCAGATCTACAAGCTCACAAGGCTATTTTCAAATAGCGTAAGTATGCATCATTGGCCTGAAGTGGTTAATGTATGTTTTGTAATAATAATCAAAATCTACAAAGTAACTAAAGTTGTTAAATAATTGTAGTGGAGTAAAAGTACAATATTTGCCTCTGAGATGTAGGGGAGTAGAAGTAAAAGTATTGAAATTGGAATTACTTCAGAGAAGTAAAAGTACCTCAAAATTGTACTTATAAGTACAGTACTCGATTAAATGTACTTAGTTATTTTCCACACACATTTTCACGTGTGTGTGTGTGTGTGTGTGTGTGTGTGTGTGTGTGTGTGTGTGGGTGGGTGTTTGTGCGTGCGTGCGCTTGCCTGCGTGCGCGTGTCTGCGTGCTTGTGTGCTTGTGTCTGTGTGTGTGTGTGTGTGTGTGTGTGTGTGTGTGTGTGTGTGTGTGTGTGTGTGTGTGTGTGTGTGTGTGTGTGTGTGTGTGTGTGTGTGTGTGTGTGTGTGTGTGTGTGTGTGTGTGTCTGTGTCTGTGTGTGCGTGCGCGTGTCTTTGCCTGTCAGTCTACGAAGTAAAACTGTCAGCCAATCAGATGATTGAATGTGTCAGGGTAGATCGACCTCATAGCAACCATGTCCTCGGAGACGTGACGTGACATGAGACTGACAGAAGAGTCAAAGTTCATCGTGAGCATGATTCATGAATGAATAAACGGCTGATGCTAATAATATAATGTTTCATTTGTGTGCCAGCATTACGTTAAAGGAGGTGGTGTGAGTCTTTTTTGTTCAAATAAATAGATCTATCATTGCTGGGGACCCCCAAAATAATCATATTTGAACTGGGGAGCCCCCAAAGATTCTCATATTTGAACCGGGGACCCCCCAAAATAATCATATTTGAACCGGGGACCCCCCAAAATAATCCTATTTGAGCTGAGGACCCCCCCAAAACAATCATATTTGAACCGGGGACACCCCACCTTGACAAGCACTTGAAATTGTAGGCATTACATTTAGTTTGACTCGGTTCCACAGATAAACATTGTGAAAATAGCAGATCTATAAGCTCACAGCGCGAGGCGTTGTGAGCTTGTAGATCTGCTATTTTCACAATGCGTGCCTCTTTCTTACGTAATATTTGACAATTTGGCCGGTTTGGTGTTAAAAAAGGTCCTAAAAGTAAAAAAAACTGTCACTTTATAAATGTGCAAATACCCTGTATACACTTATACTGTATGTCGGTTTGTTTACTGTTGAGTGAGAAAACAATGATGCACATTAAGCTAATCAACTGGGGACCCCCCCCCAAAAAAAAAAATAAAAAAAAATTGGTGAATCTGGTAACCGCTGGGTTTGAGTGGTTTAAACGCAGCTTGCATTTTAAAGCACATGCAGAACAGAATAAAGCATTGGTGGTGAAAGGTGTCGGGGATCACTGGAGCCTCTGAGGGGATTAAACATTTAAACACAGCTTGGCCCACCAGCCGTATAAACAGCTGGCGGAGAAGAGTTCCGTGTTCATCCTCACCGTCTGGGTCTTACTGTGAATCCTCATAGGATGTGTCTGGCATGCAGAGGAGTGGCCGATGGGAATATCCTTCAGTGATGGAAAGAAGTACTCACATGTAACACTTAAAGGTTTCATAACATTCAGTTTTACAACACATTAAAAGTCTTTGTCATGGTCCTTCAAACGCGTATAAAAAGTTTTAACTGAAAATTCCACTCCAGTGAGCCATTGTAGGTGTTTTTCTCTCACATTTCTAAAGCCTTTTAAACTGCAACGAAAAAAGAAATATTTGCCTGCGGGTGTCGCTGTTGAAGGATTTTGCCTGTCAATCATCGCCTCTGCGATGATTGACAGGCTTTTGAATTGGAATCCAAATTTTTTTGTTGCTATTTTTAATTGGAATCCTGAAAAGAAAACATTTTTATTTCATTTGAAATATTTTTTTTTGTTATATACTTTATGAACTTAAATACAAATACATTGGACATAAAAAAGACAATGAAATGTTAATTCTAGTCATTAAGCTACTAACATAAACTGAAGTAATTAAAGCGGGTCATGTTTGCATGTTTGGAATTGTAAACAGCTGAAATCAATAATACATCATATTCCGATATTTTCTGCGGGCCACTTCAAGTGAAGGTGGGGGCCGCATGTGGCCCCCAGGCCGCCAGTTGCCCATAAATACTAAGCCAGGTATTCAAAATTACCTGCGTAAAAGTACAAAAGTATTGGCATCAAAATATTCTTAAAGTACCAAAAGTAAAATAACTCTTCTTGCAGAATGTCCCAATTCACAAGTTTTGAAACAAAAGTATAAAATGTATGAAAATCCCTTTGAAAATAGCTGATCTACAAGCTCACAACGCGCCGCAAAATGACGCGTTGTGAGCTGGCAGATCGGCTATTTTCAAGTTGCCAAAGTATACATAGGTCTGAAGTTTCCACCCAACATCAACAATATCCTCGGTACCAAATCTCTCTGTTCTACTCACATCTCTCTCTCTCTCTCTCTCTCTCTCTCTCTCTCTCTCTCTCTCTCTCTCTCTCTCTCTCTCTCTCTCTCTCTCTCTCTCATTACCGCTCAACAACTCAACAGTGTTTCTTTTTTTTATCAAAGTCCCTCCGGTCTATTCTGAAAGAGGTCGGCGTGACCCCGCTGTGACCTCTGGGATTGAAGATGTGAGAGACAAAAAAAAGAACAGAAACATGAAGATTATAATTTGATACCAGATCTAAATATGTGTGTTATAGTGAACCCAGACAGACCGTGGGCTGAGCCGCAACCGACTGACCGCGGCGAGAACAAAGTGTTTGGAAAACGAACTGATAACAATGCTCTGGAGATTAACACATTGAGACCGGGAAAACGCATCGGTGTCATTTGTTTTAGATTTCTTTGCAGCTATTCAAAAATAGCAGATCTACAAGCTCGTAGCGCGGTACCGAGTGCCGCGCTACGAGCTTGTAGATCTGCTATTTATTTATTTTTAATAATGAGATTTTGTGCACATTTTTGAATATTATGTCACTTTTTTTAAAGCAAACATTTGTAACTCAAATCTTTGCTTCTACAAATGTCTTCTAAATCCGACTTTTTCATGTCAAGGACCGCCCAAAATGATATGTATGTGGACCCCCATCTCAAAATATGTTGTTCCAGCGACCCCCCAGAAGCAAACATTTGAGTTAAACAAATTCGCTTTAAAAACATATATATATTCAAATATTTGCACACATTTTCACGATAAAAAAAAAAAAAATGCAGATCTAAGCTCATAGCGTGGCACTCGGTGCCGCGCTATGAACTTGTAGATCTGCTTTTTTTGAATAGCCAAAGAAATCTAAAAATGACACAGATGCGTGCCCGGACTTAAAGGGTTAACACAAAGAAAGCTGAAGAGATTGTATTTGGCTTCAGCGATATGACTCTTAAATATAAAGCTCCTCTTGTTAGCCTGAATAAAAGAATCAGGCAGGTATTGTCGGGGGTGTAATGACCATCTGTTTATTCTGGAAGGATACCGTTGAGTTTGCCTGCAAAAAGAAAAAAGACAAAATGATGAATTTATTTTTCTTATCCGCCTCCAGGGAAGTAGACAATTATTTGTTTTTTATTGTATTTTATTTTATTTTTTTACCTCTGTGATCCTGAATGTTTTACACAGCATATATTCTCAAAGTGGGGTCCAGGGACCCCCAGGGGTCCTTGAGGGGGTTCCAGGGGGTCCCCTGTAAAACGTGTTAATATACAATAATTGTAACCACTTTAACGTTGGCTATTTGAAGAAAAAAAAAAATCACACCCAGTGTGAAGAGAGTGGTGCCTTTGAAAGTGTAACTGGTTGCATCCTTGTGTTGCAATCAGCAACAATATGTTGTCACGTCTCACTTGACACGTGACAACATATTGTCACGTGTCACGTGAAGCTTGACCAATCAGCCGTGCTCAAACATACGGACGGACATACGGACACACGGACAAAGTCAAATGTAGGAGTGGTTGGCACCACTCAAAAACATACATGGATGAGGGTCCCTGGCACAAATTGAGATGGGGGTCCATGGACAAATACATATTAATTGGTCGGTCCTTGACAATACTGAGAAGCACTGTTCTACAGTATTGTCATATTCCATGGTACACGTTTGTCACCTACCATATAACAATGTGATAAATGTGGCTTTTCTACCTTTCTACACAACTGTAGGTAAATGACAACCTGAACAGCCCACACAGATTTAAAGTAATAAAGAGTGATCTTTATTAAGGTACTCAGTAATACGTTAAGTATTTTCTGTATCACTGCCTCTATCTGTATTTATATCGATGAAGCGATGATATATATACGAGGATGAGGAGATACAATAAACACCTTTAACCACACGTGTGATTGAATCCTCCGCACAAGAGGGACGACAAATTAAATTCACACCTGACCGCACGCTGTCACTGCAACCCAACCCCATAGTCACCATGACCCAGCTATGGTCCCGTTCCAGTTGTTATCAGAGGGATACTAAATACATTTTAAAGTAGCAACGTATGAACCATATGAACCCTATAGCATCCCTACTCTGGGACCAATCCCATCTGAAATAGCACTATAAATCATTTTATTAAATCATCTGCCGGGCAGGTTTGGTTTGGTTGGGGAGGGAGGGAGGGCTCACTGAACCGTTTTTGGCTCGTGTCTCTTCCAAACTACCGCTGCTTTTCACTGGCTTCACTGCTGACAGAATGAACGTGAAGCTGGGCTGAATGAACGAGGAAACAATGAAGGGAGGAGAGAAGGACAGTCATGGTTTCAAGTAAATAGTGCCAGTTGAGTTGACAGGCGGTGATCAGACCTTGAATAACTCTAACTTTTTTTGGTGCCAAGGACCCCCATATTGATATATGTTTGGGCGTGGACCCCCATCTGGAAATGTTTTGTGCAGAAGAGAAGATTTGTGTTCGAAAATTTGCAAAATTATTCAAAATGTTCCCCCACAATGTTTAAGTAGCCGACGTACAACCTCGCGCTAGCTACAAGCTACAATCTGCTATTTTTGAAAAGCCAGCGTATAAATTGATAACATGGTTAAAGTAATTGTGAAGCTGTCACATTTTGCTGAGGACTCCCTGGAACCCCCCCTCAAGGACCCCTGGGGACCCCACTTTGAGAACCACTGCCTAGATAGTACGGCATACATATCTCATTGCCTGGCCCAGCTCGTAGTAGGGGTGTGACCAGTTTGTGGCCGGGGTGGCGGAGGTCCTTGATGATACTGTGATGCTTTGACTACACCAGTGCAGTGTTGATTTTGTCGACTGAAACTACGACGAAAAATGTTTGTCGACTATCTTTTTCCACTGAGCTAAACTATGATGACTAAAAATAAGACTAAATATATTGACAATTTCGTCAGCAAATAAAAACTAGACTAAAATGTTAGTGAGGGACTAGTGGAGAAGAGATCCAGTAGAACTAAAAGAAAAGTCATTTTATGTTTGGTTGAGCTCGGGTGTTGCGCTCTGAACGCGTCACGTGCGAAACGTTGTGAGCTTGTAGATCGGCTATTTTCAGCATGCAACCAAGTGTAAAATAAACCATTACGACGCCATCAAGGCACCGCCACAATGCATTTTAGTCGACTAAATCAACTGTAGTTTTAGTCGACTATAATCTTATGATATTTGGTAGGGGTGTAACGATATGTTTTAACAACGATTCGATACATATCACGATACTTGGTTGTCGATACGATACAGGAACGATGCAGGTTCATTTAGAACGATACGATACGATTCGATTCAAGGATTTAGTCGATACGATACATACAGGACAGGTTGATTTAGAACGATACGATTCGATTCAATGATTTAAAATCGATATAGTAACTATTTATTTACCCAAAAAATCTGTGTGAAAAATACATACCTGGAGATAGTGGATATAAACCCCTCTTTCTCTTTTTTCTTCTTAAAATTGCTAAATACTGTACAACGCACAAGTACTTAGTATTGATAAAATGTATTATTTGCATTGCAAAACGATTCGATACGATACAAAGTCAAGTAATATTTTGCTGTTTGCATAAGGATATAGTAGATCGTTGAAAATTAAAAATGATTTTTCGATGCACTTACTATATCGTTACAGCTCTAATATTTAGTCGACTCAAACTTGACAAAACCTTTATTCAAAAGACTATGACTGAAAGGGCCTTTCTGTGTGGAGTTTGCATGTTCTCCCCGTGTCTCCTAGGGTAGGTACCCTCACAAAAACATACAGTAATCCTGGTCACTATACTGCCTCCCCCTGGCCAGCTGGGGCGCCTGATGGAGGAGAAAGGAACTGGTTGGAATAACGTGTTCCTTCCACGCACTACGTCCTACCAGGGAAACTCTCCCCTGTCAGGTGACAAGAAGGTCAGTTGGCTCTCATGCATTGAAGGAGGCATGAGCTCGGCCCTGGCCTCCCTAGGTTGGCAGAGGGAAGGTAGTGCCCAGGATTACACGCTTAGGCATTGGCATTAGGGTGAAAAAATAGGGTTTACAAAATCGTGGGATCAAAATTTAATATAAAAAAAAAAAAAGACTATGACTAAAACTAAATCAAAATTTCCTGTCAAAATCAACAGTGCACTACACAGCTCTTCTCGTAGTGCGGCTCGTGGAGGTGAGAGCATTATAAAGTGGAGCAGCTCACCTCCCTACTTCATATTCCCAGCGTAAGGTATGGGCCGCTAGCAGAACGGTGTGCTCCAGTCTATCCTTCAATGTCCTCTCCCTCCAGCTGCGCCTTGGCTCCTTCTCTCAGCTCGGCTTAAGAGCCGCTGAACAGTGAAATCAATTACAGAGGAGAAATGAAAAGGCAAAGACTCAGAGCGCACTGGAAGTGTGGGATTCTGACTGCCGGGGTTCGCTTGGTGTAGTCTGTGAGGATATTATAAGTGGGCCCCCAAATAAGTAGGAAAAAAAAACTGAGATTGTAATGATATTACCACTGACATTAATCCTATAAGGCCGGGAAGGGAACGCATGTGTGTCGTTTTAAGATTTCTTTGGTCTTTTTAAAAATAGCAGATATACAAGCTCATAGCGCGGCACCGAGTGCCGCGCTATGAGCTTGTAGATGTGCTATTTTTTGAAAATGTGTGCAAATCTTTTATATACATTTTTATCTCAAGTCTTTGCTTCTGGGGGTCCCTGGAACAGAATATTTTTAAATGGGAGGTGGTCCGCGGACAAATGCATATTATTTTGGGGGTCCTTGACATGAAAAAAGTTTGAAAACCATTGATAATGTAGCAACATAATTAAAACAACAAGACGAAAATCCCCAGAAGCAAAGATTTGAGTTAAAAACTTTCGCTTTAAAAAAGTATATATATATTTGATAAAAAAAATATATATATAGCAGATCTACACTATGAGCTTGTAGATCTGCTATTTTTGAATAGCCCAAAGAAATTTTAAAATGACACAGATGCGTTCCCGGTCTTTAAAGGGTTAATATGAAAAAAGTAAACAAAATCCTGTAAAACTTATTATTATTGTGATACTGATGAATAGGAACTGAAAGTACAACACCGTCACCTTCATAATAATGGCCAAAGTAATGTTTTGAGGAAAATTATATTTTTACCTATATCCTTATTGAAAAGGATCATGCTGTTCCCACCACAGTAATATAATGAACCGCTATGGTTCAGGAACCACTGTGAACCATACATAGTTCTGACACCCCATTCAGATGCTATCAATGCATTGAATGGGACATTATCACGTTTTATCAGACCATTCAATGGGCAACGTAGGCAACACACCAACCTACCCGCGATTTATCAGACCATTCATTGGGCGTAATCAGGACATACTGACCTACCGAGGGACGTCACGGGCTCTCAGAAGGTGCGGGGGATGGACTTTCGGTGGACTATACCCCTTATTTTACACTTTGGCTATTCAAAAATAGCAGATCTACAAGCTCATAGCGCGGCACCGAGTGCCGCGCTATGAGCTTGTAGATCTGCTATTTTTGAAAAAGCGTGAAAAACATTTGTAACTGTCAAATGTAAACAAATTCTGTATTTTCAAAATGTCGCGTTTTTTGGGCTGATTTTGTTAGTTTTTTTTCGTGTTTTGGTTACTTTATTTCGGGGTTAGGGTTAGGTTATTTAATTCTTATTTTTGCTTGATTTTACCGATTTATTATGGGGGGTATGAAATCACGGATCTGTGAGAGTGAGGGTGTCGCGTCGTACGCACAGTGAATGGCCGTGACCCCCCTGGACCTACCGAGGGAGATGACTTATGTAAGTTTCGGTTTCAGTTTTGGACTATGACGCGCAGTCTCAAGCAAACTGGAGCCACGTGAGGCACCACCGAGCGAGCTAAAGTGAGCGAGTTGCCGTGCTGAGCGTTACGACGTTCACTTGAGCCTACTCAGCGCCGTCCGAGTTATATACCCATAGGCACAGAATGGTAAATCATGTTGTGGCGACTGCTTTGCCTCCCGTAGGTCAGTATCTCCTGATTACCCCTAATGAATGCGCTGCTAAATCGTTGGTACTGTAGGTCAGATTCTCGCCTACTTCGCCCATTCAACCATGAACCAGTGGTTCATGAACTATAGTTCTGCATGGTTCATGGACCTCTATGGTTCATGAACCATAGTGGTCCATGGCATAATTACAGGTGGCGAGTGGGGAAACATTTTAAAATGTTTCAAATGTGATTATCTGTGATAGTAATCATTGCTATAAAGTGTGTTCAGTAACAGCTGTCTCCCAGTCTCTCCAGCTCTATAATTAACAGAAAATAAATCTTCAGGTGTGTTGCTGATTTCATTTCAATTAAATTGGAAATTATCCAGTAAAGTTAAAGTACCTAAAAACTGTACTTAAGTACAGCACTGGAGTACTGGAGTACTTAGTTACTTTACAACACTGCTAGGTAGTTACCCTTCTCAGAATGATGTGGCAGCAGAGTGTAATAAAACAATACAAATGAGCACTTAATGTATGCCTTTAAACACATCATTTTCCCTAAGTGATTTTAAATCTGCTAATGCTCATACTCTCTCTCTCGTCATGAGTCCGTTTGCACAGACACTTTGCACTTTGAATTGTAATATCACGCTTGTATTCATTTGGACGCATTTTTTTGCAGAAAGATAATTGGATTTCATTGTTCTCCCCTGTAGGCGCGAGGCTTAAATCACCCAAACGGGCCAATTTCGCTCGGCCACCTGTTCAGTCGCTCATCCCTCTGTTCAGAGCTGCCAGCCTCACGGTCTGAGAGCCATGTGAGACCGTTTTCATCCAACCATCTGAAGGTCCCCAATATTAATACTAATACTGAGAGTGTTATTGCACGTTGTGGGGGAAAAAAAAAACACTCCACAGTCCAACAATATATTAGGGTGAAAACCTAATATTTCCAAAATCATTACTTTTCCAGGAAAGTGGATGAAAGAAGTTATGTGTTCCAGTCAGTGGTGTAAAGTAACTAAGTACATTTACTCAAGTAGCCTACTGCACTTCAGTAAAATGTTGGCACTTTTACTTTACTGGAGTATTTTCAATATTTAATACTTTTACTTCTACTCCACTACATCTCAGAGGCAAATATTGTACTTTTACTGCACTACAATTATTTACTAGTTACTCTGAAGATATCAATTATAATTTTATCAAACACACATTAACCACTTTAGCCCTATGTTATACCTCACAACGTGTCGCATCGCGATGCGTTGTGAGCTTGTAGATCTGCTATTTTCAAACATTTTAGTACTTTTACTTTTGGTACTTTAAGCACATTTTGATATCAATACTTTCGTACTTTTACTTGTAACAGATTACTTCTACATTGCAGGATTGATACTTTTACTTAAGTCAAACATTTGAGTACTTTTTCCACCGCTGTTATTTACTCACAAGATGTAGTAATCTAGTTAATGTTTTTTGTTGATTCAATATTAATGAAACTCACTCAGACGTAAGGACTTTCACTTTCACTTTCCGAGGTTAAAAAAAGTGAAAATAACCAATCTAAGCTCACAATGCGTTGCTATGCGTTGCGTTGTGAGCTTGTAGATCTGCTATTTTCACTACTTCTGTGCGACACTCATTTATGATGAAGTAGGGCGTTAATTCACCCAAAAAACAACAAACAACTAGAAAAAGTGCTCCTCGGAGCACAGGTCTCCGCCAGGTCAGGTAGGCTATTGTGGCCTCCTGGTGGCGCTATAATAGGCCAATGTGAAAAGGGTGCCATTTGTTCTTAGGCCTTGCACGACAATTGGACCCTGACTGCATTCATGATTTGAGGCATTTTGTTAAAAACATCTGTTTTGCTAAATTAGACCTGCTGGTGGCGCTATAACAGGCCAATGTTAAAAGGGTGGCATTTGTTCCTCAACATAGTATGAATGTGCATGCAAAGTTTGAGCGCAATTGGACGGTGCGTTCATTATTTGCGAAATTTTGTTCAAAACAAGCCAATAATGCAAACTTTAGATGTCAATCTTAGCCAATCAGTATGGAATATGAAAAATCAAACACATCTGTCATGATCACATGACTATAGAGATCATGTGTACCGATTTGCGTGAAATTTGGATAAAATTGGAAGGAGTAGTATAAAATAATGTGTTTTACATAAGTCGGCCTCCTGGTGGCGCTATAAAAGGCAGATGTGAAAAATGCAGGGCAAAGGTTTTTCCTTGACCTCTAGGGAGTGTGCATACAAAGTTTTACACAGATCGGTGCAATTATAGGTAAAAACACAAATCGGCCTGTTATAGCGCCACCATGAGGCTGATTTGAAAAAATTCAAATGGTAGTTCTTCCTCGGCCTAATGGGAATGAGCGTGCAAAATTTCACGGAAATTGCATGCTGTGTTCATGATTTGAGGCATTTTGTTCAAAACGGAGCACTCCTGCAAACTTTGGAAGACATTTTTAGCCAATCAGGATGGAATATGAGAAATCTGAAAGACCCGTTTCGTTTAATGACTATAGAGATACTGTGCACCGATTTGCGTGATTTTTGGACAAAATCTGTAGGAGTACTGTCAAAAAATATGTTTTGCACAAATCGGCCTCCTGGTGGCGCTATAAAAGGCCCATGCCAAAAAAATGGGGCAAAGGTTCTGAATTGGCATCCAGGCAGTGTGTGTGCACAGTTTCGCTGCGATCAAGCCAACGGTGCCGGAGATAAGCTGGTGACAGACGGACGGACACACGGACGGACACACGGACGGACGGACGGGGTGGAAAACATACTCTCTCGCCATGCCTTTCGGCCTGGCGGAGACAACAACAACCTATGAAGATGAAACATGGAGATACAAGGTTTCTGCCTGACAGAGGAGATATCAAGTAGAGAACCATCTGCTTGTTCTCTACATGATGCTGAAAGTTATGTGAACTACATCTGTGTGTCATCGAGTATTGTTGAGTACACACGCACGCACGCGCGCACACGCACACGCACGTGCACACACACGCACGCACACACACACGCACGCACGCACACACACGCACACACGCACAGATAAAACGCCTGTGGGCAAGAACAATGACAAGTTGTTATGGAATCGTCAAACCGTAATAAATCATTCTCTTTACTCGCTGAGAATGGTTTTAAATTTGGGATGTTTGACCCTCTGGGCTTCTTTTCAAAGACAGTCCTGGTTGAATTTATCATGAATGTATTTTCCACGAAATGTATGTGTGTGTGTGTGTGTGTGTGTGTGTGTGTGTGTGTGTGTGTGTGTGTGTGTGTGTGTGTATTTCTACTACTGCTTGTAGACTATCGATCATTTAGCTGGGGGCCCCCTGGACCCCTGGACCCCCCCCCCCCCCCCCCCACGACGCATCTGCTATTCTGAAATGGTCGAAATATATATAGGGCTGAAGTGGTTAACGTATGTTTTGTAATAATAATCTAAATCTGCAAAGTAACTAAAGCTGTCAAATAATTGTAGTGGAGTAAAAGTACAATATTTGCCTCTGAGATGTAGTGGAAGTAGAAGTACTGACATTTGGAAATTCTCCAGCAAGGTAAAAGTACTGTAACTCAAAATTGTACTTAAGTACAGCACTTGAGTAGATGTACTTAGTTACTTTACACCACTGGTCCCCTGACCGCACACATTAAGGGGCGGCCATAGCTGAGTGGTTAGTGAGCCCGCCTAGAGAGCCAGAGGCCCTGGTTGCCCCGGGTACGATTCCAAGCCAGGCCAGCAAATGGGTCGATGAAATGAAATTTGTCCCTGAGCAAGACTCTTAACCCCTAATTGCTCACAGGCCCTCATTGGAAACAAGACCGCAAGGACTTTCATGAACGGACCTGTTAAAGGAATTATCCTTATCCTTATGATCGGTGAAGTAGAACATATAGGCTGGACTTGTCATGTGATTCCACAGCTGTTCTTTAACGGTTTAATGTTGTCAGTGAACTGAAGGATAAACTTCAGCCTGAGGATAACAACACATTTAACACATCGGGTGCCAGCATTTTTTCATAACAACTTACCGTGGGTGCCAGCATTCTCCCCATTGACTGCGCTTTGCTGTTTAAAGTTTCCGCGTGCGTTACAAGCAAATCCACGCAAAAAAAAGCATCGATTCATGTTCTGCCATGAGCCTGGCTACAGGCTGGAACCATAACATTCCCCTCGCGGGTTACAACGGGGGGGGGATCGCGCATCGCGCATGACCGGTTTTCCCCACAGGAAACAGATTCGGAGATATAGGCGTTTCAAAGTAGGAAATAGACAGGAAGCGGATGGGGGGAAAAAAATTGTTTCCGGTGAGCGATCTGGCACTTCCTTCGCAGGATTACAATGGGTGCTCCCAGAGCTGCTCTAGCCCCGCCCGCGCGGAGAAAAACAAAAAAAAAAAAAAAAAGACTGAAATCACGGTTCAGACCGTGTTCGGCACCGAAGCTTCGGAACCGCCACTATGTAAACACACGGTTCAGACCGTGTTTGGCACCCGATGTGTTAATAGTTGGTTTTCCAGTTTTTCAGTAGTTAGAGAGAAAATGTTATTTCTCCAGCTCTCACTTAGCAACCATCTGACAGATTGGTACGATGCATTCTGCTGGAACGGAGCCAGTCAGATAAATAGCTTCTCACCACAGCATGTGCCTATCAACACATTCTCACTAATAGAGTGGCCCATTGGGGAGGGAACATTTAATTGCACCCCAACTGATTTGGGGTGAAACGGTGACCCCATGGAGCTTCACATGATAGGCCTGAGAGAGAGAGAGAGAGAGAGAGAGAGAGAGAGAGAGAGAGAGAGAGAGAGAGAGAGAGAGAGAGAGAGAGAGAGAGATGGACTTACTGGATAGACACAAAACAAAGCTCCATTGATCAAACTGTTTTAACCTTTATGGAGTCGGAAAGCAGAACATCTCTCCATAAATTAATTCTATGTTTGACTGTCCTTGACATTATATGAAGAACCATTCATCCGATCCACTTCACACCAGGCGGGTGCTGAGGACTGAAGGGGCTGCAGTGCCGAGTGCGAAGTCCATCGGATGAGCAGCTACTGCGAGCAGCAGCGCCTCCAGGGAAACAAGCAGTCCGCTGGGGGGGGGGCAAGCGTTTCCAGAGGGCCACTCGTTTCCAGAGGGCCACTCGTTTCCAAAAGACCAAGCGTTCCCAAAGGGCCAGTCGTTCCCAAAGACAGTCCTGATTGTTTTTTTTCCCGTTAATGTAATTTTTTTTTCGTGTTGTATTTCTGCTGTGTCACAGCGTGACGCGTTGTGAGCTTGTAGATCGGCTATTTTCAGAGCGCAACACCTGAGCGCAACCAAACATAAAATGATTTGTCTTTTAGTTCTACTGGATCTCTTCTCCACTAGTCCCTCACTAACATTTTAGTCTAGTTATTTGTTGACAAAATTGTCAATATATTTAGTCTTAGTTTTAGTCATCATAGCTTATTTTTTATTTTAGTTTTCGCCAGTGAAAAAAGGTAGTCGACGAACATCTTTCGTCATGGTTTTAGTTGACGAAATCAACAGTGCACTATAGTTGAAACAGTACATTCAGACGAGCAGAGTGAGGAGTAGTAGCAAATGACAGAGTAGGATTGTACCTCACCGCTGTGTCAATGTTGTCCTTCCATTGAGCTGAGCTGTATCCGTTCAGCGACTCTGTCTCACACTCATTAGTTATTAGCTAGCTCAGTGTCTCAAACATTTTAATGTCAAGGACCAGTGGCTTGTGACACTCGAGTCACTTGTTGACTTGCCTACGTAATTGGTGAAGTTTGGAAATACAAGTCAAATATACAGAACCAGCTGGCCAGACTGAGAAGCAAAGTGAGAAAAAGAAGTCCGCTGGAACGGAGCAAATCAGTCTGGATTCCAGGCTAGAAGTATGTCACGTTCGTAAACTCTCTGCCTACACTAAGAGTCAAGAGTTATGACAAAATGTGAAGTGGCCTCATGCAGTGCCAATATGAGGCCTATTAGAAACATTTGGAGCGGAGGTTCTTCCTTGGCCTATAGGAGTGTGTGTGTAAAAATGTTTCTCGCAGATCGAGATTAGCTGGTCGCAGACGGACCATAGGGTGCCCTACAAACGTGGACAGTTGCAGCGTCTGTCGTACAAACTCGGCCAGCTCCCAGACTGACACACACAGGGCAGGCAACCAGGCTCAGAGGAGAGCATATTTTTCTGTTTCTTTATTGTACGGACAATAAGGTTCAGTTCAGTTTTGATTTATTTAAAAGAGCAACATCACCCCAAGGGGGTCTCTCTACCCAACAAGTTATACAACACAAACACAATAGCAAAGAATACACAGTGTAAATGTGTCAGTACGTATGATCCAACAATCACCAAGCTGCAGTGCCCAGCTGTAAGAGGACACATCAGCAACACACACAGTATTTAAAAGCACAGGGTGGGAAGAGGTGGACATAACGATACAATCACTAAAGCCAGGGGGAACCGTGACTTGATGGGTTTTTAGCCTAGATTAAAAACAGTGTCCAAAGAGTGGTCTTCTCTAACAACTGGTAGACTGCCAGAAATAAAACATAATTTTGCCACGCCACTGCCAGAGTAAAAAGCATAGAATATTTATCTCCAGTATGATCGATCGAGAGAGAAAAAAGCAAGCCGCCGCGAGCATCCGTTCCTTAGTTGTGATGGTTTTCACCAAAAAGCAACAGAAACAGCGGAAAAGCCATTCTTCCAGATTGAACTACAAGGAAGAGAACGAGCTGTTTGTTTTGCGATCGCGTGACCCACTGCTCTTCTCCCTCTCTGGGAGCCAAACGGTGACCCATAGGCGAGCGAACAGCACCATCTAGTGGAAAGCCGCTGAAAACACAACATCTCGTCTCGTTCGCGTCATTGGCGGTGTGGGCCATAGCAAAATATGACGAGAAATCTCGTCATTGGCATTCAAAGAGTTAACCCAGGAATCCTTCTGTCACCTGTCCTAACCTACTACCGAGCTCTGTCACAAAGAAAACAAAAAAACATTTGCTGTCCTTCACTGGCTGAGTTTAATACAAACGTGTATTGTAAATTACAGAAATTGCGGTTTAAAGGGTCATATTAAACAGTAATTTCCATATATTATCCCTGTGACAGCATTCTGAATTCAAACTGCCACATAAATGTCTATCTGACTGTCTAGCTGGAAACCAAATCATTCGAAGCCTATCCAGGTCGCGGCTTATTTGCAGAAATGGAAATTCCAAAAAATATGTTTGAAAGATATCGTAAACTATGATTAAAGGGATGTTCCACCGCTGCCTCGAGCCGAAATCAGGTTGATGCGGTGCGTCTCAGGAGCGGACACACACACACACACACACACACACACACACACACATAGCTGAATAAAGAAGGTGTTATTGTGTTTCGTATTGTTTTGCACCCTGTTATTAAAGTAAAAGGCTCCAATCAGTTGCTCCGGCGCCTTCTTCATTCGGCGATATCGTAAAATTGATTTTCGTGAAGGAAAATGACAAACGGATGGCGAGGCAGAGTTACAGTCTGTAGCGTTCAAAGATTGTGGGAGAGTTGTCTGGCTTCAGAGACTAAGGGAACATGTTCACTAAGGCATTTTCTTTTGTGCAGCATGTTTTACATTGTGTAAATGGTAGGCAAAGATAAACACTTTTCCTCTCCAACAAATTGCATCAATATCATGTCAACCTTTCAAAGGGATGAAATAATTCACCTTTTTTTTCAATATGCATGCATGCATCCATCTTAATGTCATATGAATCTAAAGCAGGGGTCTTCAACATTTTCAGCCCAAGGACCCCCTAGCTGAGAGAGCGATGAAGTAGGGACCCCCACTATATTGTATATAATTGTGTTTCAGATTAAACATTAATTTTGTTTTCCCTTTTTTCCCTCTGCACCTATACCTTTTTGCCAAAAATAGCAGATCTACAAGCTCACAACGCCTCGCGGTGCGAGGCGTTGTGAGCTTGTAGATCTGCTATTTTTGGCTAATATTCCCCTCAGAATAGGGATGCTAGGGTTAATGTAAGAAAATAAAACAAACTAGGGGTCCTGGACCCCCTGTTGAAGACCTCTAATCTATAGAGAAATAGCCAATAGGCAACACAGTCTCTCTAATGATTAGAGAGATTAGAGTCTATCTAAGGCAAGGCAAGGCAGTTTTATTTGTAGAGCAGATTTCAACAACAAGTCAATTCAACGTGCTTTACACAGAACATCAAGCAAAGGCAACACAATTATAGAATTACATTATGACCTAAAAACAATAGCCATCCACCCAAAAGAGATGGCATGTTGTGTGTCTTTGAAAAAGGACAATATCGATGCAACTAAGATACCGTCCTCGAAAATTATAGTAGTAGAGTAGGCTTTTATTTTTTAGCTGTCAATCGTCCATTTGGTTAATAGTGAATGTCAGGTTTTGAAAAAAAAACGGGGGTATAGCATTCAAATGGAATAAGTGTGTTCACATGAAATATTAAGACTTATATATGGGTTTCCCTCTGGCTAGAGTCTTGTATCCGGGTAAACTACACATATAGAGCTCAAACGCTGACATAAATGTTGCATTGATTTCAGTACACATGCACGCACGCGCACGCATGCGCGTACACACACACACACACACACACACACACACACACACACACACACACACACACACATTCACACATTCACGTATACCTTTATACCTCTTAGGCCAGGAGTGAGTCACGCATCAGCAGATCCTGTCTGTCATCATAGTGGAATGTATATTCGTCTCTGTCGGGTGGAATCCTCATATGTCCAAGACTGTTACTTTTCAGGATTCAACTTAAAAAGCATCAAAAGTAGCAGATCTACAAGCTCGAAACGCGCTGCGCAGCGACGCGTTTCGAGCTTGTAGATCTGCTACTTTTGATGCTTTTGTGTGACGCTGTAGTGTGATCGAGTCGGGCCGTTCATTTATGAAAAATCACAAACAGTTTGAATAAGGAGATAAGAGGTTTGTATATGCTCTCTCTGCAGGTGTCCATCAGGCTGAAGACACCTGCGGCTAACTGTGTCCGCTCCACATTAAAAATGCATGCTCTAAACATCTCAACCCTGTTTTCATGCTTCCGTCTTCTTTTCAAGATACATTTATCATCCTCTTTCCGTTCTGTCTTTCTTTCTTTCTTTCTTTCTTTCTATTCTTCTGCCTACATATATGTCATGTCCTACTATGAGCGAATAGGGGAATAGGGGAATAGGGGAAGGGCTTAGGAGCCGAGATACAGCCTTTTTAAGTAAGAAGTTAAAACAAAGAGTGAATGGAGCAGAATATTTTCAAATCATCAAATCTTGGGTTCTGAACATTTAAAAAAAATAAAGAATAAGGATTTTTTATTTTTTTATTTTTTTATGACGTCTTTTAGACGTCATGTGGCACTCAGGGCGTCAGGCCACGTGACGTCTTAGACGTCATGTGGCACAGAATGAGTTAACAACGTGTGCATTCCGTAATGCAATTACGATTAGGATTAGGCCATGCCCCTTAATACCCGTACAGTATGTGTCTCAAACAATCTTTCTTTCGTCCTTAGAAGCTGCGGTGTTCTAGCACAGTGGTTTTCAAACGTGTTTTCTTTTCAAGGACCCCCACATTGATAGGTGTCTTTCCGCAGAGCCCCCTCTGAAAATGCATTGTGCCAGGGGTTCTTCAGTGGTTCTTTGGGATGGGTGTGGTGCTATGGAACCGTTTAAAGATGCTATTTAGCACCAAAAAACGTTCTCCTATATAAACCGCTCACAAAATGTAAGGAAACTTGAATTTGGGCCATTATATCTCCCCTTTACTAATACCAATCAGTAAAGTGTTGTATATCAGTTTTATCGTTGATTAGTCTCCTTTACAACGAGGTACAGCTTGTAAGTATCTGGCATTCATGGAATGAGCAACACAAGCAAACGTGTGGGTAGCGCCGAGCAAAAATGTGCCAAAATGGCCTGTTAGACTTTTCTGCTGACATTCAATGTTGTGACATTCATGACATTCAATGGGCTTCAGGTGTGTGCCAGTCACAGGTGTGTGACTGTCTCACAGGTGAGTGACTGGCACCTGAACATGGGTTCTGCAACTTTGTTGAGTTTGTGTATGCACCAAGCAGCAACACTGCCCCCATGGAAAGATGCCACTTTTGTCAGGATAAGGCCCGTGCAACAGGGCAAGTGAAGCTGGTGTTCCGTTATGTAGAGTGACAGCATTATTTGGTGTTAGCCTTGGTACATTTCCAAACTTAGGATTAAGTTCTGTGAGACTGGTGAAGTCAACAAGGAAGACAACAACCCAGACCCCTTGCTTCACTGAGGAACCATAGATTTACAGGCAAGATTTGCACAACGGTACCAAAGACAGATGTCAAAGTTGCAGGGCCCATGCTCAGGTGCCAGACACACACCTTTGACTGGCACACACCGGCCTGCAAATGCTACCAGGGCTGACATCAAATAATGCGTAATCTGCGTAACGGAACACCAGCTTCACTTGCCCTATTGCACGGGCCTTATCCTGAAGGGACAAACGTGGCATCTTTCCATGGGGGCAGTGTTGCTGCTTGGAGCATACACAAACTCAACAAAGTTGCAGAACCCATGTTGCAGAACGCAAAGTTGCAGAACCCACCTCTCAGCAGGTGTGTGCTGGCAGGTCGCTCAAAACAAGAGCGATTACCAGCAAAAGCATATTCGGTGATTTTGGCACATTTTTGCTCGGCGCTACCCACACGTTTGCCTGTGTTGCTCATTCCATGAATGCCTGATGCTTACAAGCTGTACCTCGTTGTAAAGGAGACTAATCAACGCTAAAAATGATATAAAACACTTTACTGATTGGTATTAGTAAAGGGGAGATATAATGGCCCAAATTCAAGTTTCCTTACATTTTGTGAGCGGTTTATGATTATCACCATCACTTGTTTTTTAGAGTGTACAGTTAAAGTGATTTGGCAGATTTTTCTGGGGACCCCCTTGGAACCCCCTCAAGGCCCCCTGGGGGGTTCTCAAAGTGGGGTCCGGGGGGGCCAAATGCATATAAATAGTAATCTAGGATAATAGATAAATCAAGAACCTATCATCAGCCTAAACAGAATAACATAAAACAAAAAACAAATATCTGTACAGTGAAACTATAGGATGCCAGTTCAACAATGACCTGGTATCTGCATAACATGCTACAGTATCTACAGTAAATTACATTTTTGCCTTCGCATAAGCTTGCAAGGTTGTCGAGGCTACGGCAAATGCTATGAGCTAAATAGACGTATCTGACTTAATTTAACCCATTGAGACCGGGAACGCATCTGCGTCATTTTAAGATTTATTTTTTGCAAATCTTTGAATATATATATCTATGTATATATTTAAAGCGAACATTTCTAACTCCAATATTTGCTTTTGGGGGTCCCCGGAACAAAATATTTGAGATGGGGGAAGTAAACGTACTGAAAATAGGAAATACTCCAGTAAAGTAAAAAATCCTCAAAAGTACAGTACTTGAGTAAATGTTCTCAGTTACTTTACACCACTGGCGCTAATTTACAAAAAAAACAGAAAAAGTTAAGAGTATGGAGATAAGAGTTTTTTTCTGCCTGACAGCAACAATTATGCAAAACGATGTCTTGTCTCCTGCACACAAAAGGCCTGTTTTCACCTTGAATATACCTGCCCTAGGTGTTCACACACAATGAGATGTGTGATAGACATCAGTGAGGACAAAACATCCTTTGTTGGGTTTCATTAACTGTTCTTGTTCAGAATCAAAAGGGAGACGACTCACCAAGGAACGTTGGGCACGAGTTGAACTCAGATTTAAAAATTCACCCCCTTATGTTTTCAATTATTGTGTGATTCAAATTAAATGTTGGTGAAGTAACCAGTGGAGCAAAGTGAAGTAAAATATGTGTTCAGTAAATTTTTAACCAAATTGTATGTGTAGAAACCAATTGTTGCTGAGAAAATGTCAACATTTTGCCGTCCCTTACTCAGAATTAAGGCCTTTGCAGACAGGGTGAGATTGCTCAATCAGTTTTTACTGCATGCGAAAAGACGCAAAAATCGAACTGGGTTCGATTAAAAAAAAAAAAAAAAGAACCTCCGCAGCCACTCGCCGCACGGCAAATTGGGAGCCAGTGTGCATGAGGTCATAGAGAACCATGTGTTCTTTTAAAAAATGATATTGTCCGTTTTTTTCCGTGCGAAAAATCGCACCCTGTCTGCAAAGGCCTATACTGTTTTCTGAATAAAATAAAGCTGCTGTTCTCAACCTTTTCGGTATGAGGGCCCACTTGAAAACCTCTGCTGTGGTAAGTGGTCGGATGGATGTTTTTTTCCGTCACACTTTATGAAGGTTCTTTTATTAAATAGTATAGCTACAAACTCGTAGAATGGCACATTTGCAAATTGCCTATGTATATAAGCTTAAACTGATTAAACTTATTTAGATACTATATTACAGTAACTCATTTTGCTGGGGACCCCCTGGAACCCCCTCAAGGGGTCCCCAGACCCCACTTTGAGAACCACTGGTTTAGAAACAAAAAATCTATAGGCTAGGACATGGGTCTTCAACAGGGGGTCCGGGACCCCTAGGGGTTCCTCAAAGCTACTACAGGGGGTCCGCCAAATATTTGTGAGATATGATTTTTTTTTACCTTAACCACTTGAACCCTAGCATCCCTTTTCTGAGGTGAACTTTAGCCAAAAATAGCAGATCTACAAACTCACAATGCCTCGCAATGCGAGGCATTGTGAACTTGTAGATCGGCTATTTTTGGCAAAGAGATAGGTGTAGAGGGGAAAAAGAGCAGATCAATTAAATAAAAAAGTTTAATCTGAAACACAATTTGATACAATATGTAGAGGGGGTCCCTCCCTGCTTCATCTCTGTCTCAGCTAAGGGGTCCTTGGCCTGAAAAGGTTGAAGACCCCATGGCTAGGATATTGTTTATAATAAACAACACATCATCTTCAGTTTCCCGTTCCGTTCCTCTCCATACAGTTACAGTCTCTTGCCAGCCTTTGTTTGCTTATTGCGCTTTAATCCATTTGAATAATGATGTATCTGGGTCACAGTGGTGGCTTAAACAATAGAGCAGGAATGAACGCTTCTGGGGGGGCGACTGTAATGTACTGTACTGTACTGTACTGTACTGTACTGTACTGTACTGTACTGTACTGTACTGTACTGTACTGTGCTGTGCTGTACTGTACTGTACTGTACTGTACTGTACTGTACTGTACTGTACTGTGCTGTGCTGTGCTGTACTGTACTGTACTGACTGCTACAGTATTTAACCCATTTAGACCGGGAACAGATCTGTGTCATTTTAAGATTTCTTCGGCTATTTTATTTAAAAACAAAAATGAATTGTGAAAAAGTGTGCAAATCTACACATTTTTAACTGAAATCTTTGCTTCTGGTGGGGGTCCCTGGAAACAAAATATTTTGAGATGGGGGGGGGGGGGGGGGTCCGCGGAAGAATACATATCATTTCGGGAACGACTGATATTATAGCAACATATGTTTAACATTTTTTTTTGTAGAATCCCCAGAAAAAAACATATAATCAAAGATTTGCTAAAATATTCATGATTTTTCGGGGAAAGAAATAGCAGATCTACAAGCTCATAGCGCGGCACTCGGTGCCGCGCTATGAGCTTGTAGATTTGCTATTTTTGAATAGCCAAAAGTATAAAAATAATGTTGTAGCTAAAATCTAAAATGGCACAGACGCATTCCCGGATTGAATGGGTTAATTATGAGTCCAGTTCACATACTGTAATGCACATGTATGTGTATATTATGCTGCGTTATGCTCTGTGCAGCACCTATTGTACTTGAACTGCATGAAATTATGTACCTGGAACACACAATATAACTCAGGTAGCTCGTCCAGTGTTCATGAACCTAATAGAGCAGCGAAGTGTAGCGCGTCCTACCGGGGTCAGCGTCTTGCTCAAGGACACTTCGACGGTAACTCTGGGAGAGCCTGGGAATCGAACTGGGAACCTTCCGGTTCCCGCTCTACCTCCTGAGCCCCTGTCATTCCAAGCACTTGTTTTTTACAAATATCCCACTGAACGTTTTTCTGGCTATTAGACGTCTACAATATACGTCTAACGGCTACGGTGAAAGTTTTTTCAACGTCTATTCTTAGCCTAGACCAGGGGTCGGCAAGTCTAAGTTTGGCCTCGGGCCAAACTTTTTCAAAGGCATTAGATGGTGGGCCAGAACACAATCAATGTCCTTATTTAGGACCTGGAGCTTGCAACAAAGAACCTTAGACGGAGCATGCACTAATAATAACTGTATTGTTATAAAAGTTACCACCACGAGTATGGAGATAAGAGTTTTTTTTCCTGCCCGACAGCAACGATTATGCAAAACATTGTCTTGTCTCCTGCACACAAAAAGTCTGTTTTTTTTTTCACCTTGAACCTACCCCAGGTGTTCAAACACAATGAGTTGTGTGATACACATCAGTGAGGACAAAACATCCTTTGTTGGGTTTCATTAACTGTTCTTGTTCTGAAACAAAAGGGAGACGGAGCAGTCTGGTTGTGTGTTCAGAGTTTCAGACTCACGACGGAACGTTGGGCACGAGTTGAACTCAGATTTAAAATTCACCCCATTATGTTTTCAATTATTGTGTGATTCGAGTTAGGGTTAGGGTTACGGTGGAGTGGAGTAAAGTATTTGTTGTGCAAATTATTAACCAAATTGTATGTGTTGAAACCAATTGTTGCTGAGAAAATGTGAACGTTTTGCCGTCCCTTTTCCCATGTATATACGTAATATACGTATATATACGTATATATATATACGTATATATATATATATATATATATATTTTATATGCGTAAATTGCCCATGTATATACGTAAGGTTAAACTGATTAAACGTATTGTTATACCACATAAAGATATTGTATAACAATTGATAGAAAAGCATGTGAACTCAAATGTTACAGGTGCACACAGAAATGCTTATGTATTCCTGTTTTGTGCAGGTCTCATCCTTGAACGTTTCACTGGATATTTAGTTCGTCAATAGGTTTTAAAAAAAAACATTTTTATCTGGAGAGAGAGAGACAGAACAAAAGCTCTTTCATGGTTCGAGGTCTCTTAGAACGGAGAGAAACAATGTCTCATGTAAGGCATGTGAAACACAGTTTTGGTGTGTTTTTTAAACGTGAGAGATGTTTTTCATCCAAAAGCCTCATCCAAAAAATGGAAATAGAACTATTTGTTCATCATACCTGATTTCATCAATTAAAAGCTACTAGTCCATACCCGTGGGGGGATATGCGCACATGATCTGGCGACCCGGGAGCCAGCGAACACAAAAGCGTGAATAAACAGCTGACCGTGAGCAGGCAAAAGTATTTGCGGACTCGCGACCCACACGCGCGTCCCGTTGCGACGAGGGACCCGTGGGCCAGTTCTGGCCTGTGTGCCTGTTGCCTACCACTGGCCTAGACGTTGATTGGCTGTTTTTAAGCGTCTATATAATATAGAGCGTCTATATTATAGCCGTTGAAATGACGTCCATGCTATAAACGCTCTATATATAGACACTTAACAAACAGCTGATCAACGTCTAGGCTAAGTATAGACGTTGAGGGTTGGCAACCCTTTCTGGCATGAAGCGCCATGTTCTTATGTTCCTGATAGGGAGCGTGCCATGTCAACATTAAATGTAATTCTGACACCACATAATAATGGTCATTAGATTCAGAGCAATAACCCATCTGTCAGCCTCCCCCCAGTCAGAATGAATGTAGAATTATGTGCAGGATGTCATTTGCATAAAGATGTGAGGGGACTTAGAATTGTCCTTCATTTTTTATTTATATATTATTTGACTCAATTAATCAATCCGGGAACACATCGCTGTCATTTATTTTTGCTATTCAAAAAATAGCAGATCTAAAAGCTCATAGCAAATTGAAAATGTGTGCAAATCTTTGAATATATATTTCTAAAGCAAACATTTGTAAAATATGTTGTTCCAGGGACCTCCAGAAGCAAAGATTTTAGTTACAAATGTTCGCTTTAAAAATATATATAATTGAAAGATTTGCAAAAATGTTCACGATTCTTCCCAAAATAATTGCAGATCTACAAGCTCATAGCGCGGCAATCGGTGCCGCGCTATGGCCTTGTAGATCTGCTATTTTTGAATAGCCAAAGTATAAAAATAATGGTTTAACTGGTTACATAGACGCGTTCCCGGTCTTAATGGGTTAAAAACGAAAAATCCTCTCTAACACTGTGATCACCCTCCCTGCAGTGTTGGCACCCGTGCCTTAGTTTTGCCTAACCCTGATATATATATATATATAATAACTGCCCAGTCTATAATCCTGACCCCCCCCCCCCCCCCCCCCCCCAACATCCACAGATCCCCTCCCCTCTGGGAGCTGCAGAGGGGTGTCAGTGTCACCACCACGCATCCTTTATCTGTCCATTTCAAACGCTCCAGCAATCACCCACTGTACAGGGAGGTAAACAACAATTAAATGAATAAATCCATAATCAAAATATGAAACGACGTGGCCTGTTGTCACATCCGTACGCTGAATTAACGTTCTCTATAATCGTCTGGCTGAGAATGGCGTGGTCGTCACGCTTGACTTGAAGTCAAACACACTGACAAACACTCTGAGAACGGAATGATCAGACACGGTGGCTGAGGGGAAATGAACCCACGTCTGCAACTGGTTTTCTCAATTAGCATTAACGCATAAACAAACAAACAAACACACTTACTGTAGCTCCAACGAGACCCACTGCGATCTTTGTATTGTCAAATCTGTGTTGTTATATTAGCTGTCTTATTCCTTCAGCACATACCCTATCCTATTGATGTTTGAAATTCATGGCACTCCGACCTAGCACTATGTAAGACAGGAGTGTCTGCTTCAGTAGACCAGTGGTGCAGTGGGTAAAGTCCCTACCCACCACCTCGGAGGTTGTGGGTTTGAATCCACCGTGACGCACCCGGCTTTGTCGGGTGACTATGTGTAACAGAGTGGTTCACTACCTCAGCCTGATGGCCTGAAAGTCTAATATTTCCCCCGAGCAATGGGGATATATATATCCCTTTGGCTTAGTGGTTAAGATGTTAGATTTCCACGCGGGAGACTCGGGTTCGAAATTCGGGTGTTACATGTGTGAACATAATGTGCCCGTTTTCAGGGGAGGGAAGCCAGGCGGGGAGGGTGATAATTGTTGTGTTGGGCGGGAGGAATAGGAGGAAGACCACACACCCCCCCCCCCCCCCCCCACCCCCGGTGGGGGCTCCTCGCTGGCAGGTGATCAGGATACAACAGCAGTGACAAGTTAATACAGAAATGTGTGTGGGGAGGAATTCATTGGCATAAGGACTAAATTGGGTGATGCCATGATGTCTATAACGATGACGTTTGTGGTCTGTTTGACATCGTTGAGATCCACAGTGACAAGAGAGCCTAGCTGTCACATCAAAGTGGACATCACTGCTCAAACAACACGCAATCACACCATAATTAATGAACTCTCTGCTATCCTTCGTCTCAACGCTGTTGTCAAGACGGTGTTTTCATTGATGGAGCCATCAAATGAAGCGCCACAGTGTTGAGTTCATCACAAGCTGCATGGCAGTTCATTTAGTCGACTAAAACTATGACGACTACTGACGGCGGCAGGAGCGTCAGTGACTCAGGGGTAAAGTGGCCGGTAGAGCGGCCCGGATGGAAACCGCAAGGTTCCCAGTTTGATCCCGGGCTCCCCCGCAGTTAGTGTCGAAGTGTCCTTGAGCAAGACGCTGAACCCCTAATTGCTCCCGATGAGCAGGTTGGTGCCTTGCATGGTTTCCTCTGCCATCGGTATGTGAATGTGTGAATGCGTCATGCACAATCTATGTAAAGCGCTATATAAATGCACCATTTACTCACAAAAACTAAATTAAAACTAATTACATTGACAATTTTGTCAACAAATAAAAACTAGACTAAAATGTTAGTGAGGGACCAGTGGAGAAGAGATACAGTATAACTAAGACAAGTCACTTTATGCTTGGACGTGTGCGGGTGTTGCTTTTTTTACTACTTTTTTTTCTTTCTTCAGATGGGGGTCCACGGAAATAAAATAACCTGTTCAGGTCTTTGACATGAAAACGTTGGAGCTCCGCTGTTATAGACGACCAGCAGGCCACTCTGTATGCAGCGTGGAGGAGACAGCACGTTAACCCAATAACACCGCGAACGCAATTCAAAAATAGCAGATCTACAAGCACCGAGTGCCGCGCTATGAGCTTGTAGATCTGCTATTTTTGAGAAATCGTGAACATTTGTGCACATCTTTGAATATATATATATATTTTTAAAGCGAACATTTGTAGCTCAAATCTTGCTTCTGGGGGGTCCCTGGAACAACATATTTTGAGATGGGGGTCCGCGGCCAAATGCATATCATTTTGGGGGTCCTTGACATGAAAAAAAAGTTTGAGAAACACTGATTATAGCAACATTTTTTTTTTTTTTTTTAAACTGTTAGGATTTAGAAGACATTTGTAGAATCCCCAGAAGCAAATAGCAGATGCTATGAGCTTGTATATCTGCTATTTTTTGAATAGCCCAAAGTATAGGTTAAAGTGGTTAAAATCTTACTTTGACACAGATGCGCTCCCGGTCTCAAAGGGTTAAGGCGAGGACGGAGGCAGAGAGGCGTTTTAATTATAGAGCACTTCAAAATCCTCTTAAGTGGAACTCCATGCAAAACATGGTGAACCCACGCCAATGCAATAAGGTCATTAATGAGTGGGTTTAATAGAGTTCCTTCAAAATGATGTGTCTTGTGTGTGAAGTTAACAGATGTGTGAAGAAGAAGAAAAACAATATTGGCGCTGTCAGGTAGAAACCTTGTATGTCCAAAACCCTTCCCATGCAAGTATTATCTGAATAAACATTTGAAATGAGTGAAAATAGCAGATTGTGTGTGTGTGTGGTGAACTTGTTGAGCTACTTCAAGTGAAAGACAACATGGGGTTTCACTGTGTGAATTAAATATTAGATTGTAGTGTTCTAATTGACTACAGTATTACCTGTTATCAACACGGATGCACTTATGTTTTTACTTTATCTAGACAACACAGATGGATTGTAAGTATTCTAATTGGGCTCATTGAGCTAGAGCTATGGCCACCCTGTTAGTGTCTGTTGATATGTATAAGGTCTTTCCTTCCGTTATGAACCACTAACTACTCTAGAGCAGTGGTTCACAGACCATTTACCAATAGAGAAATTACACCTCTCCTCGGAACCGAAACTAGTGAAAATAAACGAATGACAAGCTCACCGCGTTGAGCTTGTTGTGTTGTGAGATTGTAGATTGGCTATTTTCACAAGCAAATATGTCATACATTGAAAATAGCTACCCTCAAAGTAGCATTTCATGCTATCTTAATTTTGTCTACATGCATCAATTAATACGGTCATCTTTTGTGCGATGTAGTTTAAATGAAACCTGGATGCGACAAGGCTCGAACCAGGGACCTTCAGACTGACAGTCAGTCACTTTACCGACTGAGCCATTCGATCTAAAGATTTCTTCCTATAGCAATACCCTTTACAATATTATTTGGCTCATGAAGGCTTCAGTTTTTTTTACATACAAACTTCTCTTCAACTGGGATTTTAGATAATGGTCCATAGATTGTGTGTAGAACGTAGATTGTGTGTAGAACGTTTCAGGGAAATTGTAAAACATAAAAAAAAATCTGTGGAGTAAAACGGGTGTAAGTGTTTTTCAAAATGGCGGAAAATCTAAGGGCGGAGCTTACTGGTCAAAGTGATAGACGTGTTCCTCATGAGTCAAGGCACATGTGTAAGCAAGGTTCATGGCTGTCGGCCAAACGAGGCATGACTTAAGTTTGCATTTTCCAACGATTGCTATAACGCCCCCCTTTGGCCAATTGGAGTACGATTGGTTTCAGTGATATTTGTAAGGACCCCAGTCTACATCACTGCAACGTTTGATTAAAACAAATGTGACTCTGCATGTATGTGTTAGGGGCAGATGAATAATCTTCATAAAACTGCATTTTTCATTGGCTCATAAAAGCTTCATTTTTTCACTTTAAAACATTTCACCAGGATTTTTTGTCAGTTTAGGTCCAAAGTGCATGTGTAGAAACTTTTGTTAGTTGTATGAAGGGAGGTGGAGTGGACAGTCCTGTACTTGTGTGATGGGAAGTGGAGTGGACAGGCAGTCCTGTAGGAGTTTAGGGAAACATCTGCTGCTGGCTGTGTTTGTAGTCCGGACACGGTTCTCTGTAAACACCTCATGAATATTCATGATGCTTCTCATCTTGCCCCGACAAATATTAATAATTAGCATGTTTCACCAACACGAGTAAAGTAAATAAACACCATGTCGACTACTGTATGTCGGTGATATTACATCATATATTTGAAAATAGCAGATCTACGAGCTCACAACACGTCGCATCGCGACGATGAGCTTGTAGATCTGCTATTTTCAAACATTTGATCACTGTTTAAGACATTTATCACTGGTTTAGTTAAAGTTGATCAGTGAGTGACCGGTAGCTAGACATTCATCACAGCAGTCATCATAGCATCCATAGTGAACATTCACACATATCTCTTAATGAATAATGAATCACACAATAATACTTTAAAAACAGTTTTATCTTCTCTGACCCACAGAGCACATTATTAACAGCTACTGTAGATCCACTGACACACATGCTGTACACATTTTATTGACTTGGTTTGTATATGCATTAATCTCTCTCTGTCTCTCTCTGTGTGTGTGTGTGTGTGTGTGTGTGTGTGTGTGTGTGTGTGTGTGTGTGTGTGTGTGTGTGTGTGTGTGTGTGTGTGTGTGTGTGTGTGTGTGTGTGTGTGTGTGTGTGTGTGTGTCTCTCTCTCTCTCTCTCTCTCTCTCTCTCTCTCTCTCTCTCTCTCTCTCTCTCTCTCTCTCTCTCTCTCTCCCTCTATCTCTCTTACACACACACACATGCACACACGTACGCGCACACCACACACACGCACACAGGCACACATAGATGGGTCTCGTTATCATTGAATCCCACAGGAATCCCACCACAGTATTTTTTCCACAATGAATTATTTTACTGCTGGAAGCTACTGTAGTAAACACTGTGAAATACAGAGTAACATATGTATACACACACACACACACACACACACACGCACACGCACACGCACACGCACACGCACGCGCACGCGCACGCACACACGCACACGCACACGCACACGCACACGCACACGCACACGCACACGCACACCCACACACACACACATATATATATATATATATATATATACATATACATATACATATATATATATACACACACTACGCTATAGAGGAAACAAAATTGTGTTGTTGTCGGGCAGAAACAAGGCAAACACGAGGTCATACATCAAATATATAGCAATAGAAATCTAGGATCATACCAAGAACCTATCATCAGTCTAAACAGTATATAAGTATAAAATATGTACATTGAAATACACAGGATGCCAGGTCTGGCATCTGTCTACATAACATGCTATCTAAATGACATGTTAACCTTTGCATAAGCCTGCAAGGTCGTCATGGCTACGGCAAGTGCTACTGTACTTGCATGTAATACTAATCATCATAATAATAATAACCTTATCAAGGCCTCAAACCCAAACACAGCTGTAAATACAGCCGAGGGGCTCCCATATGGGATATCTGATTAACCCATTAATACCTGAGGCCGATTGTACAAATGTCTTCTAAAAAGAAAACGTATGTTGCTATATCAGTGGTTCTCAAACCTCAAGCTCATAGAGAGTCCTCTGAGAGTCAAGGTCCTCTGAGAGTCAGGGGCCTCTGAGAGTCAGGGTCCTCTGAGAGTCAGGGGCCTCTGAGAGTCAGGGGCCTCTGAGAGTCAGGGTCCTCTGAGAGTCAGGGGCCTCTGAGAGTCAAGGGCCCCTGGGCCCCGGACCCTCTGGCCCAGTGGCTAATCCGGCCTTGATTACATCCGCTCCAACGTTGTGATTGAAGGTGATATCCACCCCACACACATTTCTATAGTATCCTACTGACTCTCCTACCGGTGAGGAGCCCCCACCGGGTGGTGGACCCCCCCCCCCAGCCCGTAGGAGTACGTGCATAGTGACAATTACCCCCCCCCCCACCCGGCAGACGCTCGACAAAGCCACGGTGGATTCCAAACCCACAACAACGATTCCTCATTTCAAAAGACGGATGGCGATCCTAAGAAGAACACACCTTTAGGCTCTGCCTGAGGGGAAGTGTGTGATCTCAGGAGCAGATCTCACGCACACGCTTTTTGGTACTTTAAGTGTATTTTGATACCAATACTTTTACTCAAGTACATTTTGAATTCCGGACTTTTACTTCTAACACAGTATTTCTACATGGCAGTATTGATATTTTATTTCAGTAAACATTTTTAGTACTTTTTCCACTTTTTCCACACACACACACACACACACACACACACACACACACACACACACACACACACACACACACACACACACACACACACACACACACACACACACACACACACCTCGACAAACACAATGCAATAACACTGCAATAAATGTTTTCATCTTCAGGACGTGTTCCTGTATGTTTTACCTCTATTGCACTGCATGGATGGCTAGAGAGCTGCAGAATCTACTCAGGAAAAAGATGATTATCCGACCATGTTCTCTGACTTTGTTTTGCTCCGTGACTTCAAGGTTTCTTCGTTGTTACAGCTTGTGTACATGCAGGGTGCAGACGCTATACTTCTTTGTTGTTGTTTAGTTGTCTGACTCGCTTTCCTTTTGTTTGCTTTTGTTTCCTTTTGTTTGCTTTTGTTTCCCTTTGTTTCCTTTTGTTTCCTTTTGTTTCCTTTTTCTATTGCTTATTGTATGGACTATTTGTGAAACAGCAAAGCGTCTGGAGCTCGTACACAATACATGTTCTACCCACTCTCTTTCACGCCTGTAAACTTGTTACAGTATGTGGCAATAAAGTTGAAGTTGATTGATGATTGCAGTGGTGGCAATGTTGAGGTACTTGTACTTTACTTGAGTATTTCCGATTTGATGACATTATGTTATGACATTATAAAACATACATTAACCACTTTGGTCCTATTGTATACATAGGCTATTTGAAAAAAGCAGATCTACAAGCTCACAACGTGCCGCGATGCGACACGTTGTGAGCTTGTACAGTAGATCTGCTATTTTCAAACATTTTAGTACTTTTACTTTTGGTATAGTACATTTTTAAACCAATACTTTTGGACTTTTCCTCTAGCAAATTTTGAACACCAGACTTTTACCTGTAACAGAGCACTTCTACATTGCAGTATTGATACTTTTACTTAAGTACAATATTTGAGTACGTTTTTCCATTGAGAGGTTCATTGAGAGGTTGTAGCTCTGAAGAGGTCACACATTTTATGGCTGTCAAATTGATATTCTACCTTCTTTGATCTTTAATCATGAGGAACATTTAGCTGAGCATGCATTCAGTACTCTCCCTAAAACTGCACTATACACTCGTTAAAGAGGAGAGGGGAGACCTGTGTTAATCCCGTGGGGTACATTAAGGGGGGAGAAGAAAAAATGAATGAAGAAATAAAGAGGAAAAAGGGAAGAAATAGAGAAATGTAATGAAAATGAAGTGAATTGAGACTTCCTATTGACTCTGCTGCTGCCCAGTAGAAGGTATATGATGGAGTTTTGACACTGTCAGTTTGAGAAACATGTCTAAACACGGCCGACACCTTATGTGAATGTCTCACCAAGTGTTATGAATCTTTCAAATATTACTTTCAAGTGTTACAAGTATTGGTATCAAAATGTGTAAAAAGTACCAATGTCTAAAATGTGTAAAAAACGCGCTGTGAGCTTGTTGATCGGCTATTTTCAAATGGCGAAATGTATATAGTGGGTAATGTATGATTTGTAATAATAATCCAAATCTACAAAGTAACTAGTAACTAAAGTTTTCAAATAATTGTAGTGGAGTAAAAGTACAATGTTTGCCTCTGAGATGCAAATATATATCTATATCTATATTAGCTATCTATATATACCACCAAATATATATCTATATCTATATTAAGACATTTTAGTGAGGGTAGCAATACAATATGCTCAGTTACGAGTAAATGGCCTGTATTCAGAATTTGACTTGAGTAAAAGTACAAAATAATTCATATCAAAACCATAGCCAAAGTATAAAATAGGGTTTAAGAGATGAATGTATGTTTTGTATTAAAATAGTCACAATTTGCTAAGTAAGTTGTAACTTAAGTTGTCAAATAATTGTAGTGGAGTAAAAAGTATGATATTTGGCTTTGAGGTGTAGTGGAGTAGAGGTTTAAAGCATACACAAATGGAAATATGCAAGTAAAGTAAATGTACTGTACCAAAGAAATGGTATGGTAGTTGAGTTGAGTTACTTTCCACCACTGCTATAGAGGTCGTATGCTAATCAGTCACCGGTTCGACTCCTGGCTGTCTATGTGTAATGTTTCTGGGAAAAAAAATGTGTTGTAGTAAACTGAAAAAAGGTATATTTAGGGCCTCATATCATGGGCCATAATCAAGACATCTACATGTATACTTGATGCATAAAAAAGTATAGCAGTCAGAGTACTACGAGTATTTCCATCATATCTGTGAGTGATTAACATTGACTGTAGGCCACTGAATAAACTCCATGTTCAGTGTTTACTGGGTTGAACTTCTATGTTACATTTATGTAACATCTAAATAGAACAAACATCAGATCGCTGACCTTTATCCAGGGATTAATCTTCACGTCCAACGTCATGTAAATGTTTAATAGAACAAAGTACAGAGGCAATCCGTGTCCAATTATCAATTATTGATCATTTCATTAATAATGGACACTGGGCCGTATTGCACTTTTATTTTTCATCCATTAGATGAAAAGAGAGAAATGCGTGTCTGTGCCTTTAATATTTCCCATGAGCCACGGGGGGGCGGTCTGAATGTAGGATGGCACCCCAGTGTTCACTCTCTTATTAACCCCCTGGATAATTCATAGGGTGGGTGGGTGGGTGTGTGTGCGTGCGTGTGTGTGGGTGCGTGTGTGTGGGTGAGCCAAATGTCCCCTGGCTTGTATAGTAGAATTTAAAGGGATAGTTCACCCCAAAAATATATTTTTTTCCCCCATCGATTAGTCACCACGTCCAATTCATGGATATTTTTAGTTTTTAGTGTTTGTCGGATTCCAATAATTTGATGACCAGCGGACCAGTAGGCAGCCGTGCTGGTAGGAGACACAAAGGAGACTCTTTGCGTCTCCTACCGGAGCCGCTGCCGGTCATCAAATTATTGGCTTAGGAATGAGACAAAAACAAAAAAATATCCATGAATTCAAGTCTCCACGTGGTCATTTTGGGGGTGAACTATCCCTTTAAGAAATAACTATTGTGGTGCTCGCAAGAGAAATGATTATTTCATGGTCAATTTCTTTTTTTTTTTAGAGTTATAGTCTTACAATTATAATTAGGAAAAAAAGGCATTCATGAAATTGCATCATAAACTATGTATGTCCTCACAGTAATACAAACGTGTGCGTATGTGTGTGTGTGTGTGTGCGTGTGGTGCGTGCACTGCATGTGTGTGTTTGGTGCTTGCATGCAGTGTGTGTGTGTGTGTGTGCGTGCGTGCGTGTATGCGTGTGTGTGTGTGTGTGTGTGTGTGATGTGTGCATGCATGTGCGCAGTGGTGGAAGAAGTACTCAGATATTTTACTGAAGTAAAAGTAGCAATAGGCCTACCGCAATATGAAAAATACTCTGTTACAAGTAAAAGGCCTGTGTTCAAAATGTTACTTGAATAATACCAAAAGTAAAAGTACTAAACTTTTTGAAAATAGCCTATGTATAAAATAGGGCTAAAGTGGTTAATGTATGTTTTATGATATAACAATTTAAATCTGCAAAGCAACTAGTAACTACATTTTTCAAATAATTGTAGTGGAGTAAAAGTATAATATTTGCCTCTAGATGTAGTGGAGTAGAAGTAAAAGTACTGAAAATTGGAAATACTCCAAGTGAAAGTACCTCAAAATCGTACTAAAGTACTGGTACTTCAGTAAATGTACTTAGTTACTTTACACCACTGCATGTGGGTGTGTGTGTGTGTGTGTGTGTGTGTGTGTGTGTGTGTGTGTGTGTGTGTGTGTGTGTGTGTGCGTGTGCGTGTGCGTGCGTGTGCGTGTGTGTGTGCGTGCGCGTGTGGTTTCAACAAGGAGTCACATGTGATGTTGAAGGTTTCCGTACTGCATGGCAGAGAAAAAGAAGAATGGCTGTAATTATGGTTTGATTGTCATTAACCTTGTAAACAATGTGCTGTGATTCCATGACAATAGAGAAAGAAACGGCTGCCAGATGCATTCATAATAATAAGACACATCATCTCCTCCAGGTCTCACTATTAACCCATCCATGCATCCATGGCAACGCTCCCTCCTACGTTAAGGAACTCCTCACACCACAGAGCTCCACTCTCAACCTCCACAATCTGTTGATGCTTTTCATTACCTCTTTTTATTAAAGCCTTCTTTTAGCTTCACCTAGGCTTTAGCCCTCATGTGATCTCAATGTTGTTTTATTAATGTTTATTTATTAATGTTGTTTTACATCTCCTTTTTTTGTTTTATGCAAATGTAGCAGATGTTAAGTGCATTATATAAATATATATATATATATATAAAAGTATTACATCCATCCATGTACGCATTGCATTTCTTCTTTTTGCTTCTCACCCTTTTTTTCTCCCCAATTTAGTCATTATGCTAATAGGCTCTTTTCACAGCAGCCATATAATGAAGACATTCACAGGTGTTGCCAATGATACTAATGAAGGCTCTGTTCCATTCTGGTCAAACAGAGTCAGGGTGCTGATATTGTGCATGTTGGCTCACTGGAAACACTCTGTTACACCAGTGGGTCTACAGTTGGGGTCCAGGGGACCCTCATGGGCTTTCAAATGGCCCCTTACAGGTGTGTAACTCTGAGAGTATACAAATGGAACCAATTGGACCCTTACGGGTCCATTTGGTTCCATTTGTACACTCTCAGAGTTATGGGGGGTCGCGGAAACCACTGTGCTACACTAAATGGAACAGAGCCTTCATTAGTATCATTGGTAACACCTGTGAAGGAAGTGATAATATGGCTGCTGTGCATAGAGCCTATTAATTCCTCTCCACACTCATTTCTATGTGTTAGTCACTGCTGTTGTATCCTACCGACTCACCTGCCAGTCCTATACTCCTCCCGCCCAACACTCCCTAATGATAGGCTCCGCCCCCAGACCGTAGGAGTACACACGGCTTCCCTGCCCCAAACACGGGGGCAGGTATTAACCTCCCGTCACCAGTCTTTCCACCAAACTAGCCGTGTGATCCGGTTTAGAAAAAAGGAAAAAATAGTAATCGTGGTTCCAGTGGTTGGTTACGGTTGGCGTCGCATTGTTTTTGTTCCCCGCGTAATGCGAATCAATTTCGTTTAGCCTCGCTAGTCGCGCTACGAGTTAGAATACAAGATGGACATAACAAACCATTATTATGCCAAAAGAAACAAAACGATTATACCACACTAAACAAGTTTTAAACTAGGAGAATCCTTTCTGCAGACCCACGGCACCGCTGGTTCCGGTCGTTGGTTCCGGCTACCTGATGACGTAAAGTTATTCCCGCTCCGACCGGATCAGGAACCCGAAAATGGTATTGATCCTAGGCTAGGGCGTATAGACGCTGTACAAGGCCGGATGCAGGATTCAAACCCCCCAGCATCCGCAGTGGTCCACTGCGCCACCCAAGCTTTTTTTAATGTTCATTTATTGGCAGAAATGTACGTCTACACTTCATCTACACTCACGCCTCCAGAATACAACATAGACCATAAAGGATAGCATAGCAGTGGTTCTCAAAGTGTGGTCCGGGGACCCCCACAGGGTTCCTTTAGTTTAGGGGGTTCCAGGGGGTCCCCAGCCAAATGTATTAATAAAGCATCAAAATAAATGTACACCATCTTATGCTATTTTTGAAAATCATTTAAAAATCTTTGAAGAATTGTGACAAGCCACATGTTCTCTTATGGGGGGTCCCTGGAACAAAATCCTTTCAAATGAGGGTCCGCAGCCAAACACATACCAATCTGGAGGTCCATGGCACACCAAAAGTGTTTGAGAACAGCTGACATAGAGTACTGTACTGTATGCATCATGTTTTCATGAATCTATATTTCTACCAGGTTGCTTGCAGCCTGGTCTAGGAAGAGACTGATCAACTACTACACACTTTCTAAACACTTTCTCAACACGTTTAGGCAACCTTTTCATCATTGGCTGTCCTTTAAGCCAATCGGGAGACTGGCGGTCTTTTAAGCCAATGGGGAGACGGGCCGTCCTCCCATGCTATGGGATCATAGCCATACGGCCCTCCCCGGTCTCTCTTCTCTCATTCACACGAGCGTGTACCGTTGCCCGGCCGTCAGTGCTGCTTAATGCCGCTCGTTAATTCATTTGCTCCAGGTGTGTAAGCTCAGAAGCTCATTTAAGTGGGCATTGGGCAACAGTCTGACCTCCGCGACCGTTTTGGTTGACAAAGATAGCAGTAGTTGAGCCCTGTTTGGTTGCTACTGAGCATGCTAGTGAGTGCTAAGTGCTAACAAGACATGTATGCTAACACACACACACACACGCACGCACGCACGCACACACACACACACACACACACACACACACACACACACACACACACACACACACACACACACACACACACACACACACACACACACACACACACACGCTCACAGAGAGAAGCAGCTGGTAGCGTTTGATCGGGGCAAAAAAAGCTGGTCATCATCTTATAACCTGGTATAATAGGACTGCAGTCATCATTTCTTGTTTCCCCTGTATAGAGGCCTAATAGTGGCTTCTTCCACTCCCTATCCCTACAGTATCGTTAGCAGAGTTGTAACATGGTGTGAGCTGATGGATGGCCTCTATTTAGGCCATGATGTACAGAGGTGTCCCGCCCATGAGGCAGGGGGTGGTGGGTCAATGCAGAGGTCCCCCCCTCCCCTTTTGCCCCTGTGGTGGAGCACTGGACCTAGACACTGTTTAGTGGTCAACTGACTGCACTGCTGTGCGGAATTTGTCCTGTTGTCTTGCTAAATGTATTTCCTATAGAGACGTAATGTACGCATCCTACCTTTATCTGTCTCTTATATGCCATCATGATGTGTGTGCGTGGGGATCTCATTTTAAACAAGTTTAGTGCTTTATGAGCCTTCCAGTTTAGCAGACCTTCCATGTACTGTTTTTCTCATGTCTTTCTCATGTGCTATTTTTGAAAAATCGTGAAAATGTGTGCAAATCTTTGAATGTATATATTTTTAAAGCGAACATTTGTAACTCAAATATTTGCTTCTGGGGGTCCCTGGAACTAAATATTTTGAGATGAGGGTCCGCGGCCAAACACATATCATTTCGGGTGTCCTTGACATGAAAAAGTTTGAGCACCACTGATATACATGTAGCAACATAGGTTTTTCAGAAACCAGTTGGGAGTCGAGCCCATTGGTCGAAACCGTTTCGTTTCGTTACCGTGAGAGAATGCATCGGAGTGTGGAGCGGTTAGGGTGCAATGCAGCTGTGTGTGAAAGAGGGGCGACAGAAGCTCTGATTATTACAGATAACACAATAATTCAGTTTTCTGTTTATAGGCTCTATTCACAGCAGCCATATTTATGAAGACATTCACAGGTGTTACCAATGATACTAATGAAGGCTCTGTTCCATTCTGGTCAAACAGAGTCAGGGTGCTGATATTGTGTGCATGTTGGCTCACTGGAAACACTCTGCTACACCAGTGGGTCTACAGTTGGGGTCCAGTGACCCTCATGGGCTTCCAAATGGCCCCTTACAGGTGTGTAACTCTGAGAGTGTACAAATGGAACCAAATGGACCCTTACGGGATTTGGTTCCATTTGTACACTCTCAGAGTTATGGGGGTCGTGGAAACCACTGTGCTACACTACATGGAACAGAGCCTTCATTAGTATCATTGGTAACACCTGGGAAGGAAGTGATAATATGGCTGCTGTGCATAGAGCCTATTCTGGCACAGTGCAGTCAATATCATGAACGTGAAGTCAGCAGCATGCAGACACACTGACAAAGCAGGGGAAGGAACTCTTTTCTCCAAAACCAGGGGTCTTCAATGTTTTTCAGCCCAATGACCCCTTAGCCGAGAGAGAGATGAAGCAGGGACCCTCATTATATAAAAAATGTGTTGCAGATTAATGTGTATGTTCAGACATTTAACCACTTGAACCATCAATGTTTAGTAAACTTGACCTTGCACTCTGTACTTTGCCTGCTCTTTTTTCCCCTCCACACCAAACCTCTCTGCCGAAAATAGCAGATCTACAAGCTCACAACGCCTTGCGGTGCGCGTATAGATCTGCTATTTCCGCCTAATGTTCCACTCAGTAGGGTTCAAGTGGTTCATGAAAAACAATCATGTGGTCCTTAAATTACAATCATTGAGAATCACTGCTAGAGCCGTAAAAATCTTCTCTTATGGGGGTCCCTGGCTTATCTTTTCAAATGGGGGTCCGCGGACTAATAAGTGTCAATTTGGGGGTCCTTGACATGAGAAAGTTTGAGAACCACTACCCTAGGGGTCCCGGACCCCCCTGTTGAAGACCTCTACTGTAGAAGGTCAACAAATATGATATACTGTAAGTGGCACAACAACAGATTCAGAAGTATATTACCGTCCTTGTCCGGTGGAAACCTTGTACGTCCAACCTAACCTACGGCGCATTGTGAGTTTGAAGATCTGCTGTCGCCACTACTTTTGTGTGACGCTCTTGTATGATGGAATTCATTTCATTTCCGAATAAAAACATATCAAAAGCACACACGCACGCACACACACGCGCACACACACACGCACGCGCGCACGCACACACACACACACACACACACACACACACACACACACACACACACACACACACACACACACACACACACACACACACACACACACACACACACACACACACACACACACACACACACACAGTGCACAGAGTACATTAACTCAAGTACTGTACTTAAGTACCAATTTGGAGGTGTTTTTACTTAATTGAGTATATCCAATTTTCTGTACTCTTACTTCTACTCCACTACATCTCAGAGGCAAATATTGTACTTTTACTCCTCTACTATTATTTGAAAACTATGGTAATTTAGTTTCTAGATTTAGATTATTATTACAAAACGTGCATTAACCACTTCAGCCCTATATACATTTCGGCCATTTGCAAATAGCCGATACAAGCTCACAATGAGCTTGTAGATCTGCTATTTTCTAAAGATTTTTATATTTTTGAAAACGTGTGAAATGGGACATTCTGTATAATGAGTACTTTATACTTTTGGTACTTTAAGTATAATCTAATGCCAATACTTTTGTGCTTTTACTCAAGTAAATTTTGATTACCCAGACTTTTATTTGTAACAGAGTTACAGTGCAGTGTTGATACTTTTACTTAAGTAAAACATTTGAGTATTTTTTCCCACCACTGTGTGTGTGTGTGTGTGTGTGTGTGTGTGTGTGTGTGTGTGTGTGTGTGTGTGTGTGTGTGTGTGTGTGTGTGTGTGTGTGTGTGTGTGTGTGTGTGTGTGTGGAAAAACATCCACGATTTTGTATTGTATTGTTGGTTGTCAAAATGATGCTGGACCTTAACTTAATTCTTGTTCTCCCTCAGTCAGCGAGATTTCCACCTCAGTTGATTGGAAGATATTAGTTTTCCTGACATACAGTATACACTATACAGGGTCTATGATTATGACTTATTTCAACCAGAAGAGCTGCTGACACAGAGAACATAACGTTTTTGAGGAGGTATACATGACATTGGAAAAGTTTGTAAAAAATAGTTTAGTCCAAAACTAACACCAAAACTGATACACAAACGCAGGTTGTTGGCCAGAGGTGCCTGGTCAAGCTAGCCTGGTAAACACCCCCCCCCCCCCCTTTCCGGAAATCTCTTTTGCATTTGATTTCAGGAATTGGGTCTGGCCCGAGGGCTTATCTGGGCGTTTCTTGCTCGTCGACAAAATGGACTAGCCTATCAGCGTCCTCGCTCACTGTTCTGTGATTGACAGCGGACGTTGGCCAACCAGGTGGAACCCGAGTGAACCCGAATGGAGCCGAGTGCAGCCGACCAAAATGTTACGGCGGCCATTGAAACTCTGTCCGCTGTTTTAAAACTTCAAAACGCTCTCATACTTATTTTTTTTGTGACACGGAATGTACTTTTAAGATATTTTTCGGATAGCATTTAGTTGTTTAACTTCATATATGTGGTCACTTAATCATGACAGAGCCTATTTAAAAATAAAGATTCAGAGAACCGGCAGGGGCGGGCAGTGACACGCATGTATCCGAACCCCTGTGTCACGTTGTTCTGGTGGTGGAGATACGAACTGCTGATTGGTTGAATGGGAACGAACTCCTGGTTGGCTGAAGGGGTTGTCAGTCAACGGTACTAATCCCGCCCAGCTCCCGGCCACAGAAGAAAAGGCAAACAGGACCCCATGCCAGACTCACTCATTTCCAGAAAGAGGGGTTTACCAGGCTATGGTCAAGCTACTGATGATGATAAAACTATTGGCCTATTAGATCGTTGGTTCTCAAAGTGGGGTACGGGGACCATATTTTATACTTTGGGGGGGGGGGGGGTCACTGGAACAAAATATTTTGAAATGGAGGTCCACGGCCAAATAATCTTTTTGGGGGTCCTTGACATGAAAAACCATTGTATTAGATGACTACAGTATGTCACATAGTCAGCTCCTACTTCTTTCATGAACACATAGTCTATGTGAGTATGTGGCCTACTTGTTGTTAACTAGTTGTACGAACGCTTGTTTTATTGTTGTATGGTTTTATTGGATCTTGTTTAGTCGATTCACTTATTTGTTTTAGCTCCTGCTCATTTGATTTTGCTATTTTGTCTCATCTGTTTAAGGAAATAGGTAGCTGACATATTACACTTTTACTTTAGCGCTAGGTATACTCTTGGTTGCTTGTTTTTGCAGAAAATGCACTTACGACTTCTGGTGATTAGTAGTTTTCGTTTCCTGCTAAATGACTGTAATGTAATGTAATGTAATGTATTGTAGCACCCAGGTACGCTCCATGATCAATGTCTGTCTGTCCGTCTGTCCGTCCATCCGTTCGTCCATCTATCTCATTTCTACGCAAGTACACTGCTGTGGAACCAAAATGGAACAGATTAAAAAACGAATGATTAAGAGGAATGAAATAATAAATTAACATCAGCAAAGGGCTGTGCAATATAAGAAAAACAATATATGCAAATGAAAAGCTATTCATTTGTCTTCAAATTAAAGGCCTTTTTCTCTTTTTTTTTTAGGCACTTGAAGATGTTTACTGACCTTGCGTCGCTGATTACTGGAGGTAAAGTATTCCATTCCACCGTTTCGGGCCATAATTAACAGATGCACCAATTGTGTCACCATTTTTTGGGGGGGTGGGGTGATTGTAATTTCCACCAATCAAGCAGGAGAGGACCTTGAGAGCTCTTTCTTGGGGGCATGTGGGTTGTCAGTAAGTGAAGTAGGCTACTGCTGCTGCTTCTGCTGCCAGCCTAGTTAGTGTTTTAAACATGAGTACAAGGACTTTGAAGTCAATTCTACACCATGCAGTGAAGCCTGTGCAGTTCAGACTGACTGCAGTGATAATGTATACGCTCTCTCTCTCCTCAGTGATAATGTATACGCTCTCTCTCTCCTCAGTGATAATGTATACGCTCTCTCTCTCCTCAGTGATAATGTATGCTCTCTCTCTCTCCGCAGTGATAATGTATGCTCTCTCGCTCTCTCTCTCTCCGCAGTGATAATGTATGCTCTATAGGTTTTGTCAGTAGCAATGAGTTGGAACCTCTCTCTAGACTACTTGGGGAGGCTGGTGCAGATTGAGTTGGAACCTCTCTCTAGATTTTTCAACCAGTGGTCCGGGGCCTTCAGGGGGTTCCAGGGGATCCCCAGCCAAATTAATAGTTAGGAACCAAATTTACCCTTATGTGTCTGTAACTCTGAGAGTGTACAAATGGAACCAAATGGACCCTAACGGGTCCATTTGGTTCCATTTTGTATACTCTCAGAGTTAAATGAACACTGATGATGGTGATACAGTGTCGATTGGGACCCCCAATAAACCTAAATGGTTGAGTCCCTGGCATATTTTTTCAAATAGGGGTCCCTGGGCTAACATGTGTCAATTTGGGGGTCCTTGACGCGAACAAGGTTGAAAACCACTGCTCTAGATCAATCAGATCAGATCAGAAAACCGATAAGGGGAGATGTTCCCAGGCTATGTTTTCATAGGCGTGGTTTTGCTTGTTTCTCTCGCAAAACACATGTGACATCATCATAACTGAACGCTATACTGTACATCATTAGTGTTCTAACTCAGTAGAACAGTTAGTAGAGACATCTAATACAATGTGAGGGTTTTCCAGGGTTGTGATGTAAAATGCAGAAGCAAGTCTGATGCAATTTGGCCCCGAACCCATGGAGTGATTTAAAGATGAGCAGCACATATTTCACAGTATAAATTCTGTGCTTTCACTGGAAGCCTCTGTGCAGAGATCTAAGAATCTGTGTTAACCCATTCAAACCGAGAACGCATCTGTCATTTTCCCATATATGCAAGCTTGTAGCGTGGCACTGAGAGCAGCGCTACGAGCTTGTAGATCTGATTGGTGCAAATCTTTTAATATACACTTTTAAAGCGAATATTCGTTACTCAAATCTTTGCTTCTGGGGGTCCACAGATGGGGGTCCACAGCCAAATACATTTTGGGGGTCCTTCACATGAAACCACTGATTACAGCAACATACGTTTTTATATAACTAATCCTAACAGTTAAATAACTGTTAGGATTTAGAAGAGATGTGTAGAATCCCCAAGAAGAAAATGATTGAGTTACAAATATTTGCTTTGAAAAAAAAAAATGATTTGCACAAATGTTCACGCTTAAAAAAAAAAAAGAGGCACATCTACAAGCTCATAGTGCGGCACTCGGTGCCGCACTATGAGCTTGTATATGTGCTATTTTTGAATAGCCAAAGTGTAAAATAATGGTTAAAGTGGTTACACAGATGTGTTCCCGGTCGTAATGGGTTAATGTGCTTCATGCTTTTTATGTTCTGGTTAGAAGTCTAGCAGCTGCAATATGAATGAGCCTGGATCCATCTCATAGATTTTATGGAGAGAACTAAAAAGAATATCAAGAGGTAGGCTACTGCTAATTCAGTGGTTCTCAAATCAAGGGACCACCGAAGGAATAATGTATTAGGCCACGGATCCCCCACATATTTTGTGCCAGGGACCATCCATACAAGATTTGTTGTTTTTCAAAGATAATAAAACAAATGTTTTGAAAATGGTAGATCTAAGAGCTCACAATGTGTCTTTCCTTCTTTGTAATAGAACACAGAAATCATAGGGAAAATATATATTTACAAGACATAGGACAATTATCCCAGTTTTCTCTTTATTCAAAAGGTAAGAAAATCGAAAAAATCGCTGGCAGTGGGTGCACGCAGCGAGAATTAAGTCTGGCTGTGAAAGAATTAAGTTTGTTGTAAATGCACTGTCCCAGTACCTCTCTGGGACCTTAGGCATTCTGTGAAAGAGCTACTGTATACACACCCGCAAGGGGCCATTTAGAAACCCTCTCAAGGAACTATGAGGGTCCCTGGACCACACTTTGAGACAGGGACGTCACGGGCTCTCAGAAGGTGGGGGGGGGTGGACTTTCGGTGGACTACTGTACCCCTTACTTTACACTTTGGCTATTCAAAAATAGCAGATATACAAGCTCATAGCGCGGCACCGAGTGCCGCGCTATGAGCTTGTAGATCTGCTATTTTTGAAAAAGCGTGAAAAACATTTGTAACTGTTAAATGTAAACAAATTCTGTATTTTCAAAATTGTGCTATTTGGACGGATTTTGTTAGTTGTTTTCGTGTTTTGGTTACTTTATTTCGGTTTTAGGGTTAGGTTATGTAATTCTTATTTTTGCCTGATTTTACCGATTTATTATCAATTATTATCAAAAAAAAATCAAAAAGTGGGGGGTATGAAATCACGGATCTGTGAGAGTGAGGGTGTCGCGTCGTACGCACAGTGAATGGCCGTGACGCCCCTGCTTTGAGACCCACTGGTGTAGCAGAGTGTTTCCAGTGAGCCAACATGCAACAATATCAGCACCCTGACTCTGTTTGACCCATAGACAGTAAAAAGTATGGACAAAGTTACGCCCATAGACTCTACAGACTGTAAATGAAGCCTATTTTTCCCAGCAATTTCAAATCCGCCATCTTTCTATATCTGGAGCACGGAAATGAATGCTATTGGTTGGGACCAGAGCTGGGGTGGGGAATTAATGCTATTGGTTGTGTAGCTTGTCAATCAAATCACCACAAGGTAGCCACACCCCTCCTACAGCATACCCTACTTTATCATCAATTTAAAAATAAATGGGACCATGATTTATCAAAACAGATATGGTGATTGAAAGAAGATTTTAAACTAGCGACTGGAAGCATGTAGTATTTATGACAATATTTATTAAGGTAATAAAAGCCTTTTACCTGTAACTGACATTGTTTTTTACTTGTAACTGACTGTTGTGACAATAAACCCTGATTCTGATTCTGATTCTGAAAATCTAAAGTCTACATTTCGGCAAAAGCCCACCCGCTTGAATGGGGAGTAATTATTTCTGACACCAGCAGGGGTGAAACAGCGAGACTACAGGCCATTCATATAAACTGTCACTTCCTATATACAGTAGACTTAATTTACAAAGCTGGCCCCTTAATTGGTTTGACCAGAATGGAACAGCTAGAGCCTTGTTAGTATCATTGGTAACAACTTAAGAAGGAAGTAAGGAGGAGGTTGACTAGCAGAGAAATGAACCTTGGGCGACTCCAGTCATGGTGTTTCATTTGAATGCTCATAGTTACTTGCCACTAACACAGGGGCCTTCAACAGGGGGTCCGTGACCCCTAGGTGGTCCTCAGAGTAACTACAGAGGGGGTCACCAAATCTTTGTGTGATATGATTTTTATGTTTCACCTTAACCACTTAGAACCCTAGCATCCCTTTTCTGAGGAGAATTTTAGCCAAAACATAGCAGATCTACAAGCTCACAACGCCTCGTAGCGCGTATATCGGCTATTTTTGGTAAAGAGGTTTGGTCTAGAGGGGAAAAAGAGCAGACCAAGTAGGAAAAAAAAAGTTAATCTGAAACACAATTGTATACAATATAGAGGGGGTCCCTGCTTCATCTCTCTCTCTCAGCTAGGGGGTCCTTAGGCTGAAAACATTGAAGACCCCTGCATTAACACATCATAGTTTAGAATTTAGACCTGAATGTGTCTAACGATTACATGAGGAACCATGCAGGACTCGTGCCAGGACAGTCCAACCTAGTTTTACATTGTTTTTCATTTTGGAGTAATTGTATAATTGAGAGATTGAGTGTCCATTTATACCGGCATGATGCTGGAGCCCACACTGTCATCAGTATCCAGGATGCTGTCCTGCAGGATGAAGCCAACTTGGCAGCGAGAGGCTGGCTGTTAAAATAATCCACATTCTGGAAGCAGATGGATGGTTTAAAACCTTGCTTTATGTCTCTATGCTGAAATGTGTTGCAACTATTTGAATGTGTATGTGCGTATGTACGTATGTACGTACGCATGTACGCATGTACGTATGTACGTATGTATGTATGCATGCATACGCATGCATGCACATACATATGTACGTACGTTCGGAAAATTTGCTATGCGCTTGTAGATCTGCTATTTTTTAATAGCCAAAGAAATCAAAAAATGACACAGACGTGTTCCCGGTTTGAATGGGTTAAATTAGCAAACAGTGATATTGTCACATCAGGCATAATGCCTTCCTCACTATAATAGGTATTAACTCCACTGGCACAACACCAAAGGTCTCATCATTTAATTAGATCCTACTAGACCATACCCGGTCGGCGCAGCGCAGCCGTGGGGGGATATGCGCACATGATCTGGCAACCCGGGAGGCAGTTCGTCCCATAGCTGGGCAGCCCCGTAACCATGGCGACAGTGTTTGACAGAAAAACGCTAATAAGAAGCTGAGATTTTATGAAATGGAAAAACGGGCTTCACAGTTGTGTTCAGATGGTAATGGTCAATGGCTGTGTGCAAAATCAGAGCAATTGGTCCAGCCAGTGAGGAGAACCGGGTGTCTTCACCACTACAAACACACAGAGGTTACTAGAATTATAGTAGGATAGTAGGATAGTAGGATATTTACTCGCTCTTGGGTGAATACGTCCATGGGAGTAGCTTTCTGTTGGCAACCGACAGCTAAACGGTCAAATAAAATGGTAAATGGTGCTTTTATTTCCCTCCTTTCTATTAAAATGAAATACAAATAAAATACAATGTTACATTCACTCATCCATCATCATCCATCCATCCATCATCATCCATCCATGCACATACATAAATACATACATACATACATACATACATACATACATACATACATACATACATACATACATACATACATACATACATACATACATACACATTAAAAAAGTGGAACAAGTACCCACATATTTTACTTAAGTAAAAGCATCAATACTGCAATGTAGAAATACTCTGTTACAAGTGTAGCACTGGCCCTTTAAGGAAAGTGCATAAAGAGGGGTGGCCAGGTTTGTGGCCTCCTGTTTAGCCAGAAGCCTGGTTTGAGTGTTTGTGATAGAGACCTGGAGGCATGAGGGGTACAGACTAATTCTGGGTAAGACTATCTCAAACAAATGACAAGGTTTTTATAACTCATTGTAGCAATAGTATATATATATAAGAGTTTAGATAGGCTGACAATATTAGGCCTGTTGTTAATTATACTAATATATATCTGTATTTCCAGAAGCCTCCAGGTCCTTTGAGCAGCAGTACCCTGTGGCTGTGCAGGCCTATATCAATGGGAGCCATCAGCATATATTGACTCATTGGGTATGTTTGTTATTTTGATGTATTTTGTCATCTTGCTATAGGGGTTTAAAGTCTGGGATGAATTGTTGGAGGGTTGGTCTAATGCTTTATTATTTGATTTTTTGTAGGAGCTGAACTAACCATCACTGTTTTTCCCACCGTGCCATATATACTGTTTAGACAGGTTTTTACTATTGGACTGTGTGCAATAGGGTTGACTGAGGACAGAGCTATACTGGGCCATTAAGTAGCATTGCATGATTTTGATTTTGGTTTTGCGTATTTGTATTTTGTGTTGATTTGCTTATTTACTTTATTTGCTTTTGGTTTTGCATCATTTGGATTTGATTTGTTTAATTTCGGTATATTTACTTTAGAGGCCCCCGAAGCCCTTACCCTTATTGCCTTTTGGGTTTAGTCCCTTTGCAGAACTCCCAGCAATACTAACCGCTTTCTTCCTTTCTGTATTTTAACCTGACTATTTTTTATACCAACTGTTTGAATAAACTTGACACATTTGATACATCAGCCTCTGGTTCTGTTAATTCTGAACCCGTACCTTCCTGGGGAACCTTACCTTGTTCAGTCCTATATATCTATATATATATATATATACAGTATCCTACTATAATTCTAGTAACCTCTGTCTGTAGTGGGTCTGTAGTGGGAGTAGGTGAAGCTACCCGGTTCTCCTCAGTGGCTGGACCAATTGCTCTGATTTTGCACACAGCCATTGACCATTACCATCTGAACTTAACTGTGAAGCCCGTTTTTCAATTTCATCAAATCTCAGCTTCTTATTAGCGTTTATGTGTAAAACACTGTCGCCATGGTTACGGGGCTGCCCAGCTATGGGACGAACTGCCTCCCGGGTTGCCAGATCATGTGCGCATATCCCCCCACGGATGCGTCGACCGGGTATGGTCTAGTATGGTTAATGTGTTTAAAGGATCCCTCACTCCTTTATGTGTGGGTGGCGTAGTCATTGCTTTACATAGCCCTGCTACACAAGTAAAAGTCCGGAATTCAAAATGTACTTGTATGCACAGTACATGCGTACAGTGGTGTAAAGTAAGAGGCTGAAATTTACTCAAGTACTGTACTTGAGTATATGTTTGAGGATTTTTTTCCTTAACCGTTTTCCAATACTTACTTCTACTCCACTACATCTCGGAGGCTACTCTACAATTATTTGAAAACTTTAGTTACTAGTTACTTTGCAGAATTATTATTATTATTACAAAACATACATTACCCACTTCAGCCCTATACTGTATATTTCGTCCTTTTGAAAATAGCCGATCTACAAGCTCACAATGCGTCGCGATGCAACGCATTGTGAGCTTGTAGATCGGCTATTTTCAAAAGCTTTGTATACATTTTGAACCTGTGACATGGGACATTCTGCACAATCACAATCAGTACTTTTACTTGTGGTACTTTAAAGGTAGGGTAAGTGATTTTCTTTGGTTAAAATAAGTGTTAAATAGCTCTATATTCTGATAGTAGTCATTGCTATAGAGTGTTTGTTCAGTAAAAGGAGTCTCCTTGTCTCTCCAGCTCTTTATAAAACAGAAAATGCATTTTCGTTTCAGTTTCATTTCCAATTTTATCCAACCAGGATAGAGAACTCAATCAGGATATAGATTCAACAAGTGAAATTGGAAGTGATGACACTAAGAAATGAGCAGGCAAAATTTGAACTATGCAAATTAAGCTTAAAAATGGGTACTTTCTCCTAATTGGCTGAGATTTTGACACCTACCGGAAAATGTATTTTCTGTTTATTAAAGAGCTGGAGAGACGGGGAGACTCCTGTTACTGAACAAACACTCTATATCAATGATTACTATCAGAATATAGTGCTTTAACTTTTTAACAAAATACTTTTTGTTTTAAACAAATATCACTTACCCTACCTTTAAGTAAAATATGTGGGTACTTGTTCCACTTTTTTTATGGATGGATGGATGGATGGATGATGATGGATGAGTGAATGTAACATTGTATTTTTTATTTATTTTATTTTAATAGAAAGGAGGGAAATAAAAGCACCATTTACCATTTTATTTGACCGTTTAGCTGTTGGTTGCCAACAGAAAGCTACTCCCATGGACATATTCACCCAAGAGCGAGTAAATATAGGATCTAATTAAATGATGAGACCTTTGGTGTTGCGCCAGTGGAGTTAATACCTATTATAGTGAGGAAGGCATTATGCCTGATGTGACAATATCACTGTTTGCTAATTTAATTCCCACAGTAATATACACAGGAACTGTATACTTTTGAAGAAAAAACACAATCACGTTCATTGGAGAAGAAAGTGCCCAGCGGGGACAATATAGGATATATCCCCATTTCAATTATCTTTTATAGCGTCCCTGTTGGTGCATTTAAAACACAATATAATAATATACTGCACAACAGTACAGTCTGTGGTTTGCAAACTTTTTAGACCGAGACCAGAATAAGAAAGAGAAATTATGCCTTCCCCGGGACCCAAACTATAGTGAAAATAGCTGATCTACAAGCCCACACAATACGTTGCACTTTGAGGGCTAAGACTATTTACGGGGCCAGGCTTCCAGCATGGACCCGTATTGTTATTCGCATTATTCCATTTCTTCTTCTTCTTCTTCTGCCGTTTTTGCCAGTTCTGGCTGAACCGTGCATACGCTTTTTATGAAACTCGGCCATATGATAGATGGTCATGAAAAACGATCAAAAAATAAATCTCACAATCTTTCGTCAAAAGGTGGCGCTATAGCACTCAGTTGAAAATGCCAACTTTGAACAGGTACAACTCATGCCCTGTTTTACCTACAGCCATAAAACTTCAATACACACATGCGTCTCCTCATGATGAACAACTTTCACACTCTGACTTTTGACCTCTGACCCTTAGATCTCCCACCATTTCCAATTATATGAAAAACAGTTAAAACCTATCTCCTCCTGGGACTTTTGAGTAATCTGCACGAAACTTTTTACACATGAACTTTGGACCTATACCAAAAAACGTTTGCAAAATATCTTCCATAAGTGAAAAAATGAAGCTTTAATGAGCCAATGAATATTGCAGTTTTATGACAATTATTCATCTGCCCCTAAAACATACATGCAGATTTACCATTCTTTGAAACTTTGCAGAAATGTAAAGGGCCATTCAAAATATCACTGAAACCAATCTTACTCCAATTGGTCAAACGGGGGCGCTATAGCAATTTTTTTTAAATTGAAACTTTAAACAGGCAAAAGTCATGCCTCGTTTGGCCGACAGCCATTAGACCTGCTTACACATGTGCCTTGACTAATGAGGAACACATCTATCACGTTAACCAGTAAGCACCGCTCTTATATTGTCCGCAATCTTGAGCAGTTTGAAAAACACTTAAACCCAGGATTTTTCAGCTATTTGCGTGAAACTGTATCATCTGTGTGATCTCCTTCCACAGGTTCTTGTCTGTTGGTGGCTTCTCGCTTAAATGTGTGCCCCACAACCTGAAGGTCACCAGTTCAAGCCTCACTTGGTGCAGACTTCATCTAAGTTGCATTTCACACAACATGACTATCAATGAATACATCTGCAATTGTTAAAGATAACATGAAATACTTCATTGAGTGTTTTTTACATACTTCATTGTGAAAATAGCTGATCTACAATCTCACAACTTTTCAGATAGCAATGAGAGTATGTTTTTTCAATGTATAACATACTTCATTGTGAAAATAGCCGATGTACAATCTGACAACTTTTAATGGTTTGTGAGCTTGTAGATCGGCTACTTTCACTAATTTTGGTTCTGAGGAGATGTACAATTTCTTCATTGGTAAATGGTTTGTGAACGAGTGATCTTTGTGTTAGTGAAACAGGGGCTTGGATCATGTCAGAAGGCAAGAGTTTGTGATCCTCAACAGACAATATCAGCCTAGACAAAGCTATAGCACTATAGGTAGTGTTGCAGCTACCTAAGAATGCCTCACGATCGCAAGGTTTCCGGTTCAAGCCTCACTTGATGCAGACTCATATAAGTTGAATTGCAAAAAACATGACTCAATCTATTCCGTTTCCATGGCTCTCTCTCTCTCTTCAATCTATTCCGTTTCTATCTTCAATCTATTCCGTTTCCATGTCTCTCTCTCTCTCTCTCTCTCTCTCTCTCTCTCTCTCTCTCTCTCTCTCTCTCTCTCTCTCTCTCTCTCTCTCTCTCTCTCTCTCTCTCTCTCTCTCTCTCTCTCTCTCTCTCTCTCTCTCTCTCTCTCTCTCTCTCTCTCTGAGGGTCGGCCATAGCTGAGTGGTTAGTGAGCCCGCCTAGGGAGCCAGAGGCTCTGGTTGACCCAGGTACGATTCCAGGCCAGGTCAGCAAATGTGTCGACGAAATGAAATTTGTCCCTGAGCAAGACTCTTAACCCCTAATTGCTCACAGGCCCTCATTGGAAACAAGACCGCAAGGACTTTCATGAACTGACCTGTTAAAGGAATTATCAGTTCTCTTTCTCTCTCCTGGCCCCGTATTATCGCTGCTTGCAGCTATATTTTGACTATTGTTTTTAAATGAATTTCTATCAATTTTTTAAAAAAAGTTTTTTTTTAATCTTTTGCAATAATTGACAGAAATATTTTTAAACGGAAATAAAGGGACACTTCATTCATCACCCATAAAAATGGGCCCACGACCCAAACATGTCCGGCCCACTATTGTTTGGTGATCAGTGCTGTCCAGGCCCAGGGTCCTGCATGCATTGTAGGATTTAAATCTTTGGTAGGACACTTATGTATTATTTCACACTGAGAACAGAGTGAGAGCATATTAACAATTGAACGGGACGACGGGACAAGGAGTTAATTCTGGATAAAAAATTCAGTGCAGTTTGACATTACAACCATCATGGCATTAGCTCAGACAACTAAGGCCCCTGGAAACCACTCATCCTCATCAAGATAGATAGATAGATAGATAGATAGATAGATATATACTTTATTAATCCCGCTTCTAGTTTAAACTCATCCTCCTCAACCTCTTCCAGTTTAAGTTGAGACCTGAAGCCGATTCTACCGAGTCTCCTAAATCTCAACAGTTTTCTGAAAAACGTATGTTTCTATATCAGTGGTGCTCAATCTTTTTCATGTCAAGGACCCCCAAAATTATATGTATTTGGCCGCGGACCCCCATCAAAATATGTTGTTCCAGGGACCCCCAGAAGCAAAGATTTGAGTTAAAAATGTTCGCTTTAAAAATATATATATTCAAAGATTTGCACACATTTTCACAATTCTTCAAAAATAGCCAAAGCATAAATTATGGTTAAAGTGGTTAAAATGATTGTGATCGCGAACGACTTTAGCTGGGGACCCCCTGGTTACCCCCCCCAAGGACCTTGGGGGGGGGGGGTAACCTCTGGACCCCACTTTGAGAACCAACGGTCAAAAGGGACTAAACAGACTTATACTGACGGCTCCGGGCCCCCTGTGGGGGGTCCGCCATTAACGTTTTCATGTTTCTGCGTTTTCGCCTTTGTCTTCATCATGTTGGATTACATTGAATAATTGATCCGCTGGCGTGGGCCATGAATACCAGATCAATAAATGAATAGCGTGTAACGGTTTGGTGAGGAAATTGAGGGAATAATTTGATGGATTGGCGATGATGGAGCAAGGCAGCCCTGAGGGACTCAGACCCCCCCCCCCCCTTCATTATTTATGGCATACTCCGACTACATCAAAGGCTTTTCTCTCTCTCTGCCCGGACTGTGGAAGCTAGCGCTCCAGAGTCACGTTAGCACACTAGTCAAGCCTATGGTGAACGGTAAATAGGTACATTTACTTGACTACTGTGCTTTAAAGGGGCTACACCATGCATTTAAAATAATAATAATAATAATAATAATAATAATAATAATAATAATAATAATAACTAGAAAAAGTGCTCCTCGGAGCACAACTCTCCGCCAGAAGACTTGTGTTGGGAATGTTGGGAATGTTCTATCTGTATAAGTGTCCTATCCGTCCTGTCTGTATAAGTGTCCTATCCCTCCTGTCTGTATAAGTGTCCTATCCGTCCTGTCTATGTAAGTGTCCTATCCGTCCTGTCTGTATAAGTGTCCTATCTGTCCTGTCTGTGTAAGTGTCCTATCCAATTGTTACAGTATCCGCCATTTCTCAACCATTTCGTGATTGTTCCTGTCTTACCTCACTTTGAAAGAGGCACAGACTCTTTCAAAGTGACACACGTATTTATAGGCCGTTATACCGAACATAAGAGAACATTAGAACATGTTCTCTTATGTTCTAATTCTTACAAAAAATCCGTCCTGTCTGTATAAGTGTCCTATCCGTCCTGTCTGTATAAGTGTCCTATTCGTCCTGTTTGTATAAGTGTCCTATCCGTCCTGTCTATGTAAGTGTCCTATCCGTCCTGTCCGTGTAAGTGCCCTTATCTGTCCTGTCTGTGTAAGTGTCCTATCCAATTGTTAGTATCCGCCATTTCTCAGCCATTTAGTGATTATTCTTGTCTTACCTCACTGTGAAAGAGGCAAAGACTCTTTCAAAGTGACACATGTATTTATAGCCCGTTATAAATGGTTAAAATGTTTTTTTTTTAAACGTGAATGTTAAAGTTGTTAAACATTTATCAAAATGCTAAAATGTATAAAAAAGATCTTGAAATAAAAGATTAAGAAAATAGAAGAGTATCTATGTATTTAAATAAAATATTTCGTAGTTAAACAAAAAGTGTGCATTAAAGGTGAATGAAAGTTAATTAACAATTACCAAAATCTAAGACTTATTCTTCAAAAGGTGATATTTTAATTACCGTAGTTTGGAATTTTGTTTCGTCATTGTATGTATGGGCTGCAACTTTGCTGAAAAAGATATGTTTTCTAGATGATAAATTTAGAAAGATATCTTTAAAAGAAGAGAGATTATTCTTTTTCATTTCTGCCATAGAATTCGCGTCGTAGCCTAACAGAGTTTCAGCTGTCTTCTCAAAACAAGTTATCCACTGTTCGTCTGTATCAATGATTATTTTCACCCTTAATGCGAATCGATAAATATGCTGTGTAACTTCGTTGCATTTCGTACAGTAAAGTTCTTCCTGCTTTTCGATGACCTTAGTCATCGAAATCTCCTCGGATCTCCTCGGAAATCTCCTCGGAGCATTTCCGAGGACTTGTGTCTCCGCCAGCAGACTTGTGTTGGGAATGTTGGGAATGTTCTAATTCTTATGTTCTAACTGTCCTATCCATCCTGTCTGTATAAGTGTCCGATCCGCCCTGTCTGTATAAGTGTCCTATCCGTCCTGTCTGTATAAGTGTCCTATCCGTCCTGTCTGTATAAGTGTCCTATCCCTCCTGTCTGTGTAAGTGTCCTATCCGTCCTGTCTATGTAAGTGTCCTATCCCTCCTGTCTGTGTAAGTGTCCTATCTGTCCATTTTTCAGCCATGTCAACTCGAAATCATGCTCGCTGGCTTGGGCGCTTAGCTGTTAACTAAGCATTTGTAGGATTGAGGCCTTCCCATCTAGAGAGGCTTTAGCTTAATTAAAGTATCTGCTTTGCATGCAGGATTGTTGGAACTGTCTTACCTCACTTTGAAAGTGGCACAGACACTTTCAAAGTGACACATGTATTTTATAGGCCGCTATACGTCACTAGCCAATCGGATCACACTATTTCACCGTATTGTCACGTGTCACGTGAGGCTTGACCAATGTTAGTCCCAGTTTCAGAAAGTGAAAACAAACTCTCCTGGCGGAGATAATAATATCATATTGTTTATGTCCCTCAAACGTTTTTCAAAAGGTTTGAGCCTAAATCAAGCCTCAGATAACTAACTTCTCTCTGGCTTATAAAGCACAAATTACCTGCAATACCACATTGTCCTGTTTGGCACGGGGCGCTATTGAGCCAGTTTGTATGCATGTTATCTCCTGGTTCTGTGTGGGAAAAGTGTGTTTTTTGCTTTGTATGTTCTTTGTAGGTATCACATGTGACGTGACGTCACAGGCGGGGCAAATCTCATGTTTTGAGATAAATTTGCATAAAACCCCAGATATGCTGTGAAAGCCTGAGTGCTCAAACTTAGGTCTTTTTTGGGACAGAAGAGAGGTAGGGGAGACCAAAAACACACACAAAAGAAGGAAAAGTTAAAATTCATGGTGTAGCTCCTTTAAGTACATTTTTGAGTGAGGCTTTTTTAAATCTCCCCGGAGGTATACAGAACTTCAACCCATCAATAATGCTATTCCATTGTTTAACTCCCAACATTGAAACACATCTAGCTTTTACTAGTTTGATTAGTTCTTACTTTTGTACGTGTTTTAAAAATACATAACCCTCTTAAATCATACTTTCCTTCTCTTGGTTTAAAAAGACGTTGATAGAGACAAACTTATAGAGCTGCTATTTTTGCTATTCATTGAATGTCAAAGTGTACAAGGCCACATATAGCCGAGCTACGCGTTTTGCGAGACGTGGTGATCTTGTAGATCAGCTATTTCTGCCGCACTGATGCTAGGGTTTAAAGGGGAATTTTGCCCCACTGTTTTCTTACCTTTTCTATGTTGTTATGATATCCTAGGATGAATGGTACAATAGAAAAGAATCATAACTCCATCCCAGGTCCGCCACAGCTAAAAACGCGTGCAGGCCTATGGTCCTTGTGCTAAATTGTATATTTTAATAGTTTTTTTGGGGGGTTTTATTGGTGAGATCTGATGTTCATAGTGACAGAACACTATGCAACGTGATTGTCTTTAATGCGCCCCACCAGAATTTCTCGCTGGACGAGATTTCAATCTCGTCTAGAGAGAGTTCTGGTGGGGGCACGATTTAGCGCAATGACTTTTTTAGCTGTGGCGGACCCGGGATGGAGTTATGATTTTTTTCTACTGTACCATTCATCCTAGTATATCATAGCATCATAGAAAAGGTAAGAAAACTGTGGGACAAAATTCCCCTTCAAGTGGTTGATTAATGTATTTAAAAAATGATGCATGCTTTTTCCCGATCACACCTTAGCTATACCTAAAAGCCACTTTCTGGAAAACATCTTATTCATGTAGCCTAGAGACAAAAACAATCCCCCATGGATTACGATTAGAGGCTGTGACTTTTGATGAAAGTATGATCAAGGGTTATTTAAGCTTTGATTGAATCTAATCAGGTAGGAATCAACCCCGCTGAGTCATTCACTGCCACAGAGGAAAGATCCAATGCTGTGTCCGGGGACCACGAGGTCTAGATCTGTGTTACAAAAAAAACACCCAAAACTGTATTCTTGTGTTCAGTCAGGTAACATATACACAGTGGTGTAAAGTGACTAAATATATTTACTCAAGTAGGCCTACTGTTCTTAAGTACAATTTTGAGGTACTTTTACTTTACTGGAGTATTTCCAATTTTCAGTACATCTCAGAGGCACATACTGAGTTTACTTTTATTCCACTACAACTATTTAAAAACGTACTAGTTACTTTGCAGATATAAATTATTACATTATAGAACATACATTAACCACTTTAGCCCTATTTTATACCTAGGCTATTTGAAAATAGACGATCTACAAGCTCACAACGCGTCGCATCGCGACGCGTTGTGAGCTTGTAGATCGGCTATTTTCAAACATTTTAATACTTTTACTTGTGGTACTTTAAGTATATTTTGACGCCAATACGTTAGTATTTTACTCAGGTAACATTTTGAACACAGGCCTTTTACCTGTAACAGAGTATATTCATATTGTGGTATTGTTAACTTTTACTTAAGTAAAATATCTGAGTAATTCTTCCACCGCTGGTGTTCTGGGACCACAAGGTCTAGATTTGTGTTACCATTAAACCCAAAACGGTATTCTTGTGTTCACAATCAGGTAAAATATACAGCTCTGTATAGCTGAGAAGGAAAAGAAGGGCAGTTTGGTGCCACTGCAACTGGGATCTTTTTTTATCCCCCGAGGAAGCTTGGACTTTCCTTGAAGGGGAAGTAGAGAGAGAATATCTCATTGTTACCGTGTCGATGCTATCCGGAGGGGAGAGAGAGGAAAATAAAGAGCGGCCACAAGAAACGCAACACACACACACATCTCCTTCCAAAGCATAAGATATTCCCCCGCGGAGTATCTTGGCCCGTATCGCGCCGGGGTGTCACGGCCATGGGCAAAGTCTTGGAAGTTCTTTCTTCCCTGAAAAGTTCAGACACAAACAGGATATCACCTGTAAAACAAGAGGGACGCGGCTGCCAGCCCTGCATGGTGGAAGGAGAAGAAGAGAAAGTACTCGGATGTCTTACTTAAAGCAGTGGTTCTCAAACTTTTTCATGTCAAGGACCCCCAAATTGACACTTATTAGCCCGCGGACCGCCATTTGAAAAGATAAGCCAGGGACCCCCATAAGAGATGATTTTTACGGCTCTCTAGCAGTGAATCTCAACCATTTTAATTTCAAGGACCCCCAGTTTGACACATGCATTAGGGCTACGGACCCCCATTTAATGGCATTTATATATCTGGGACCCCAAGATATATAATATGAGAGTGTCCAAATGGAACCAAATGGACCCGTTAGGGTCCATTTGGTTCCATTTGGACACTCTCAGAGTTACATACCCATAAGGGTCCATTTCGTTCCTATCCATCATTTAGCTGGGGACCCCCTGGAACCCCCTCAAGTACCCCTGGGGGTCCCCGGACCCCACTTTGAGAACCAATGACTTAAAGTACAAGTAGAAACAATGTAGAAATACTCGGTTACAAGTGAAACTCCTGCGTTCATAACTTTATTTGTACTAAAAGTACCAAGATCTTGGCATCTAAATGTACCGTACTTAACGTACCAAAAAGTAAAAGTACCCGTTATGCAGAATGTGCCCGTTTCAGAATCATAATGCGTCGTGTTATTGGACTATAATCATTGGTCAATAAAACGCTGTGGGGAAACCACACCTTACATCTGCATGACTAATGAAGTAAGCAGAGATCTGATCTGCAAGCTCATGTCACGTTGTGAGCTTGTAGATAATGCTATTTTCAAAGCATTTAGAACCTTTTTGATTAATTATTTAATTCATTATTGATAATAAAAATCGGCAACAGAACTACTACAGTAACAAAGGTTTTAAAACGTAGTGGACTAAAAAGTACACTATTTGCCTCTGAGATGGAGTGGAGCAAGGCCAGGGAAATGTATTATACACAACATTTCAACAACAAGGCAATTTACACAAAACACAATTATAAAATGACGTGTCGTGAGGATACTAATACTACTATACGATATATACTATACGATATATATATATATATATATATATATATATATAGATAGATAGATAGATAGATAGATAGATAGATAGATAGATAGATAGATAGATAGATAGATAGATAGATATATAGATATATAGATAGATATATATATATATAGATATATATATAGATATATAGATATATAGATATATATATAGATATATATATACTATACGATACTAATACAAATAAAAGCTGTAAAAAAAAAAAAAAAAAAACTTCACAGTGCAGAAGAGAAAATAACGAAAGTAAAAGTACTGTCAAAATCGTATACTTAAAGTGCAGTACTTGAGTAAATGTAATTTAGTCCCTGTCAGTGGTGGGAAAACTTTTTTTGAGTGGTGTCAACCACTCCTACATTTGACTTTGTCCGTGTGTCCGTATGTCCGTCCGTCCGTCCGTATGTCCGTCCGTCCGTATATCCGTCCGTATGTTTGAGCACGGCTGATTGGTCAAGCTTCACGTGACACGTGACAATATGTTGTCACGTGTTACGTGACAACATATTGTACACAAGGATGCAACCAGTTACACTTTCAAAGGCACCACTCTCTTCACACTGGGTGTGATCTTTTTTTTACATAAGTAAAAGTATCAATACTGCAATGTAGAAATACTCTGTTACAAGTAAAAGTCCGGAATTAAAAACATTTCTTGAGTAAAAGTACAAAATAATTGGCATCAAAATGTACCTAAAGTACCAAAAGTAAAAGTACTCAGTCATTATAGCCTACAGAATGTCCCATTTCACAAGTTTTAACACGTTTCCAAAAACTTATTTTGAAAATAGCAGATCTACAAGCTCACAATGTGTCGCATCGCGGCGCATTGTGCTTGTAGATCGGCTATTTTCAAATCGCCGAAATGTATAATAGGGCTGAATTAGTTACTGTATGTTTTATAATAATTATGATCAGCAAAGTAACTAACTATTGTAACTAAGTAAAAGTAACTAACTATTTGAAGTTTTCAAATAACTGTCATGGAGTGAGTACAAGTACAATATTTGCCTCTGAGATGTAGTGGAGTAGAAGTAAACGTACTGAAAATTGGAAATACTCAAACTCAAAATTGTACTTAAGTACAGTAATTGAGTAAATGAACTTAGTTACTTTACACCACCCGGTTCCTGTCCGTCCCCCCACCCCTGGGTGCCTTGGGTGTCTTGCCTTTGCGAGCGCGTCGGTTTCCCAGACTCGTACGACCTCTGTGCGGGCCGGCTGTGGGGAAACCGCACCGTACGTCTGCATGCCTAATGAAGTAAACGGAGAAGCCTGGGGCGCGACTCGTGGAATGAGATTAAGACGGTGAGACCTGGAACTGTGTCATTTTTAGATTTGAGCTAAAAAAGCATTATTTTACACTTTGGGCTATTCAAAAATAGCAGATCTACAAGCTCATAGCGCGGCACAGAGTGCCGCGCTACGAGCTTGTAGATCTGCTATTTTTGAAAAATCGTGAAAATGTGTGCAAATCTTTGAATATATATATATTTTTAAAGCGAACATTTTTAACTCAAATCGTTGCTTCTGGGGGGTCCCTGAAACAACATATTTTGAGATGGGGAGCCGCGGCCAAATACATATAATTTTGGGGGTCCTTGACATGAAAAAGATTGAGCACCACTGATATAGAAACATACGTTTTTCAGAAAACTGTTGAGATTTAGGAGACATGTAGAATCGGCTTCAGGTCTCAATGGGTTAAGACGGTGAGACAAAAAGCCTCCTCTCCTGGAGGAGAAACCCGACGCCCGCTCAGGCCGTCCACGTTACCTCGCGCACGTTACCCGATACAAAGGGTACGCACAATGGCCGCCAGTGTGTGTCCAGTTTTGTAGTTTTACTCGGAGAGAGAGAAAGGGACAGCAAGCCCTCGGAAAGAGGTTGGTGTGTGTGTGTGTGTGGGGGTGTGTGTGGGGGTGTGGGTGGGTTGGGGGGGGGTGTTGGTCGAGCAACTTGAGCGATTGTCTACCGAATCAATCCTGATTAAAAACTGACGAATCGACCGTGATGTTTGGAGCAACAGTGCGCGCTGTGTGTGTGTGCGTGTGTGTGGATCATGTGACACGTTCTTGCCATAGTGGATTGGAGGGGGGGGGGGGGGGGGGGGGGGGGTGTATTGTTGACAGTTTATTTGGTGGATAAATCCAGAGACCAGAGAAAACTGTCTTCACTTAAAAAATACATAAATAGCCCCTATGTAGCCGAGGTGTTTAGGCCACATACTGTGTCACCTCATCGGCTCTATTGTTGACAGAGAGTCCCCGGTTTGGACCATTTGGCTGGACTATTTGCTTTGTCTCAATGTTTTTTGTTCTTCTGGTTAAATACAAGTTACATATACAGTATAAAGGCCCTAAAATGAATGTGTGTGTGTGTGTGTGTGTGTGTGTGTGTGTGTGTGTGTGTGTGTGTGTGTGTGTGTGTGTGTGTATTTTGATGGGGATCAGCGGCCAAAAACATACTTTCGGTTTGCTTGACAAGAAAAAGTTTGAGCATCACCAATATTGATATAGCAAAAATGAAGACATTTGTTGTAAGATTTGACAGTTACAAATGTTTTTTGAACATATATATTCAAAATACTTAGGCTATTTGAAAATAGCCGATCTACAAGCTCACTGGCCAAAATGTATATAGGGCTGAAGTGGTTAATGTATGTTTTCTAATAATAATCAAAATCTACAAAGTAACTAGAAACTAAAGTTTTCAAATAATTGCTTTTACTCAAGCACATTTTGAATACCAGACCTTTGCTTGTATAACAGAGTGTTTCTAAATTGCAGTATTGATACTTTTACTTACTGTAAGTAAAACATTGTGAGTACACTTTTTACACGTGTCCTATTGTTGCGTCCTCTGTGTGGACTCTCAGGGGTGAGTCTCACAGGTCAGCTTTCTGCAGCGCTGGCATATCTCTGCCTTTCTGGGGGAATCTGGTCGGATGCTTTGTGTGTTCGCTGACCTTTTAGGGCACCTAGACTCATTATCATTCCCAGTGGACAGTGGTGTGGAAAAAGTACCCAGATTTTTTACTTAAGTAAAAGTATCAATACTGCAATGAAGGAATACTCTGTTACAAGTAGAAGTCCGGAATTAAAAATGTACTTGAGCAAAAAAGTACAAAAGTATTGGTATCAAAATGTACTTAGCCTACAGTACCAACAGTAGAAAGTACTCATCGGCTATCTTCATGGGGATGAAGAGTGTGTGTGTGTGTGTGTGTGTGTGTGTGTGTGTGTGTGTGTGTGTGTGTGTGTGTGTGTGTGTGTGTGTGTGTGTGTGTGTGTGTGTGTGTGTGTGTGTGTGTGTGTGTGAGAGTGCGTGACCAGACCCAGTCTGTGGCTTAAGGTTGTTTTTCTGGACCGCAATGTTTAGAATGTAATTCAGACAACATGATATTTAAACAGATGCAATAGGTTCTTGGTTTACCTGTGATCCTTTACTGAGGCACTACACTGTCTCTCTGCATTCTACGCATGCGTTTACCTTGATTATTGTCGCTCCGGATAAGAGCGTCGTCCGCTAAATGCACTAAATTGTAATGCAGATCACCGATTGGCCAAGAATCTAGACATCTCATATAGTGTGCTCCTGTTCAGCTATAGCGTTACATCTGCATAATCCTTAGAGTCAGAGGTATGTGCAGCCGTTATATAACCGGTGTCTGCGACCACAGAGAGTTCAGATTTCACACGATGTGGGTGCCTGAGATGTCTGAGTAATGCACGTCCGTGTTCCCCTCAAGTAGATCCATCAGGTTGTTCAGATAGCGGAGGCATGAGGGCAACGAGGCGCTGCATCCAACCACATCCAACCACAGGGCTGAGAGATGAGGGCTGAGACACAAACACTAAACAACGAGGGGAAAAAAAATCATCTACTCCCTGTCATAGCAGATCTACAAGGAGATCAACATCACAGATCAATATAGTTCTCAGATCTGCTATTTTCACTATTTCTTAACACATTGGGTGCCAATACCGTAAATCTATGCTTTTGCAAAAAGTGGCGTTGAGTGCCAATCGTAAAAAAAAAAACATAGATCTACGTGAAGTGGTCTTTTTGTGGTTTAATAAACGATTGCGCTGTTTTCTTTAAATTCCGCCATCGGGTTCCCTTTCCACTCACCTCCCACTCACCCGGATGCAGAATTAGCGGGTTCCGTTACCGGTTTTTGGTTTTAGCTTGAAAAATGTGTTTTTAGGCAAAACAGGGCAAAACACGTTTTTTCCACATTAAAACACATTACTATTTATATTATGAGCGTCCCCAAACGTTCTCACTAATAACTGGTCACATTTCCATGCCCATGGTCAGGTAACGTTTGCGTCCAAACGCTGATGCCAACAGCGGCTTTGTGTGTAGTACTGTTGGCGACAGAACGGATCATAACCGATTCACACCGTACCAGGTAAAATACCTTTAGAATACCAACCGGTCCTCTCTCATACTTGGTCATTTTAAGGACCAGAGAAAGAAGCCCTTGAGGCTGTTAGTGTCTCAGTCTCCTCCCTGTGCTCTCCGCCGCTCACAGCATGGCTCACTTATGGCCGCTTTCCATAATCCTGGCTCACCACCACGCCACTGATCCACTTGAGTGGTTCACTCTGTGTGTGTGTGTGTGTGTGTGTGTGTGTGTGTGTGTGTGTGTGTGTGTGTGTGTGTGTGTGTGTGTGTGTGTGTGTGTGTGTGTGTGTGTGTGTGTGTGTGTGTGTGTGTGTGTGTGTGTGTGTGTGTGTGTGTGTGTGTGTGTGTGTGTCTCCGTCCGGTTGTGCGTGCGTGCGTTTTTGCGTGCGTGCGTGCGTTTGAGAGAGAGAAACACATTTCCTCTTGGTTTCCTCTGTTCCAGTCCAGCTGGACTCTGATTCTCCCACCGGCTTCGAATGCTATCAATGCATTGAATGGGAGATTATCACGTTTTATCAGACCATTGAATGGGCGAGTAGGCGACGAGTAGGCGATACACGGACCTACCCGCGATTTGTCAGACCATTCATTGGGCGTAATCAGGAGCTACTGACCTACTTTGGAGGCGGAGCAGTCCCCACAACAATATTTACCATTCTGTGCCTATCGGTACATAACTCCAACGGCGCTGAGTAGGCTCAGGCGAGCGTCGCACCGCTCAGGACGGCAACTCGGTCGCTTTAGCTCCCTCGGTGGTCCTTCGCGGGGCTCCAGCTCGCCTGAGACTGCGCGCCTCCGTCATGGTCCGAAACCAAAACAACCAAAACCAAAACCGAAACTGAACATCCGAATCAGGTGCACCTCCAGGGTTTCTGCTTCACTGAGAGAACAGTGAACGGCCGTGGTGAGCAGAGTGTATACAGTATGATATCCATGTATACTCCAGAGTTGTTGCGACCGACGCAGAGACGTCCTTGACTCCTTCATTCATCCAACTCCAACGCGCGCGCACACACACACACACACACACACACACACACACACACACACACACACACACACACACACACACACACACACACACACACACACACACACACACACACACACACACACACACACACACACACAGTCACACAGACACACAGACACACACACACACACACAGACAGACAGACAGACAGACAGACACACACACACACACACACACACAAGCCCTTGAACCCCAGGAAGAGTAGTCTTCACTGTGGTGAGGAATAAACAATAAAACAATAGAATGGTATCTTGCAGTAATTATCAGTGGTGGTGTAAAGTAACTAACAATTTTGAGGTACTTTCCAATTGTCTATACTTTTACTTCTACTCCACTACATCTCAGAGGCAAATATTGTACTTTTACTCCACTACAATTATTTGAAAACTTTAGTCACTAGTTACTTTGCAGATATATACATTTTAAAAAATAGCAGATCTACATGCTCACAACGTGTCGCGATGCAATGCGTTGTGAGCTTGTAGATCTGCTATTTTCAAAAAATGTTGTACTTTTATTGTTGGTACTTTAAGTACATTTTGATACCAATACTTTTGTACTTTTACTCAAGTACATTTTGAATTCCGGACTTTTAGTTGTAACAGAGTATTTTTACATTGCGGTATTAATACTTTTACTCAGGTAAAACATTTGAGTACTTTTTCCACCACTGGTAATTATGTTCGAGTGGCTTTCCACCATAAAAACAAATAATTTCCACCATAAAATGTGGTCGTGGCATAAAAAACAGTTTGAGAAGCGCTGGTCTAAAAACAATGTACGCTGAGTGTTTTGCTCTAACTGTGTCTGATGAAGCACAGAATGCTAAAAATAAGAAATGACAACATGTTCGTTGTAGAGTATACGTGTACTGAAAAGAATATGCTCTCATTTCATAAATCAATATTTCCCCTCAAATCTTTGCTTTTGGGGGAGCCTACAAATGTCTTCTAAATCGTAACATTTTTTTTTTTTTTTAAACAAACGTTGCTATAATATCAGTGGTTCTCAAACTTCTTTCATGTCAAGGACCCCCCAAAATGATATGTATTTGGCCTGACAATAAATATTTTGTTCCGGGGACCCCCCCTAACCCTAACTCGGTGCCGCGCTATGAGCTTGTAGATCTGCTATTTTTGAAGAGCCTAAAGAAATGACACAGTATTATGCATTCCCGGTGTAATTAGGTTAAATGTGCTTTGCCATCATTTCATCTCTCCTAGCCGCTCAGACTGTCACTTTATCAGCAGGGGAGCGAGGAAGAGTGGGGGTTAGGTTGTCATGTCCACTGTCACACACTGTCTGTCTGTCATAAAAAAATACATACCGTTGTTGTCGGGCAGAAACCTTGTATCTGCATTTTTCTACTTTTAGATGTTTTTGTTTTTTTGTTTAGTTATTTCCCGGTAAACGAATGCCCTCCTTCGTCATGCTACAGTGTTTCTGATTGATTAAATACTTTATTAGTCAGAAAACGGCACGTGTGGTACAGTCATAGACATTAACTCTTTGCCTGCCGTCGACGAGAAAGACAAGATTTATTTTTTTAATTGTCTTATAAAAGATCGCGCTGTTCTCTTTCACCCGAGTGATCAGGTTCACTTTCCACTCATCTGGAAATCTGGAAATAACGTCATCCGAACATTTCCGGATCCGTCCACCTCGTGTTTATTTGTTTCCTGGAAATGCTAATATTGTCACCTTGCTAAACTAATGGCCTAAGTCATTTTTTTTAGGAAAATTATATTTTTGCCTAAGTCAGCTCTTCATGACACTGGCCACCTCTGGTAAAATCACCTATCCCTCCCCTTTTAGTATAATGGCCTATCTCCCTAGTGTGACTTAGGCCAAAATAGGCAAATTTTTTTTGGCCTAAGTCACTTGCTTTTGTGACTTAGGTCAAAATCATTTGGCCTAAGTCAGGTTTAATCCTAGTTAAACCTATTTAAATCTCTTACGTTACATAACTGACAGACAGTGTTATTTTTATTCTAATAGTCATAATTTGTTATAAACATTTTGGGTGAAATGATTAAGAAATATCATATAGTTTTGTTTTCGATCAGTTTTTTATTTTTCCTGAAAAAATGTTTTTTTCCCCCCCGCTGTATTCCGCGAGACATCCTATTTTCAAGGTGGTCTAACAAATGAAGGGACAGCTCCAGTTATATATTTATTTATCTGGACGACGATCAGTGATCTCCTTTGTGTATACAAACGGTCTGACAAGCGATAATAATGTATATAATTTTTCTGTGGCCAGTTGGGGAGTTTGGAAAGATGTGATTTTTTGCTGTTTTCAGCGTGCCTGCGACATGCAAAGTTACCTCGCGGGTGATTTTTTTTCCCTCTGGGTGTCGATCATGGATCCTGTTTGTGTGTACACATAGTCCGACGATAGATTATTATAGATCTGTGACCAGTTGAAAAGGTTAAATAACACAAAAACGCTGGCAGTGTGAGTTTATTAATGTATTATACTCTGGCAGTGAAATATGTTAAGGCTAAAAGGATAACACAAAAGATTTCCTGGGGACTTGTTTCCATTGTGGTCCTCTGTATTCGACCACTTCGGTCTGCCACCTCGGGGCGACTGATTGCCTCGTCACTCAAGGGTCCTTCTGGTCGATCGACACAGTCACGACTTTTTTCTTTTCTGGCCCCACAGTGGTGGAATGAACTTCCCACTGATGTCAGGACAGCAGAGTCACTGCCCATCTTTTGCCGCAGGCTGAAAACCCACCTCTTCAGGAAACACTACCCTTCCTCTTTGTCTGGCTTACATGTTGTTAACTAGTTGTACGAACTCTTGTTTTATTTTTGCACTGTTTTATTGGATCTTGTTTAGTCCATACACTTTTTGTATTAGCTCGTGCTCATTTGATTTTGCTATTTTGTCTCATCTGTTTAAGAAAGTAGGTAGCTGATATATAGCACTTTTACCTTAGCGTTAGGTATACTCTTGGTTGCTTGTTTTTGCAGGAAATGCACTTAAGACTTCTGGTGATTAGTAGTTTCTTTCCTTACCTATGTTGATGCACTTATTGTAAGTCGCTTTGGATAAAAGCGTCTGCTAAACGACTGTAATGTAATGTAATGTAATGTATTCAATTCAACATTCATCGACACAAATAACACGATAATACATGTCATCAACACACACAAAACACTAGGCTATTATGTGCAAAGGAGAAAAGGGGAAAAAAGCGTCAGCAGTGAATGTCCTCCTTTTTTATGTGAAATTGCACACAATTACCAAACCTACCAAAACATAGCCAATCTATTAACATGTCACATCGCGACGCTTTGCGAGCTCATCGAGCTGCTATGTTTTTGAACTGAAAGTGAAAGTGGTTGCAAGTGTTTCCGTAGGTTTCATAAATAATAAACCAATGAAACGTATTGACAAGAAGCTTGTGACCAAATAATCACTACATTGGATCAACTGGAACATTGGTTCTCAAAGTGGGTTCCAGGGACCCCCAGGGGTCCTTGAGGGAGTTCCAGGGGGTCCCCAGCTAAATGATGGATAGTTAGGAACCAAATGGATCCTTATGGGTATGTAACTCTGAGAGTATACAAATGGAACGGTTCCATTTTTACACTCTCAGAGTTAAATAAACTTTATTTTAGAATATAAATTGGGGTCCCAGAGATAAAAATACCATCAAATGGGGGTCCGTAGCCTAATGCATGTCAAACTGGGGGTCCTTGCAATTAGAATGTTTGAGAATCACTGCTAGAGCCGTAAAAATATTCTCTTATGGGGGTCCCTGGAAAGAAAATTCAAATGGGGGTCCGCGGGCGTATAAGTGTCAATATGGGGGTCCTTGACATGAAAAAGTTTGAGAACCACTGCACGGGAACACATGCTGGGGTTTTTTTGGTCACTATTTTGTGACTAGTGACTACTTTTGGAGTTACAAGGTTTCCACCTGACTGTGACGGTACATTTAAAGCCTGTCTCCCGTGGTCCCGCTCTGTGTACGCTTCATGTGGAGTCATACCGTTGTGAGATGTGATTTATACCAAAACATCCACCTTTAACCCATTAAGACCTGAGGTGAAAAATTCTTCTAAATCCTAACATTGTTTTGAAAAAAAAAAAAAAAAAAATGTTTCAAGATTTTTCAAAAATAGCATATCTACAAGCTCATAGCGCGGCACTCGGTGCCGCGCTATGAGCTTGTATATCTGCTATTTTTGAATAGCCAAAGAAATCTAAAGTGACACAGATGCGTTCCTGGTCTTAATGGGTTAAATGAATTCATGCAGTGGACAGTGGAGCGGATTTCGATGATGTGCGGGGAGTTTCATTTCCTTGTAAAGATTAACGTTTGGGGATCTGAAATCTCTGCTAATCGACGCCTAAAGGAATGTTTGGTGTCACGTGCATTTCTCTGAGCTTTTGACCTTTCACCAAACAAATTCCTCTGCCCACAATTTTTCATAAACCACGCCCACAAATTGACATAAACCCACGCCCACAAAACTTGGGTACAACCAATCATAAAGATAGAGCATTCCAACATGTATCAACAGATCTTATAAATAAAATAAACATTTGCCTTTTTTTTTTTTTTAAGAAAATACTCACGAACAATGAAAATGAATCTGTGACTCAAAGATGGGCCCCGACCCACTGATTGGGAACCACTGCTGTTCCGGATTCTATAGCCCTACACTATAATTCCATCAGCCAACGCAGCATGGCTGACCCTCCTGTCCCTAAGACACCCTCAAACCAAAATGGAAATTCATGCTGAATGTCAGGCTAATGAAATACATAATAATATAAAAGAAAAGGGTGCAGTGTGCCTTTTGGCTTAAGGTCGGTGCTAGAGAGAATGCCATGGGGTCACCGAAATCGGCGATGGGGTCATCCTCCGGGGAGCTTAGATGTCTGCAGCCAATTCCGCAGCAACCCAGCCAGTAAAGTGTTATGTATGAGATATGATGTTTGGGACCAAAGTGGAGCCTCGACGCTGGCAGGGCTAAACAGGATTCATTAGTGATGTTGTTGATGTTGTTGATCTTGCAACATGTTGCGAGTATATGAGACTATTTGTGATTCTCCTCAAAGCCAGAGTGATGTGCTCTTAACTTCAACTTTAGCTCGCTGCCGGGTTTGTTGTAAATGTCAACATTCATTGGTATCGAGTCTGAATAAAAGTCAGTCACTAACCTAATGACCAGCTGACAGCCGGCTGCGGCCCACTTTCAATGATACTGAGACTCGACGCGGACTCGACCTCAATGACTCGTGAACAATCTTTATTGTATGTTTTATTTGACACATTAATGAATGACCCTGCCCAACATGTTGTCCTTCCCCTGTTTTGCACAACGGAATGGTGCGCATACACAGCCTGCAGTCTCCCTGCAATGCAAACATGGCGAGGCTGCTGTGTGCGGCCTTTCATCATAAAGTTTAAATATAAAAACTTTGAAATTGAACAAATATGTTTAGCTCAGCCATCGGCTATACAACTTCAGTTAACTTGGCATATGCTTCAATTTTATAAGATGATCGGATCATCTGTGATAGCACGTTTTTGAAACACAGTATTTTCATGTTGCGCTGCTGTCTTGTTAAGCCCAGCTTGGTGAATATCCATCCTGAAACCAACTTCACCACGGTAAACGCTAGGACGTTCATGTTCACTGCATAAAGCTACAAGCAAGTTACATGTCTATGTTGTTGACCACGTAATGTCATAAGCTTTACAGGCTTATTTGGTTTCCAAAATGCTTAGTATTGTATACTCCGTCGCTCCTCATTGTTTATGTGCCCAAAATAACAGATCTGTAAGCTGTCGACACGCCATGATACAGTCCGTTGATAGCTTGTATGTCTGTTCTTTTGGGTAGGCGACGCACATTACGCGTCGTAGCAATGTATCTGGGTTTGAGAGGCTATGATTGATGTAAACTTACAGTAGCCTACTAGATTATAGCCTAAATTGGCTGTTGTCACAATGTTGTAGCTCTGTTTGGGATTATTGCACAAAGTTGCACTTTGCGAACGGGTACAGTACTTGGCCATAACTGCGTCACTTCAGAAGAAACTGAATGGAGCTACTTCACAGATGTTTACACACCCCTGGTACCCATTAGAATGGTAGAAATGGAACGTTAACAGCCAACGTGAGTACATAGTGTCTTTCCTGAAACTGGCCAACTTATAGCCATATGCTACTCAGTAAAATATGCTACTCAGTTGTCACATACACAGTCACATACAGTAGCAGCTACTGTGTACCGCCCGGCCCGGGGGTAGGACGGGGAATGTCCGTGGCTGTAGGAGCGTTGTCGTTACGCTCAAGAGACAGCACAGCAGTGCGCATTAGGTGTATGCCCAAACACGTTGACATGTCAATCTTCCTTAATAAAACATTGTGTAGACTAACTAGCATCAGTAGCCTTGGTCAGGTTGTGTGTGTGAGCCTGTGTTTTCCGCAGTTGAGCTGCGCTATAAGATGCAAAGGAGGATAAACATTAATTCTGCATTTTTCATTTCGGGTTGGGTTTGTATATAACTGTATTTCAGCCTTAGGCTACGTTGTATAAATACATAATTACATAAATTAAGAGAATAACCCCCCCCCCAAAAAATCAACTTTTTTTTTAAAGAGCTCATAGGCTCGTGGGCATCTCTGGGCAGCGGTGGCCTAAAGGTTAGAGGAGCGAGTGTGTGTGTGTGTGTGTGTGTGTGTGTGTGTGTGTGTGTGTGTGTGTGTGTGTGTGTGTGTGTGTGTGTGTGTGTGTGTGTGTGTGTGTGTGTGTGTGTGTGTGTGTGTGTGTGTGTGTGTGTGTGTGTGTGCGCGCATGTGTGTGTGTGCAGAGCTATGCTGAAATTGAGCGCTTGTACTCACCTACTACATAATGAAAATAAAAAAAATATATTCACTTTTCAGAAATGAAAAAAAAAACTTTATTAGTCACAAGCTGTTGTTAATTATTTTTCATTGGACCAATATTTACTTTCCTATTTTGGGCATGTCATTGTAGGTGAAACTATGCAAATATGTAGGACATTATGCTGAAACTTTCTTCTACACCAGGAGTTCCAAAACTTGTCCACGCTATAAGGACACCTAATATATAGTCATAGCCCCTGGCGCAGTGGTGGAAAAAGTACTCAAATTCTTTACTTAAGTAAAAGTACCAATACTGCAATATAAAAATACTCTGTTACAAGTAAAAGTCTAAAATAAAAAATTTACTTGAGTAAAAGTACAAAATGATTGGCATCAAAATGTACTTAAAGTACCAAAAGTAAAAGTACTAAATATTTGAAAATAGCCAATCTACAAGCTCACAACGTGTCGCGATGCGACGCGTTGTGAGCTTGAAGATCTGCTATTTTCAAATAGCCTAGGTATAAAATATGGCTAAAGTGGTTAATGTATGTTTCATAATATCATAATTTATATCTGAAAAGTCACTAGTAACTAAAGTTTTCAAATAATTGTAGTGGAGTAAAAGTACAATATTTGACTCTGAGATGTAGTGGAGTAGAAGTAAAAGTATTGGAAATTGGAAATACTCAAGTAAAGTACAAATACCTCAAAATTGTGCAAAATGTACTTAGTTACTTTCCACCACTGCACCTAATATAGTCATAGCCCCTGGCGGCTATACTGCGGCCCCTACTTTGAAGACCTGTTCTCTCTACGCCACAAATAGCTATGGCCAGAATACTGCATGGAAGATGACAGAGGATGTGAATCAATATTCATGACTGATGTTCCACATGGTGGATATGTGGAGTTCACACCCAGCATCTTAATGTGAATGTGAATGAACAGTATTATCTGCTAGCCTATGGTATAAGCAGTGGTGGACAAAGTGGTGAGTTCAAGTACTGGAGTATTTGCTTTTAGAAATACTTAAGTATTAAAAAGTATAGGCTACATGATAAAACCACTTTAAAAAAAAAAAGGTAATAGCCACTGCAGCAGTTGTCTCTCTTGAAAGTAGGCATGCTGTATAGCATTGGTTCTCAAAGTGGGGTCCGGGGACCCCCAGGGGTACTTGAGGGGGTTCCAGGGGGTCCCCAGCTAAATGATGGATAGGAACCAAATGGACCCTTATGGGTCTGTAACTCTGAGAGTGTACAAGTGGAACCAAATGGACCCTAACGGGTCCATTTGTACACTCTCAGAGTTAAGATAACATTGATTTTACAACATGAATTGGGGTCCCAGAGATAGAAATGCCATTAAATGGGGGTCCGTAACCCTAATGCATGTCAAACTGGGGGTCCTTAAAATGTATCTTTTCAAATGGGGGTCCGCAGGCTAATAAGTGTCCATTTGGGGGTCCTTGACATGAAAAAGTTTGAGAACCATTGCTGTATAGCATAGAAGCCATTGTTCTTACATCAATACAGAATGGATATACAACAAAAGTTGTTGAAATGAAGAAACCTGCCTGAGTAAAGCCGCAATATTTGCCCATGAGATGTAGTGGAGTAGAAGTGAAAGTACTGAAAATTGGAAATACTCAAGTAAAGTACAAATACCAAAAAATTACAGTACTTAAGTAAATGTACTTAGTTACCATGGTGTGAGAGTAGACAGACATGGTGTCATCTTACAATGAGCATTAGTGAGGCTGAAATTGGGTGAAGTGATACTTCAAATAACGTTTCCTATTACTAATTGAATATAGTCAATGTTAGCTAGACACTATGAGAGCCAACCATAGACTGTAGACCAGGGGTCTTCAGGCCAAGGACCCCCTAGCGGAGAGAGAGATAAAGCAGGGACCCCCTCTATATTGTATACAATTGTGTTTCAGATTCAACTTTTTTTGTTTACTTGGTCTGCTCTTTTTTCCCTCTACCCCAAACACCTAAAGTTCTCCTCAGAAAAGGGATGCTAGGATTCAAGTGGTTAAGGTAAAAAAAATCATAACACACAAAGATTTGACGGATTTGACAGATTTGATTTAACTCTGAGGACCCCCTAGGGGTCCCGGACCCCCTGTTACAACCTGCTACAACCCCACCCTAGATACATACCCTACTGTGTCATTCATTTTAAAATGAATCGGACCATAATTTACGAAACAAATACCACGATGATTTAGAAGAAAAACTTTAAACTAGAGATTGAAAATATAATGTTGTGTTTCTGAAAAGGTTTACTAAGGTAATAAAATCAAGTGTCAAGTTCACCCAAAACCTCATTGACTTGTATTGAGATTAGAATGTATTGCTAAAGGGTAGACTGTGAAAGATTGCATTCAGCTCATTTATTATGGGGGGCATCAAGTAGTGTTCAATCTAATAGTGCATTTCAGAACCTAGCATGTTACACGCACGCACACGCACGCACGCACGCACGCACGCGCGCGCAGTAAAGGCTGCTTTAATAGCTCAATGTCAGTAAATGTTGGGTTGTGAATATTGCATTACAAGCCTGCAGCTATGAATGTGATGATTGGGTTCTGGAGGGATGTGGATTTGCAATGGTATGTCTTATCATGTCTGCATGTTAAGACATCACCCCCCCCAGGTATTCTGTGGGTCATAATCAATGGGCTAAACATGTTAGGCCACTGGTATGGTGTTTTAAAAGCAAGTACTAGCATGGCCTACAGCGGGGGTGTTACAGTACATGTGTCAGTAGAGTGTCTGTGTCAGAGTGACAGAGTTATATAAGGTATATAAGAGGTACAATATCACTGGTTATTTCACAACAATACATTCATTCCTTGTGAGAGCCGTCTCCTCTGCGAGGAAACCAGAGAGGTGTTCTTCATCCACTGTTCATCTGTCCTCCTCCTCCTCCTCCTCCTGTTCTTTCTCCATTCTGTTGTGGTTCCTCTTCTATCTGCTGGCTGTTGTTTTTGTGTTTTTTTTTTTGACAGAGGCAGTGCAACCATTAACCCATTCACTCCAGGAACGCATCTGTGTCATTTTAGATTTATTTGGCTATTCAAAATATAGCGGATCTACAAACTCGAGCTTGTAGCTATGAGCTTGTAGATCTGCTAATTTAAAAAAAAAAAAAAACATAAAAATGTGTTACATTTTTAACTCAAATCTTTGCATCTGGGCGTCCCTGGAACAAAATATTTTGAGATGGGGGTCCGCGGCCAAATGCATATAATTTTGGGGGTCCTTGACATGAAAAAGTTTGAGAAACACTAATTTGGCAACATAGGCCTAATGTTTTTTGGAAAAACTGTTAGGATTTAGACATGTGTAGAATCCCCAGAACAATATATATATTCAAAGATTTGCACACATTTCCATGATTTTCAAAAAAAATACTTGATCTGATGTCTCTGTGTTAAAGGACAACTTTGTTTTTTTACAACCAAGGTTTATGTTTTAGATTGTAATTAAAGTAAATAAAAGATGAGTGTTAAAACATTTTAATTTACTGCTTGCTATAGTTTTAGCAATATTCGCCATCTTTTTTACAGTGGGCGGGGGCATTCTGTCCGGTGGCTAAATATGTATGTTTTTACACAATAACCCGGTGTTCTCTTTATTATTATTTACAGTAGCTCTTCTAGCCCCCAATAATTCACATCTGGCCATCAAAGACCACAGGACCTTTTTTATTGTGTAAAAAAGGCATATTTAGCCACCGGACAGAATGCCCCCGCCCTCTGTAAAAAATATCGCGAAAATTGCTAAAACTATAGAAAGCAGCAAATGAAAAAAAAGAACACTCATCTTTTATTTACTTTAATTACAAGCTAAAATATAAACCTTGGTTGTAAAAACACAAAGTTGTCCTTTAAGCTTGAAAAAAATGATGTTAAAAGGTTTTTTGAATATTTTGAAAACAATCACTGTGTGGGGGGGGGGGGGGGGGGTCCCTGTCACGGAAAATATCGGGGGGGGGGGGGGGTCCCTGTCACGGAAAATATCTTCAGATGGGGGTCTGCTGAGAAATACATATTCATTTGGGGGTCCTGGACATGAAAAATGTGTGAGACTGTATACATGCTATCAGTGCTGCTGCTGTGGCCGAGCGACCGAACCATGTCATCGACTAGTCTCTCTCTCTCTCTCTCTCTCTCTCTCTCTCTCTCTCTCTCTCTCTCTCTCTCTAATGGATGGGGGAGGGGTGCGAGGGGGGGGGGGGGAGTGGGTGTGTGTGCTGCACTAAGTAAAATGTGTGCCGTCATGGCCCAGCGTTATGAAGTGGTGTTTAACAGGTAACACTATCCTTCAATTAGACAGCGTCTCCCAGGCCTTCCTCCAGACCGGCACGCTGGGAATAGATGGGATGGATGAGTAGAGGGAAGAGGCAATTATGAGCCGTATGGCACCGGAGCAGCAGCCCTGCATGGGAAGAAGAAGGCTGGAGCGGAAGGAAGGAAAGGGGAAATATAATACACATGCAGGCATTGAAAATGTGTGCAAATCTTTGAATATATATATTTACATTTTGTTACTCAAATCTTTGCTTCTGGGGGGTCCCTGGAACAACATATTTTGAGATGGGGGTCCGTGGACAAATACATATCATTTTGGGGGTCCTTGACATGAAAAAAGTTGATATTATAGCAACATAAGATTAAAAATCGAGAAAAAAAAAAGTTAGGATTTAGAAGACATTTGTAGAATCCTCAGAAGCAAAGATTAGAATTAAAATATATATTCAAAGATTTGCACAAATGTGCACGCTCTTTCAAAACACATAGCAGGTCTACAAGCTCGTAGCACAGCTATGAGCTTGGAAATCTGCTATTTTTGAATAGCCCGAAGTATAGAATAATGGTTATAGCTAACAATCTAAAATGGACACAGTATAGCCTACGTATGCGTTCAGGGATTGAATGGGTGGAAGCAGAAACTCATCTCAACACTAGGTTGTTCTTTTTTAGGCCAAGTCCCACGTTCACTGTGATTTGAAAGGAGTCCTTCATACTATAGCTGTGTTTTCTAAACATTTACCGCTATTATGTAGGATTATGTCATTTATATGATCTTGCTGTTCTGTATACAGTCAACTATATTGCAGATTGAGGTTTTAACATGCTATTATGATACATCATAGACCATTAGGGTTTTGCTTTTTTGAGAACTGAAGGACTTTTCCACGTTTTTGCCTTGACATATGATACACATTTACATTATACACCACACTATGACCGTATGTAGATCTGCTATTTTTGAAAAATCGTGAAAATGTGTGCAAACCTTTGAATAGATATATGTTTTTAAAGTGAACATGTGTAACTCAAATCTTTGCTTCTGGGGGGTCCCTGGAACAACATGGTTTGAGATGGGGGTCGGCGGCCAAATATATATCATTTTGGGGGTCCTTGACTTGAACAAGTTTGAGAACCACTGATATTATAGCAAAATACGTTTTTTTTTTTAAACGTAGAAGACATTTATGGAATCCCCAGAAGCAAAGATTCAAGTTAAAAATGTTCATTTAAATATATATTCAAAGATTTGCACTAATATTCACGATTTTTCAAAAAGAATGGCCTCCTAAATACTTAGATTAATCATATATTTGGGCTATTAGATCTCCATGCATTGAAGGCTTCGCGGGGGTGAGTAATGATAGGAACAAAATCATTATGGGGGTGAACTAGGCCTATAGCCCTTTAAAATAACCCTAATAATGTGATGAAAACTAAATAGACGTATCAATAAATCTCATCCTCACAGAGAGCAGGTCCCTGCTAAGGGGTTGTGGTGAGGCTGAGGTAATTGCATAGCAGTGACTTTGAAGCGGCTAATTTGCCAGGTAATTTAACCCATTCAATCCGGGAACGTATCTCTGTCATTTGAGCTATTTTTTTGCTATAACCGTTATTTTGTACTTTGGGCAATTCAAAAAATAGCAGATCTACAAGCTCATAGTGTGGCACCGAGTGCCGCGCTACGAGCTTGTAGATCAGATCATTATTGTTTTAAATTGTGAACATTTTTGCAAATCTCTAAATATATATATATATATATATATATATATATATATATATATATATATATATATATATATATATATATATATATATATATATATATATATATATATATATATATATATATATATATATATATATATATATATATATATATATATATATATATATATATATATATATATATATATATATATATATATATATATATATATATATATATCTTTAAGCAAACCTTTTTTAACTCACATATTTGCTTCTGGTGGATTCTACAAATGTCTTCTAAATCCTAACAGTTTTTTTTTTTTTAAACAAACTTATGTTGCTATAATATCAGTGGTTCTCAAACAGTTTTCATGTCAAGGACCATCCAAAATCATATGTATCTGTCCGCAGACCCCCTCATCTCAAAATAATTTGTTCCAGGGACCCCCAAAAGCAAAGATTTGAGTTAAAAATGTATATTATATTCAAAGATTTGCACACATATTCACAATGTTTTTTGTGAAAATGTTTGTATATCTGCAATTATTTTTAATAGCCAAATAAATCTCACAGATGCGTTCCCGGTCGTTATGGATTAAGAAGAGCAGGATGAATTGCAGCGTCTCTCCCACAGGCCAGGGGTTCACAGGGATAATGGTGCCACTGCCTGTAACCTTGTGAGGATAACAGAGCGAGAAGGAAACTATAGACCTCCGCCGGCTAAGTCTTAATCTGCTTGTCAAGGGGAGAGCGTGTTTTTTTTGCTCAAAAATATCCACTGATGATCTAGTAGAGTGGGTTCTCAAACTGTGGGTCGTGACCCAAAGTGGGGTCGCGGGGAAGGTGACTGCGGGGTCGCTCATTAGCAACGTTTTTTTTTTTTTTTTCTTAATCGAAAAAAAAAAAAAAAAAACGACAACCCCAACTTATATGGAGTTTTCAACCTGGCAGCTGTGTGTTTGCCATGTCTCGCCCCTTCATCAACTCAGGCTGACAGTTAAACACATCTCACTACATCCCTCTGCATGTATAATCTCAAAGTATTTTGTGAGTTCCAATGTGTAGGACTATACTCAGATATTTGGCGATATGGCGATTCGGCACTGTCTCGTACCTAGAGCACTTCACACTTCCCTTCCACTCTCTGAGCAGGAGAAGCTCATAGACTAATTATTTGTTTGCCAACATTGAGACTGGACGCACAGGTGATTGTTTCACGCATTCAACTCTCAACCTGTTGTTTCGGGCTGCGCTGGTCTATCTATCTATCTATCTATCTATCTATCTATCTATCTATCTATCTATCTATCTATCTATCTATCTATCTATCTATCTATCTATCTATCTATCTATCTATCTATACAAACAAACATACAGTATATTGCATACAGTGCAGTCCAGACCTCGTGCAATGTTTGTCTATTGAGTCGTTCATATCTCATAACTGTTGTATTGTAACTCTAATGCCCAGCTCACCATGCCCACTGCAGTTTAATGTAATGCCCTAAACATAAGTACTTATGCACATTTTGGTTTAATTTTGTTCAAATGAGCAACTACTGTGACAAGAACTAAGCCACTTTGGAGACTTAAAACCAACGTGTGTGATCATTTAGGGAGTTAGATTGTGTGCATTAGTGGAAGGAAATTTGCATTTCGGGGACAAGGTTCCATATTCTCCATTATGCATCACTCATCACCAGTGGTGGGGAAAGCACTCAAATGTTTTACTGAAGTAAACAATATCAATACTGCAATGTAGAAGTACTCTGTTACAAGTAAAAGTCCGGAATTCAAAATTGACTTGAGTAAAAGTACAAAAGTATTGTCATGGAAATATACTTACAGTACCAGTAAAATACTAGAATGTAAAAAAAACTAGAATGTTTGAAAATGGTAGATCTACAAGCTCACAACGTGTCGCACCGCGACGCGTTGTGAGCTTGTAGATCTGCTATTTTCAAATTGCCGATGTATAAAATAGGGCTAAAGTGGTTAATGTATGTTTCATAATATCATGATTTATATCTGAAAAGTAACTAGTAACTAAAGTTTTCAAATAATTGTAGTGGAGTAAAAGTACAATATTTGCTTCTGAGGTGTATCGGAGTAGAAGTAAAAGTATTGAAAATGGAAACACTCAAGTAAAGGACAAATACCTCAACATTGTACTTGAGTACATGTACTTAGTTACTTTCCACAAATGGCATTAGTGGAAGACAATTTGCATTTCGGGGACAAGGCTCCATATTCTCCATTATGCATCACTCATCACACACAATGACAATTTATGACACATTTAATGAAAACTAATGTGAAGAGAACACTATGTTTTATATACCGTACAGTAGCCTTGTGTAATGTATTCTCTATAATAAAAAGAAAACGTCCCTCAGCAAAGCCAGCCAGCCCGCAGTTCCATCACAAAGCACATCAAGTAGAAAATCCATTACGGTTTAATAAACGGCCAATTGTAACCTTGAGCAACTGCGAGATATAAATTTGTAGACATAACCCTTTAAGACCGGCAAAGCATCCCTGTCATTTTAGTTAATATACTGTAGCACCACAATTATTTTAACCTCTTTAACCATTATTTTATACTTTGGCTATTTTGTTTTAATCGTGGAAATGAGTGCAAATCTTTCAATGTGTATATTTTTTAAACATTTTTAACTCAAATCTTTGCCTCTGGGGGATTCTACAACATGTCTTCTAAATCCTAACAGTTTAAAAACAAAAAACTTATGTTTCTATATCAGTGGTTCTCAAATGTTTTCATGTCAAGGACCCCAAAACTATATGTATTTGGCCGCGGACCCCCATTTCAAAATGCTTAGTTCCAGGGACCGCCCATGAAGCAAAGATTGGAGTTAAAAATGTTCTCTTGCTATTTTTTGAAAAATCGTGAAACATTTTGGAAATCTTTGAATGTATATTTTATTAAAGCGAACATTTTTTTTACTCAAAACTTTGCTTCCGGAGGGTCCCTGGAACAACATATTTTGAGATGCGGCCAAATACACATACTTTTGGGTGGTCCTTGACATGAAAAAGTTTGAGCATCACTAATATAAAAACATTATTACGTGTTGTTGTTTTTTTCCGAAAACTGACATTTTTCTAATGGGCCTCAGGTCTTAATGGGATAACATAATAATAATAAAAAAGAAAGGTTCTCATTGGAAAGAGCCGACTAAGACTTCCCAGTACGGGTTTGTATTCAAATTAGAATCTGCTGGGGCGAATAGACCGGGGGCACGACGACGCATATTCAGATGCTAATGCCGGGCATTTGTCTAGGAGGCAGTGGTCCATGTGATTTGACTTTGTGTGGGACTGTCCTATAAGTGCCAACTGGAGCTGGAGAGAGAGAGAGGAAATTAAATGTTTATGAGACGGTGGGAGAGTCAGAATACCGGCCGTGAAATGCTACAACTCAGCACTGCCTTTTTGTTTCATTATCCACTGTATTATCAACTGTACTGTACTGTACTGTACTGTACTGCATTGTATTGTATTGTATTGTATTGTATTGTATTGTACTGTACTGTACTGTACTGTACTGTACTGTACTGCATTGTATTGTATTGTATTGTATTGTATTGTATTGTATTGTACTGCATTGTATTGTATTGTATTGTATTGTATTGTATTGTATTGTATTGTACTGTACTGTACTGTACTGTACTGCATTGCATTGTATTGTATTGTATTGTATTGTATTGTATTGTATTGTATTGTACTGTACTGTACTGTATTGTATTGTATTGTATTGTATTGTATTGTATTGTACTGTACTGTACTGTACTGTACTGTACTGTACTGTACTGTACTGTACTGTACTGTACTGCACTGCACTGTACTGTACTGCACTGTACTGTACTGTACTCCATACCACGGCACCGGTTGTGGAGACGCCCCTAGTCACTGCGTCACATTCAGTGGTGGAAAAAGTACTCAAATGTTTTACGTGAGTAAAAGTATCAATAATGCAATACATTTATATATATATATATATATATATATATATATATAGGTATTATTTTACACCTCGTGGTCCTTGATTTGCATGATATGCATTAACAAACGGGCCTTGCTTCATTTGCATGAATAGTCTTGCTGACGGTCGTGTCGCTCTCCGTGGTGCTGAAGATGAACTCTAAACAATGGCTAACAGTGCAAACAGAGCGAGAAACAGAGCCATCCATGGTGTTATACAGGTGGTCCGGGGCCTGTTCAGCAGCCGTTCCTTCACTCCTGGGAGGGATAGCGTGTTCCTCCACACGCGTTACGCCATGTCACCGGGGACGTGGCGTGTCAGCATGAACATTCTATGTTGTAACATGCCTTAGAATCTAGCTTATACCTTCAGGAGAAAGCAGCATGCAACAACATTGTCACTGGTGTGTGTGTGTGTGTGTGTGTGTGTGTGTGTGTGTGTGTGTGTGTGTGTGTGTGTGTGTGTGTGTGTGTGTGTGTGTGTGTGTGTGTGTGTGTGTGTGTGTGTGTGTGTGTGTGTGTGTGTGTGTGTGTGGGCATGAGGTGCATGGCTCTGACTCATGGCAGAGTGTGGGTTCTTTACTTTAACCATGAATAGCAACATAAAACTGAGTGACGCAAGAGTCTAGAATTAGACCATGAAAAGCAGGGTGGTCGTTACTGTGTAATAAACCCACACTCGCTGACACAGTACACCCTGATACCCCGACGTAAGTACAGTAGGCCTACTCAAGCTTGTAGATCTGCTATTTTCACATATTTACTTTTTTTTTTTAAATAATCGTTCGTTAATCGCAATCAAGGCCAAAGTTTGAAGTAATGGTGATATTGTTGTGAAGTCATATCGCCCAGCTCTAAAGTAAATATGTAAGTAAAGAGTATGTTTCTATGCCTGCGTCTTTGCACTAGTACTAAAGTGTGCTGCTTCTTTGTCCCAAATATCCCCACACATAATGTAGAATCAGGACTAGACATCGTGAGGACCAGGAAAATGGTCCTCACGATGTAAAAATGCCAGTGGTGTAAAGTAACTAAGTACATTTACTCAAGTACTGTACTTAAGTACCACTTTTTTTTATATTTTTACTTCGCTGGAGTATTTCCAATTTTCAATACTTTTACTTCTACTCCATTACATCTCAGAGGCAAATATTGTACTTTTACTCCACTACAATTATTTGGAAACTTTAGTTACTAGTTACTGATATCATAAAACATAGATTAACCACTTTAGCCCTATTTCATACATAGGCTATTTGAAAATAGCCAATCTACAACGCGTCGTGATGCGACACATTGTGAGCTTGTAGATCTTTCATTTTCAAACATTTTAGTACTTTTACTTTTGGTACTTTAAGTATATTTTGATGCCAATACCTTTGTACTTTTACTCAAGTAACATTTTGAACACAGGCTTTTTACTTGTAACAGAGTATTTTTATATTGTGGTATTGCTACTTTTACTTAAGTAAAACTATCTGAGTACTTCTTCCACCACTGAAAGATGCATGTTCATCCATCCATCCATCCATCCATCATCTTCAACCGCTTATCCGGAGTCGGGTCGCGGGGGCAACAGTTTCAGCAGAGAGCTTCAGCCTTCCCTCCTGGGGGATCCCGAGGCGTTCCAAGGCCAGTATGGAGATGTAATCCCCTCCCCATCTGGTCCTTGGTCTGCCAGGGGGTCTCCTCCTCCCAGTGGGAGGTGCAGCGAGGACCTCCCTATGGGGAGACGCTCAGGAGGCATCCGTATACTAGATGCCCGACCCACCTGAGCTGGCTCCTTTCCAAGTGAAGGAGCATTGGTCTCTCACGGCTGACTGAACTTCTCAGCCTATATCTCTAAGGGAGAGGCCGGCCAGCCGTCTGAGAAAACACAACATGTCGCACGTTGTGACGTGTTATGTGAGCTTGTAGATCTGCTATTCTTTTTTTTTCGGCTTTAGGGCTTACGGTTAAAAATGGCCAAAGACATCCTAAAATGTTGGCGTCCACTCCTCACATGTATAGTAATACAAACATAGCCTGGTTCCAGCCCATAGACCCCGCCCACTCTCTGAGTGAGCTCCTCTTGGTCTGGCATTATAATGTCAGCCTATGGCTTTTCGCGATCGAAGAGATACCTGACAAATCAGAGTCGGAGGTGGGAGTGGTCTAACGACAAGCCAATCAGTGAACATGTGCTAAAACAAGCTGTACGATGACGTCAGATGTAGGCGGAATCGTGAATCTCTTGTGATTGGTTTAGGGAAATTCGAATCCCCTCCCTCGCGGAATCGCGGACACTGCAGCCAATGTCAGACTGAAGCTCCACGCAGCTTCTGTCTGATAATCAGGCTAATACAAACGTGGTGTGTGTGTGTGTGTGTGTGTGTGTGTGTGTGTGTGAGAGTGTACTGAAGCGCCTCTCTCTCTCTCTCTCTCTCTCTCTCTCTCTCCTCTCTCTCTCTCTCTCTCTCTGTGTCAGTAATGAATGCAGCTCTCTCCTGTTCTTCATCACGATGAGCCAGCGGTGTGACACACTGTGCTCTTCTCCTCTTCATCATTAGGAGGAGGAGGAGCTCTGACAGAGTCTCTGACAAACACACCCCAGGGAGGAGGAAGGGGGGAGAGGGAGGGGGACAGGCTGGGGCGTAATGATAATGAATGTGGGGGGACGTGGAATAAGGAAATGAACCATCACAACACAGATCAGCTCTTCATTTCAATTTAATGCTTCAGAGGCCACAATAGATGGGCCGGGGACAGCCCATCACCGCTGTGCCGCGCGCTACGCACGGTGACAGATGTGTGTGTGAGCGTGTGCATGCGCACACGCGTGTGTGCGCGTGTGCGTGTATGTGTGTGTGTGTGTGTGTGTGCAGTGTCTCTCTATGCTCCTAAACAGTGGTGGACTAACAAAGTATGTTCGCTTGAGTACTGTACTTAAAGTTGTTCTGTGCAAATTTCCAAAAAACGACTTTTAGCAGCATCTGCTGGTCATTACCGTCACTGCAGGCCGTTCGTTTATCCTCTGTTACCCAGAATTCCATTCGTTTTCACCGGAAGACGGAAGCGTTTCAAAAAGCGTTCTTTTAATTGTTTTATACGATCTGTGGATCGTTTCTCTTAGCCAGTGGAGCTTTAGTTACCGTGAGCTTTTTTCTGTTTTTTTTCGTTCTTCAAATCATACAATCTCTTAAAATCAGCGTGAGTTTCCTTTTGTTATTAGCGCGGTAGTTCCTGGCCAAACAGGAAACCGGCGCGGTAGTTCCTGGCCAAACAGGAACCCCGTGGATTTCCGCTTCCATTTCCGGCCAGATTACGTCATTTTCGAGAGAACGTCATGCTCGACGGCGTTCAATAGAAAATATATAAATAAAAGGCTTTCGGGGGTGAAATTCTTGGAGTGGGTGTTGTGAAACATTTGCCACTCACAAAAGATATACAATTTAACTTTAGTTTGACTGAAAACGTTACCTAGTATTACTTTAAAGGACAACTTTTTAATTTTTTTTATTTTAGAGTTGCCATTTATTTTTTACCCCTTATTCTCCCCAAATTCAGTCGTTATGCCAATGAATTCCTCCCCACACACACATGTCTGTGTTGTCACTGCTGTCATATGTTACTGACTCAGATGCCAGTGAGGAGGCCCCTCCAGGAGGACGTCGTAGAGCCTTCGTCCTACTCCTCCCGCCCAACACTCCCCGCTGACAGGTGCCGCCCCCCCCCCCCCCCCCCCCAGCCCGTAGGAAAACGTGCAATGACCAATATCACCCTCCTCCTCCCCGCCCGGCGTCCCTCCCCCCCCCCAACACGGGCCAGTTGTGTTCGTGTATAGGCGCTCGACAAAGCCGCGGTTGCACCACGGTGAATTTGAACCCACAACCTCCCGTGGTGGTGGTGGTGGGCAGGGTCTTTGTCACTGCACCACCCCGTGGTCAATAGGCTCTATGCACAGCAGCCATATTGGGAATGAATTGGGCCCCTGCCTTACTTCCTTCACAGGTGTTACCAATAATACTAATTAAGGCTCTGTTCCATTTAGTGTGGCATAGTGGTTGTCTTATTTTCAAGGACCCCCATTACTCTGAGAGTGTGCAAATGGAACCAAATGGACCCTTACGGGTCCATTTGGTTCCATTTGTACACACTCAGAGTTACACACCCACCATAAGGGGCCATTTATTTGGGAACCAAAATGGAGTGTTTCTAGTGAGCCAACGTGCACGATATCAGCACCCTGACCAGAATGGAACAGAGCCTTCATTAGTATCATTGGTAACACCTGTGAAGGAAGTAAGAAGAGGCCCAATTTCTTTCCAATGTGGCTGCTGTGCGTAGAGCCTATAATGCTCCTTATAGGATGGTAAACAAAATAAGAAGCTTTTGGGGGTTGGGGTTCGATCCCCAGACTATTAAAATGGGGCCCAATGCCTCCCTGCTTGGCACTCAGCGTCAATGGTTGGATTTAGTTTTTGATTATTATTACAAAACATACATAACCACTTCAACCCTATATGCATTTCGGCCATTTGATCTACAAGCTCACCATGCGTCCGAGCTTGTAGATCTGATATTTTCAAAATATATTGTATACATGTTGCTTGTGAAATGGGACATTCTGCATAATGAGGACTTTCTACTTTTGTACTTTAAGTATATTTTGATACCAATACTTTTGTACTTTTGCTCAAGCAATTCCGGACTTATACTTGTAACAGAGTACCTCTACATTGTAGTTTTGATACTTTTACTTAAGTAAAACATTTACATTTAGTACTTTTTGTCCACCACTACATGTACTAGTTGTGTGCAGCCGTGAGTTTGAACTTCAGTGGAAGTACTCACACTGTAAGAAGAGATGCGATCTCTGCTACAAGGCAGTATTAATGCATCCTCACCCAGTTCTGTCCAGACTACATCTACTCAACAATGCACAGTCCCCTGAGGACGAGTATGAAAACCTCTTCACTGTTGACGTCACGTCACGTTTAATGAGACAAATCACACCGGGAATCCAAAGCATGGAGTGGTGGTTTTCTTAAAGGGGAAGACCATTCATTTTCAACATTGAACTATGTCTTTAATACACCTTAGAGTGGTCTTCCCCTTTAACACATCGAGTGCCAGAGGTTTTTTTAAAACGGGGTACATCCAGTGATTGTCTATTTTCACGCAACACTGTTGCATGATAAAAAGTCAAACAATTGATAGAGTGATTAATCAATCATACTAATCTATTCAGTCAATTACACAACATATGTGGGGATTCAACATTGAGACATTGAGAATCACCTGTGGATTAGTTATGTTTATTTGTATAATTATTCTATAGGTATTCAATGTTAGTTGTTAGATAACAGACTCAGACTATCGTCACGGTCGGGCAGAAACCCTTGTATCTCCATATTGCAACTTTTTACGTGTTTACGTAAATCAATGCCCATGTCCTCATACAAGAGTGTAACACAAAAGTAGTGAAAACAGCAGATCTACAGGCTCACAACGCGTCGCGATGCGACGCGTTGTGAGCTTGTAGATCGGCTATTTTCACTATTGTTGAAATGTTTTTAAAAATCAAATTAAATAAAGGAGGAAGGGTTTTGGACATGCAAGGATTCCACAGCGGCGATAGATCCAGCGCTGAGAGAATCCTTCCATTTTTCATATTTCGTCTGAAGAGCTGAAGCTGTTCTTTCCCCGCGGGGCATATAAATATGACTATGCATACTGTATGCGCTATAATGATGACATAAATATATGACTGTGCATACCGTATGAACTATAATGATGCCGTTACTGTGAACGAACAACCCATTCGGGTTAATATATGATTAAACCAGAGATGTTTTCTCAAATAATAAATTAATAAAAAAACATTCCACTTTTTTTTTTTTTTACAGGCAATTTATATTTTTTTAGCGGCGGAACCATTTTTAGAAGAAGGCTTTGGTTTGTGTGTGTGTGTGTGTGTGTGTGTGTGTGTGTGTGTGTGTGTGTGTGTGTGTGTGTGTGTGTGTGTGTGTGTGTGTGTGTGTGTGTGTGCGCGTGCGTGCGTGCGTGCGTGCGTGCGTGCGTGCGTGCGTGCGTGCGTGCGTGCGTGCGTGCGTGCGTGCGTGCGTGTGTGTGTGTGTGCGTGTGGTGGGTGTGTGTGTGCGTGTGCGTGCGTGGGGGGGTGTAGGCTGTGTAGAATGGAAGTGAGAATGGAGGCTTCATTCTCCTGGGAGAGCTGCTATAAAAAGGTTGTTGGCTCTCAGCCTTATAACACTGTCTGCAGCACAGCTAAGATGCAGGGTGAGAGGGAGCTGATGAAATATAGATATATAGACCCAGTGTGACGTATATATATATATATATATATATATATATAGACACATACAGTAGACCCAGTGTCACGTGCAGTATACTGTATATACAACTACATGGACAGTACATGAATGGCATTGAATGTCAATGGCCCCCATTTTTTTATTTATTTGGTCGCCGCCCGCAGATCCCCATCTGCAAGCACTGTGTGCCAGCAACCCCCATACAATAATTGTGTTGCATGGTGGCTCACTTTGTTAAGACACTCTCTCCATGTTCCCAAGGTCCTGGGTTCAAGTCCCTAACCCTGCGTTTTAACAGCGGGCAATACTGGGCGATTCTCGGGCGATATTGCCCAAAATATAAAGAAAGTCTATGAGAGCCGGCGATCGGGCGAAGCCGGGCGACATCGTCCAAAAGATGGATTTCATTTATCTTTTTGGGCGATATCGCCCGGCATCGCCCAGAGTTGCCCGCTGTTAAAACGCACCGTAAGGGTTCATGGTCTCAGGAGCGGGAAAAGTCATTTGGCATTCTAAATAGTATGTTAGTGTGGTTTTGGACAGGGCCCCTGTATTTAGTATTCATCTCACATACTATTTAGTAGCTACTAAGCTTTCAGACATACTTTTACCTTAGCGCTAGGTATATAGTCTTAGTTTCTTGTTTTAGAAGAGAATGCACATAAGACTTCTGGTGATTAGTAGTTTCCTTGCCAACCTATGTTGAATGCACTTATTGTAAGTCGCTTTGGATAAAAGCGTCTGCTAAATAATGTAATGTAATGTAATTAAAAAGTAGTCAAACACTACAATTTTGAAGTAAGTAAAAGTCCGGAACAGTTTTCAAAATGTATGAAAACATTTTTAAGATTGCAGATCTACAAAGCTCACAATGTGAGCTTGTAATGGCATCATGATATGCTGTACTTTAAATGTTAAAAAAAATCCCCCATCATAGCTTTTTGAATAGCTTGTAGTATAAAATAGGGCTTTGGTGTTTGATGATTGTTTATGTATAGTGATACTAACATATTATGAAAAGTAACTAGTAGTAGCTGTCAAAAATAATTGTAGTGGAGTAAAAAAAAAAAAATATTTGCCTCTGAGATGTAACAGGGTAGAAATTTAAAGTATCCAAAAATGTAAATACTCAAGTAAAGTGAATTTACCTAAAAAAGTGCTTGAGTAATGTACTTTCCGCCAATGACATCTGAATACAAATGCTCATACATGTGTGATTAGCTAGAAGGTAGAAATGGTGAGATTCGTCAGTGTCTTTGCATTCCCAGCCTGAGCATCTCAGCCACTCTGCTGCATTCCATAATTCATCCTGATAATTATGGAGTGCATATAATTATTGTCATTCCTTAACAACATGTGACTTGCAGGCATTCCCTCTCTCCTGCAAAGACCCTGCAAAGCAGAAAGCCTCGAACAATGCATACATTTTAAAATGTGTGCATAATGATGACTGCTATGCTGTATGTCTCTGCCCTACAGAAGACCCCACATTCCCTGGATGTGCAGCCCGCACACGCGCACGTGCACGCGCACACACACACACGCACGCACGCACGCACGCACGCACGCACGCACGCACGCACGCACGCACGCACGCACACACACACACACACACACACACACACACACACACACACACACACACACACACACACACACACACACACACACACACACACACACACACACACACACACACACACACACACACACACACACACACACACACACGTCGATGACGGGCAGAAACCTTGTATCTCCGTATCTCCATATTTCAACTTCTTAGACCCCACATTCATTCTGAGCTTGAAGATCGTCCATAGACCATATTCACATGGCGGCCATGTTTCTATGAAGTCAATGAAAGTAGCCACCCCGGGTGGCGGCACTTTCAATGTTAAATTCCAATATGACCGCCGTGTGAATATGGTCTATAGGCTCTATGCACAGCAGCCATATTATCACTTCCTTCACAGGTGTTACCAATGATACTAATGAAGGCTCTGTTCCATTTAGTCTAGCACAGTGGTTTCCACGACCCCCATAACTCTGAGAGTGTACAAATGGAACCAAATGGACCCTTACGGGTCCATTTGGTTCCATTTGTACACTCTCAGAGTTACACACCTGTAAGGGGCCATTTGGAAGCCCATGAGGGTCCCTGGACCCCAACTGTAGACCCACTAGTGTAACGGAGTGTTTCCAGTGAGCCAACATGCACAATATCAGCACCCTGACTCTGTTTGACCAGAATGGAACAGAGCCTTCATTAGTATCATTGGTAACACCTGTGAATGTCTTCATAATATGGCTGCTGTGAATAGAGCCTGTTGTCACTATTTTGGAAACATTTTTAAAGTGAAAGCGAAAGTATTTATTTTTGGTGGGGGAGGGGGTTACGATATTTTAAGGGGCTTTTCTGCCTTATTGATTAGGACAGGTGAGAATGACAGGAATCAGGGAGAGAGAGAGAGAGAGAGAGAGAGAGAGAGAGAGAGAGAGAGAGAGAGAGAGAGAGAGAGAGAGAGAGAGAGAGAGAGAGAGAGAGAGAGAGAGAGAGAGAGAGAGAGAGAGAGAGAGAGAGAGGGGAGTGACATGCTTCAATGGTCTGGGAATCGAACCCGTGACTCGCCGTTATAGGCTGCATTAGAGCCTGTGTGGTATGCACCGTGACCACTAGGCGGGGGGAATACATTATTTCACCAAACCAAGTATCAACCCATTGAGACCTGAAGCCGATTCTACATGTCTCCTAAATCTCAACAGTTTTCTGAAAAACGTATGTTTCTATATCAGTGGTGTTCAATCTTTTTCATGTCAAGGACCCCCAACATTATATGTATTTGGCCGCGGACCCCCATCAAAATATTTTGTTCCAGGGACCCCCAGAAACAACGATTTGAGTAAAAAATGTTAGCTTTAAAAATATATTCAAAGATTTCCACACATTTTAACGATTTTTCAAAAATAGCAGATATACAAGCTCGTAGCGCGGCTATGAGCTTGTATATCTGCTATTTTTGAATAGCCCAAAGTGTAAAATAATGCTTTTTAGCTCAAATCTAAACATGACACAGTTCCAGGTCTTAATGGGTTAACAAGAGCGTGTAACTAAATGATAACTACATTGGAGCCATTGGAACACAGGTTTATTTTTTCTTTTCTTTTTTTCCAACTGAAAAGTAATGGTTGTGGACATACAAGGTTTCAACCCGACAGCGACAAAAGCGCTTCTTCTCTCGAGGTGTTCAAGGTCAACGGCGCTACAACATGCTGCCTGCTTCCCTGAATCACATTACCATGGTAATGAAGCAGGTTAGAACATACTTCAAAAAGCACTGGAATAAAAAACAACTGGAAACCGATGAAAACAAAACAGAAACGGTCTTCTGTCGTGGAGTGTTGGACGAGGTGGATTCCCTGTTTCAAGGACCTCACTGTTTCTCAAGGACATGTTGGAGGAAAGTAACTAAAGTACATTTACTCAAACTACTGTACTTATCCCATTCAATCCGGGAGTTTGAGTCTGTGCCATTTTACGATTTATTTGGCTATTCAAAAATAGCAGATCTACAAGCTCATAGCGAGGCACCGGGTGCCGCGCTATGAGCTTGTATATCTGCTATTTTGTGTGTTATGGAATTCGTGTGTTATGGAATTATGGAATGCAGCTATAGTGTTGATTTTGTCGACTAAAACTATGACGAAAAAAAATGTCCGTCGACTACGTTTTTTCACTGATGAAAACTAAATAAAAACTAATCTATGATGACTAAAACTATGACAAAATATATTGTCAATGTTGTCAACAAATAAAAACTAGACTAAAATGTTAGTGAGGGATCTAGTGGAGAACAGATCCAGAAGAACTAAAAGACAAGTCATTTTATGTTTGGTTGCGCTCAGGTGTTGCATCACAACACAGTGCGACGTGTTGTGAGCTTGTAGATCGGCTATTTTCAGCATGCAATCAAGTGTAAAATCAGCCATTACGACAGCCAGTCGACTAAATTAACTGTAGATTTAGTTGACTATGATATGATATTTAGTCGACTATAACTAGACTAACAGTAAAACATTTCAGATGACTAAAATATGACTACAACTAAATGGAATTTGATTCAAAAGTCTATGACTAAAGCTGAATAAAAATGTGCTTTCAAAATCAACGCTAAAGTAGATGATTGCCCTACGACAGTATGCCATCAGTAACGCTGAGTCATCTTATAAGAACTTATAAGATGCACACTCCCAGCTGCCCAGAGGATCTCAAAGCACTGCTACCCCAAGCTCACATGCCAGGTCCAATCACCCGGAGGGTACCACCAAGCCACGCCCTAACACCCCCCAAGTCAAACACCAAATGCCTTGATGATAGGAGCTTGGTAGGAGTCTCTCCACTCTGTTATAACAACAGTCTTCCCCCTGCGTTTACTGGAGACGTTACGTCGAGTAGTGTCCATGCCTTTGAGAAGAGGCTGAACAAACACCTCCTCAGCATGTGACTGTAATCCCGTAAAGCTCAAGGACATTTATTCATCCAACATTCAGTTTATACCTACTCCTTACTGAGTAGCTGCAGATCAGTGATAGGTTCTTTGAAAGTTTTTAGCCTGTGCACAAGCTTTAAAAACGCAGAGTTCTTCTTCCACCTCTGTTCAAGGACGGCATGCTCAAATCCCCGTCAAGCCAAGCTTGTTTTTTAATGAGAACAACTGCTTACCTCAGCAGTCGCCATAGACGATACAGTAAAAAAAGCAAAGGTTAGGTGGGAATGGTTATGTGTGCTCTAATTAAAGCAGTGAACCTGAATGAATGTCACGTTCGTAAGACCTCTTCTTCTGCTTCTCTGCTTCTAAATCACTCGCCTTTTCCTTTCTCTATGCTAATCAAGAGAAGTAAATCAAACACTTCGCTCGCTTCTTTCTCCTTCTGATGTGCTGCAGCCATGACTCAAGCCTCATTCATGCTCTGTGGGACGGCTGTGCCGTACCAAAGGAAATACAAGTTCAGTCAGATGACTCACCAATAGATTGAGAACATTAATAGCTTGAGTATGTTTTATTTATAAATTGCAAATACAAGGTTGAATATTATATTTGATCTTGGTGTTCAGGCTTTCCTATACACTGTACCTCCTGCTCAGCACATTAGAAAACAACCATCTAACTGTTAGATGGTTGCATGGATGATGGATGCATGTGGTACCTGGCAGTGAATGTGTTAGATTCTAACACATTCACTGCCAGGTACCACATGCATCCGCTTCATACCGTGTTTTGACGATCTTTGGAGAGCCGCAGAAGCCACGACGCACACGCGGATGTAAACAAAAAGTGTCCGGTGGGTGGGGGGGAGGGGGGTCTCATCTATCCACTGTAACAAAAACGTTTTTACCGCGATCGGCCATTGTGTTGCTATCGGCCGTTGAAAATGGCTCGTTTTCACCACCAAAAAAAATAATAATCCGAGCTAGAAGTGGTGGAAAATCACAGGGTGGAAAATCACTGCTCTAAATTATAGAGGAAAATACAAATAAAAAAGACATGCCCCAAAATAGGCACGCCAGGTTGAAAGTGCTCAAACAATCGCAGTCCTCAGCCACGCAAACAGGGTGGAAATAAAGCTACTGTTCAGCAGTGGTGTAAAGTAACTAAGTATATTTACTCAAGAACTGTACTTAAGTAAAATGTTGAGGTATTTTTTACTTTTCTGGAGTATTTCCAATTTACAGTACTTTTACTTCTACTCCATGACATTTCAGACGCAAATAATATACTTTTACTCCACTACAATTAATTGAAAACTTTAGGTACTAGTTACTTTGCAGATATAAATTATTACATTATAAAACATACATTAACCACTTTAGCCCTATTTTATACCTAGGCTATTTGAAAATAGCAGATCTACAAGCTCACAACGGCTTGTAGATCTGCTATTTTCAAACATTTTAGTACTTTTACTTTTGGTACTTTAAGTACATTTTGATCCCAATACTTTTGTACTTTTACTCAAGTCAATTTTGAATTATGGACTTCTACATTGCAGTATTGATACTTTTACTTAAGGAAAACATTTGAGTGCTTTTTCCACCACTGCTGTTCGCAGAGACCAGTGGTACAGCTCAGGGACAGTAATGGATGAAGTACTCACATTTTTAACTCAAGTAGAGTAGTATTAGCGTTGACACAATATGGAAAATATATAAAAGTATACTCAAAATCATTCAAAAATAGCAGATCTATAAGCTCACACCACGTTGCAACGTTGTGAGCTTGTAGATCGTCTGTTTTTGAAGAGCCGGAAATATAAAAGAGGGTTTCAATTGGTTTCTGTATGTTTGTAATAATTAATAACTGTAGTGGAGTGAAAAAGAAAACAATTAAGTATAAAGTATCAAAATATGGAAATAATGATTGGACAGCACTGTGATGGGTCTTGGCCTATAGGCTTAGATGGCCGAGGTTTGATTTTTTTTTTTTCACACTGTCTTCTGTGGGATTCAATTTGCCATATTAGGAGTCAACAGTCATCTGTCTCCTTGATTGGCTAACCGAACCGATTGGCTTAGTAGGATTGGCCTAGCTTTGCGTGACATTTGTGCCACTTGTGCCACTGAAGCAATATAAGCGATAACGTGCACATTAGGACTCCAGTTGTTTCGTAAATCTCCAGAGAAAGGATTGGCAGAGATAGTCTAATTTAATTTCAGGGCTCCAGTGTTGTTCAGAGTGAGCCTTTACGAATCCAACTCTGTTTATAGTGTGAGAAATGTTCTGCTGGACGGTGCATCGGAATGGGCAGCCAAGGTCAGGCGGTCAGGCTGTTGCAGTGGAGGACAAGGTGTACTACTTTGAAGGAGACTGTGATGACAACACAGCTCAGTGTGGTGTCAACGTTTTCAACACAGTGACTTTGCGTTGGAGGAAGTTGCCTCCAATGAAAACTGGGACAGAACATCCCCTCGAGGTTCCCTCCACACGTCATGGCTACACAGCTGTGCTGATAGGATATATCATCTACATCTGGGGAGGTTTTCCTTACTGCAACGTGCTTTATGCATTTGATGTGGACACCCACACATGGTTCAAACCAGAGGTGTCTGGGCCTATTCCAGAGGGGTGGAGGGACCACTCAGCCTGTGTCTTGGAGAAGGTCATGTTTATCTATGGAGGACAAAACCAGCATTATGCACCCACTAACGACATCTACAAGTTGGACACCATCACAATGGTCTGGTCTTTAATCAACACCAGAGGAACTCCACCACATGATTCATGGAATCACTCTGCCACCATCATTGGGACAAAGATGTTTGTATTTGGGGGCTGGGGGTACCACTGCAACATCAGAGTGTTTGATACAGAGACCAACTACTGGCTGAACACACCTTCTGCACAGCTTCTTCCAGAAAGACGCTGCAATCATTTAGACTTTACCTACAATGGAGAGCTGTACATATATGGTGGCTGCAACCATTTTAAGTACTTCAATGATCTGTGGAAATTCAGTCCAGAGACATTCTCCTGGAAGAAGGTTGAGCCCAAGGGGAAAAGACCAGGTCCAATACGTAGTAAGTCCTGTTGCATGGTGGGAGATCATATCATCCTCTGTGGAGGATACAAACCTGAAAGAAAACTCTCTGTTGACCTGATCATCTTAGACTTGAGTCCTAGTCTTAAGACGTTATGTAAGCTAGCAGTTCTTCAGTACGGTCTGGAGCGGTCTGAACTCCCACACAACATCAGGTGGGAACTGGCAGCCATGACTACCAAGAGCAGCGGAAAATAATCTGTCCTCTACAAAAGACTACAGACTATTTTTTTTTTTTTACCTTTTCAACTGGTCACAGAAAATGTAGATCCATTATTATCGATCGCCCGACCGTTTGTAAACACACAAGGTATCAGTGTGCGTCGCCCAGATGAAAAAACTATGCAACCGCGACCGCCCCTTGCCTTGTAACAGCATGTTGAAAATAGCATGTCTCGCTAAATGCAGGGCAAAAAAAGTCAACTCAAGATACAGCTGTTTTCATGAAAACGCTAAACATGAAGTGGACGGAGGCCACTTAATAGGCAATTTAATATAGGATTATTGCAACATTAAACCATATTTTATACTTGGGATATTCAAAAACAACTTATCTAACAAGCTCAAGCTGGTGTTGTGGGCTTGTAGATCTGCTTCTTTTATTTTCAACATAATGAGTACTCTTGCATTTGGTTCGTCAAGTATAATTTTCTTATACCAATAATTTAGCACTTTTGCTCAAGTACAATTTTGAGTACAGGACTGTATTTCTACATCGTGGTATTGCTGTACATTTACTTAACCCATTCAATCCAGGAACGCATCATCTGTGGTAATTTTAGATTTTTGCTTTAACCATTATTTTATACCTTGGCTATTCAAAAATCATGAAAATCTGTGCAAATCTTTGAATATATATAAAGTGAACATTTGTAACTCAAATCTCAAACCTCAGGGGGGTCCCTGGAACTAAATATTTTTAGATTGGGGTCGGCGGCCTAATAGGTTACATAATTTCGGGGGTCCTTGACACGAAAAGGTTTGAGCACCACATGCGTTTGTTCTGAAACCCGTTAGGATTTAGAAGATATTTGTAGATGCGTTCCCGGATTGAATGGGTTAACTGCAAAGCTGGAGTACTTCCTCCATCAACTGGAAGTGACAAACTGGAAGAAGGAAAAGGTTCATTTGCCTGCGAGATAAATCGATGATTCCCCAACAGAGAGAGAGAGAGAGAGAGAGAGAGAGAGAGAGAGAGAGAAAGAGATACGTCTGAACAGGGAACGCTGGAGGAAAACAAATAGTCTCTGCACGTCACTGACATTTCTACCAGATGATCACTGCTGCTTTGTCTCTATTAGGGCACACAAAGATTGATGAGGGACTTATTGAGCCTCAGACTCCCTATTCTGGGGGAGGGAACATACAGCGAAAATAGCCGATCTACAAGCTGACATTGGCTATTTTCAGCCAAGAGACTCGGTGTAGAGGGGGAAAAAACTGAGCGCACCAAGTACACAGAGTGTCTTGTCTACAAACTCTCTTGTGAGCTTGTAGATCGGCGAAGAGCTTTGGTGTAGAGGGGGGGGAGGAGTGCCAACTCCGGTCTGTTTTCCTCACTGCTGCTTTGTCTGGGTTTAAGGAAGTGATTCTCAACCTGTGGGTCGGGGGCCCCACTGGTGGCCCGTGAGGATATTGCAAGTGGGCCCACAGATAACTGCCAAAACCCAAGATTTCAATGATCATACTAGAAAATGTGCTCCTCGGAGCATAAAACTGGTCCTGATTAATTCTGTCTTACCTATTTATATTACATATTGTGATGTCACGTGAAGCTTGACCAATGTTAGGTGTTCACAGGACGGACACACACACACACACACACACACACGGACGGACAAAGTGAAAACATACTCTCCACCATGCCTTCGGCCTGGCGGAGACTTTGGCCTTGGGTCCACTTTCTGACATCTTCTTTAAGAATACGGCACCAGCTTCATCAACTTGAACGTCTTCTAGTTCTTTAAGTGATCTGTAGCGTCTCCTCTTACTGGTGTAATGTGCTCGTTGATGTTGTCTTTAATCTATTGAATACTGTGACCAGTGCCTTCTTTTCATTTCGATGTTCTTTACAGACTCTTGTACTTTTTCTTCCAGAGAATGTAGCAATCTTTGCTGTGTCATGTTGTCAGCATTTGTGGCTCGTCTTTGTTTTTTGTCATTTAGGGATTCAATTGCTCTTTGTCTCTGTTTCTTAGCTTTGGCCTTCTGCTGTCGGCGTTGCGCCTTTGCTTCTTCATGAGGTTTCAGACGATAATTTCCTGCTTCCTCAGTTTGTGTAATGAGAGTTAGTTGCATTGTGTGATCTCAGCTGTGATCTCTGTTTGTACTGGAAAGTACTGTTCCTGAATGATCCTGTCTAAGCTATTGATTACCTCACTTCCAAAGACATAATTAGTCTTTGGAAGTGACACACCTATTTATAGGATTTTATTTCGTCATGCGTCCCTCTAGCCAATCAAAAGCATTGGTGACAATATATGGTCACGTGTCACTTGGAGCTTGACCAATTTAAATGTTAGCTTGGCTGGGGGGGGGGGGACACACAGCGGGACGGGAACGAAAACATACTCTCCACCATGCCTTCGGCCTGGCGGAGACAATAAAGTTAATATATTTGTTTTTTATCCTCCGTTGTGCGTCCATGCAGCTTTGTCGAGCGCCTATGCAAACACGCGTTCGGGGGAGGGAAGCCGGGGCGGGGAGGAGGAGGGTGATATTTGTCACAGGGGGCGGAGCCTGTCAGCAGGGAGTGTTGGGCGGGAGGAGTAAGACGGAGGCTTTGCGTCCTCTCGGTGGGTGCTCCTCGCCAGGCAGGTGAGCCAGTAAGATACGACAGCAGTGACAACAACACTCAGAGATCTGTGTGTGTGGGGGGGGAAGCAATTGGCATAAAGACAAAATTGGGGAGAAAAATGGGTAAAAAGCTACAAAAACAAGTATGTAAAAAAACACTGCAAGGTTGAGAAGCAGTGTATTAAGACCCACAGAGAGATTGATGAGGAGGTAGCAGCGCTAGCAGCTCCGCTAACCAACGCATTTGTCCTGCATGAGAGGCAGCGGTGAAGTGAAGTGCTTTGTCTTCAATGTCAAGAGAGCTGAGGGGCCGGAGAGGACTTAAGAAAAGTGTGTGTGTGTGTGTGTGTGTGTGTGCGTGTGCGTGCGTGCGTGCGTACGTGTACATGTACAGTACACGTGTGCTTGCATATGCATGGTTGTGCGCGCGCGTGTGTGTGTGTGTGTGTGTGTGTGTGTGTGTGTGTGTGCGTGTGCGTGTGCGTGTGTGTGTGTGTGTGTGTGTGCGTGTGCGTGTGTGTGTGTGTGGGAGGCAGAGCACATTCTAAATGGATGTCCTTAGTCCTAAGTGTTTACTATCAGTACTTAACACTTAAAACCATCACTCACGTCGCTTCTCTTTTCGACACGTCTGCACGTCTCCCCGGTGTTTATATTTAGACGGCGTCATCATGCTAATTCCTCATCCTTTACGGTGTGAGGAGGTCAGGATTAAAAGACTGTGAAATTACTAAAAGAAAGTGAGCCATTATGATGACACACGACGGGCTGCCGGGGGGAGGGAGGCGCCCGCCTATCTGCGGGGGGTTAAGTGTGATATGGAGCTATCAGCAACCAAACCAATGTAAAAACAAAAAGCCCCCCCCCCCTCCACGCTATTTGACGCCGTCCCGGTCCGGGGATTCTACAAATGTCTTCTAAATCCTAACAGTTTCTTTTTTTTAAAACATATGTTACTATAATATCAGTGGTGATTTTTTTCATGTCAAGGACCCCCAAAATGACCCCCCCCCCCCTCTCTAACTTGTTCCTGGAACCCAGAAGCAAGGATTTGAGTTAAACATGTGTCCGTGTGTCCGTCCTGTCCTGTCTCTGTGTTAGCAGCTAATCTCCGGCACCGTTGGCCCGGTCACTGCGAAACTGTGCACACAAACTCCCTGGATGCCAATTCAGAACCTCTGCCTCAAATTTTTCACATGGCCTTGTTATAGCGCCACCTGGAGGCCGATTTGTGCAAACCTGTACATTACTCCTACAGATTTTATCCAAACGTCATGCAAATTGGTACACAGTATATCTATAGTCATGTGATCAACACGGATCTGTCCGATTTCCCATATTCCATCCTCATTGGCTAAGGTTTGCTTCCAAAAGTTGCAGGATTGGTCCGTTTTGAACAAAATGCCTCAAATCATGAACGCAGCGTGCGATTTCCGTGAAATTTCACAAACACATTCCTACTAGGCCGAGGAAGAAATGCCACCCTTTTTCACATTGGCCTGTTATAGCGCCACCAGCAGGTCTAATTTAGCAAAACACATTTTTTTTAACAAAATGCCTCAAATCATGAATGCAGTGTCTGATTGCCGTGAACGACCTAAGAATAAATGGCACCCTTTTCACATTGGCCTATTATAGCGCCACCAGGAGGCCACAATAACGTACCTGACCTGGCGGAGACCTGTGCTCCGAGGAGCACTTTTTCTAGTTAACAAATATGTTCCTCAAATAGAAACCTGAAAACCTGAAACCCAAGACAGTACAGTTCATCTGACGTGCTTCAGGAGCCCATGTGTGGAAGATGGAATTCTCAGTGGAAGATTGAAGTTCTCAGGCAGAAAAATGATGCCCAAACAGGCAGAAAATCATCTCGGGTACGCATCGAAGTCACACTGTTCTATCTTGGTAACGTCAGTGGTAGAAAGTAACTAAGTACATTTACTCAAGTACAGTACGTAAGTCAAAATGTGGAGGTATGTTTTACTTCACTGGAGTATTTCCAATGTGTTATACGTTTACGTTTACTTTTACTCCACTACATCTCAGAGTCAGATATTGTACTTTTTACTCTATTACAATTATTAGAAAACTTTAGTTACTACAAAACACACATTAACCACTTCAGCCCGTGCTCCGGCTACTTGAGGGTAGAAGATCTACGAGCTCACAAGGCGTCGCTTTGCAACACGTTTTGCAACACGTTTTGAGCTTGTTGAATGATCGTATATGTTTATACATTTTGAAAACCTGAAATGGGACACAATGAGTACTTTTACTTTTGGTACTTTAAGTGCACTTTGACGGCAATGCTTTTGTGCTTTTACTCAAGTCAATTTTGAATACCTATTTTTTTTACTTTTTTTACATTGTGGTATTGGTACTTTTAATTAACATTTTGTTGTACCTCTTCCATCACTGCACCGTTCTATCTTCGTAATAATGTCAAAGTCTCAGTTTTCCCTCCGTATCAATTGATTCCCCATGCAGTGGTACGTAACTCAACAGGGGGTCCAGGACCCCTAGGGGGTCCTCAGACTTACTACAAGGGGTCCGCCAAATCTTTGTGTGATATGATTTTTTTGTTTTACCTTAACCACTTGAACCCTAGCATCCCTTTTCTGAGGAAAACTTAAGCCAAAAAATAGCCGATCTTCAAGCTCACAACGCCTCGCGCTGCGAGGCGTTGTGAGCTTGAAGATCGGCTATTTTCTTGGCAAAGAGGTTTGGTGTGTAGAGCGAAAGCCAAGCGAAAACCAAGTAAACGAAAAAAGTTTAATCTGAAACACAATGTTATACAATATAGAGGGGGTCCCTGCTTCATCTCTCTCTCAGCTAGGAGGTCCTTGGCCTGAAAACGTTGAAGACCCCTGCTCTATGGCATCTCATACCAGTGGAGCTGAAAACTCCACTAAGAACCGCTTAATCCTGTGGGACACAATTTAATAATAAACTCAGCACCAGTGATGGAAAATGTTCTCACATTCTTTACTTACGTAAAAGTAGCTATAAATAGCAACAAACTTGACGTTTTTACCACAGACATAATACACAGTCTGTCTGTGAAAGAGGTACTAGCGATCATGTTTCATCATTACTGAGACAATACATCACAAGGTCAGTACTTACAGACAGAGCTGCACATAGCTTTGTTGAATGCTAAACAAGATCAATTAAGCTCACAATGTGTCACATCATGACACGTTGTGAGCTTGTAGATCTGTATTTTCAAAAAAATACTGGGGGGAAAAAGTAAAACATTTTTAAAACATATTTTTCCTTTACATGAAAACATGTGGGAACCACTGGTTTAGAAAGCATGCCCAATTAAGCAACTACACTTTAAAAAAAATAACACATTGTTTATTATAAGCAGACATGCCCACTGTGGGCGTGGCCAGGTAGGGGAGTATAGGGAGTTGGGGACACAGATATAGAAACCTAGATACCTCATTGGCCTCTGCAGTTCATTGGAGCGACGTGCTTGGTATGGTGGCCGCCATATTTCCGGGGGGCACGGGCACTGGCCAATCACAGAGCGTCTTTTCCAGGACTTGTCAGAATCTAGTTGTCCCGCCCCCACCTGCCTCTCATTGGCCTACTGAACGCCCCCTTCTGTGACATACGCGAAAATTTCCAGCTGCCCCCCAGAAGCGGAAGTGCGTCCGCCATACACACACTTTAGAGCCAGAGGAGGCGTCTACCTTTATATGTCTATGGTTGGGGAGCCTCATATCAATGAGTTTCCTGTTTACCAGTGTTGCCATGTCTGCTTATAATAATCAATTTTTATTTTATTTATTTTTTTCAGTTTAGTTGCTTAATTGGGCTGGCTATCTAATGTTTCTTAAACCAGTGGTTCCCATTTTTTTTTTCATGTCAAGGACCCCCAGATTATATATTTCTCTGCATGAGTCGCAGACCCCCATCTAAAAATATGTGGTGACAGGGACCCCCATACAAGATTTGTGTTGTTAAAATAACGTATATAACATATTATAACATATTTCAGATATCTTCTTTTGTCCCAATATGTTTTGAAAATAGCAGATCAACAAGCTCACAACGTGTTGTGATGTGACACATTGTGACCTTGTTGATCGGCTATGTTCAAATGTTGTAAAGTGATGAAACTGAGCCTAGTTGCTTCTTTTGGGCCTCCCTAGCCTACTAGGGAGGGAGTGAACAAATATTGAATGAAGCAGCACGAAGACGAAAAACTCAACGGCGGCCCCGATAAGAGGCAGGCTAGAGAAGGTTAGGAGTAAGGTGAATACATAGCCGGGGCCAGAAATCTACAGCCTGGGACCTTCTGTTTCCCAGGCAGCATCTCTCATACTTCATTCAGCTATGGCCGCCCCCAAAGTACATGCAAAGTCCATGCAAATCCCCAACAGGCGCAGTGGTGGGAAAAGTACTCAAATGTTTTACTTAAGTAAAAGTATCAATACTGTAATGTAGAAGTACTCTGTTACAAGTAAAAGTCTGGAATTCAAAATTGACTGGAGTAAAAGTACAAAAGTATTGGTAACAAAATGTACTTAAAGTACTAAAAGTAAAAGTACTCAAATGTTTGAAAATAGCAGATCTACAAGCTCACAACGCGTCGCGATGCGACGTGTTGTGAGCTTGTAGATCGGCTATTTTCAAATAGCCTACGTATAAAATAGGGCTAAAGTGGTTAATTTTTTCAATTCAATTCACTTTTATTTAAGTGTCAAATCACAACAAGTTGTCTCAAGACACTTTACATGTAGAGCAGAGACCCGACAGTCCCACCCTGAGCAAGCAATGAATTAATTAATTAATGTATGTTTTATAATGTAATCATTTATATCTACAAATGAACTAGTAACTAAAGTTTTCAAATAAATGTAGTAGAGTAAAAGTACAATATTTGCCTCTGAGATGTAATGGAGTAGAAGTAAAAGTATAAAAAACTGGAAGTACTCCAGTAAAGTGAAAATACCTCAAAATGGTACAGTACTTGAGTAGATGTACTTGGTTACTTTACACCACTGATGGCACTAGTGGCTGTGTGCCACTGGTGGGTGAACTGTGACAACAAACAAGAACGGACATGTGCTGTTGGCATGTAAATGAGCATCATGTGACAGGTAATGGAAGGGGGACAGGATACACGCTGACCTGCATTCTGCACGTGACAGCTAATGGAGGGGCAGTGGAGTAAAATAACTAAGTACATTTACTCAAGTACTGTACTTAAATACAATGTTGAGGTATCTTTTTCTCCATGACATCTCAGAGGTAAATATTGTTTGTCTTTTTACTCCACCACACTTATTTGAAAACTTGAGTTACTAGTTACTTTGTAGATTTTGATTATTATGACAAAAAATACATGAACCACTTCAGCCCTATATATACATTTCGGCCATTTGAAAATATCCGATCTACAAGCTCACAATGCGTTGCGATGCGACCCATCGTGAGCTTGTAGATCTGTAGGCTGCACTATTAGCCTTCCTGCTTTCGTGTATAGAGGGGCGGGTTTAAAATCAGCGCGGAGAGAATGCGCCTGATCCCATTGGTTCACCGATCTGTCCGTCAGCCACCGCCCCCCGTCAACACGACATTACGAGCGACGCCCACTGCACTCTGGTTGGTTGGGGAAATGAAACACTTCCTATACCGGGTACACCCACGCGCTGGTCCAGGCTTTTATTTTTTTAGCAAAACTAAACAATAAAAGCCTGGAGATCGAGGCTAGTAGATCTGATATTTTCAAACGATTTTTATGCATTTCATACATTTGAAAACTTGTGAAATGGGATGTTCTGCTTAATGAGTACTTTTACTTTCGGCACTTTAAGTACATTTTGAGGGCCAATACTTTTGGGCTTTTGCCCGAGTCAATTTTTAATTCAGGACTTTTACTTGTAACAGAGTATTTCTACATTGCAGTATTGATACTTTTAGTCAGCCCATTAAGACCTGGAACTGTGTCATTTTTAGATTTGAGCTAAAAAGCATTATTTTACACTTTGGGCTATTCTAAAATAGCAGATATACAAGCTCATAGCGCGGCACCGAGTGCCGCGCTACGAGCTAGTAGATCTGCTATTTTTGAAAAATCGTGAAAATGTGTGCAAATCTTTGAATATATATATTTTTAAAGCGAACATTTTTAACTCAAATCTTTGCTTCTGGGGGTCCCTGGAACAACATATTTTGATGGGGGTCCGCGGCAAATACATATCATTTTGGGGGTCCTTGACATGAAAAAGATTGAGCACCACTGATATAGAAAACATACGTTTTTGAGAATACTGTTGAGATTCAGGTGACACGTAGAATCGGCTTCAGATCTCAATGGGTTAAGTAAGAAAGAAATGTGAGTATACTTTTTTTCCACCACTGTGTGCCAGCTAATGGAAGGAGACAGGATGCATGCTGACCTGCATCTGGATGTGAGCATCAGGACGCAGCCAGCTCTGACAACATGTGTGAACCTCTACTCTTCACTGTGTCCCTCAGATGAGGAGCCAACACACACACACACACACACACACACACACACACACACACACACACACACACACACACACACACACACACACACACAGAAACATGCTTCATCTCTCACACGCACGCACGCACGCACACTTGTATTACTATACTGTACATATGCAGTGGTGTAAAGTAACTAAGTACATTTACTCAAGTACTGTACTTTTTGTACAATTTTGTATGGAATTTGAGTACTTTTTCCACCTCTGCGCGCATGCACACACACTCACTCTCTCTCTCTCTCTCTCTCTCTCTCTCTCTCTCTCTCTCTCTCTCTCTCTCTCTCTCTCTCTCTCTCTCTCTCTCTCTCTCTCTCTCTCTCTCTCTCTCTCTCTCCCCACCACAGCAGCAGCTACTGATATGAGCTGCAATTTCCTGCCTGAATGCTGGCCACTACACGTGCCAACACACACACACACACACACACACACACACACACACACGCACACACGCACACACGCACGCACACACACACGTTTGTATTGCTACACTTGTGAGGACATCAACGCTTTAGGACAGCAATTTCATAAATGTCATTTTTACCATCTTGTCATGCCATTTCAACCCGATTGATTGATAGATTGATTGATTGAATATTTCATATAAAATGTGTATTTTAAAGTACATCAGTAGGCTACAATGTGTTTACAAAGATGTCAAATGGATGAGACACACACAAAAAAAGGCTTGTTTCCATTGTGGTCCATTAAACACTCAAACAACAAGGGGGGTCCCCACATGATTTTGGGGGGGTCCCCAGATGATAGTGAAGTGACAATTTAAGGACTTTTAAGACCTTTGTAATTCCTCAAGAAAATAAAAAAAGACCAAACACTGCATCAACTGCATCACAACACCATGCGTGTAGATCTGCTATTTTCACAATATCTATCTGTGGAACCAAGTCAAACTACCGGGTCCCCGTTTCAAATATGATTATTTTGGGGGGGTCACAGCGTGAAAAGGTTGAGAGCCACTGCTCCAGGTCATTCCCAGACGAGCCCTACATCGTCGCTTCCGTGTCATCCTGGTTCTCCATACATCTGGCCAGCTGGTCTGTCCTCTGCGCTCCTGCATCTTTCTTGAGTGCGTACGTCCACGTATGTTAGTGTGGGACGTCCTCGTGACCGATGCCTGTGTCAGTGGCGTGCACAGACATTTTGTGGGGCAGGTGCTCAAGTAAATTATACTTTTTTTTTGTTGACTTGGTCTGCTCTTTTTTCCCTCTACACCTATACCTCTTTGCCAAAAATAGCCGATCTACAAGCCCACAACGCCTCGCAGCGCGAGGCGTTGTGGGCTTGTAGATCGACTATTTTTGGCTAAAGTTCTCCTCAGAAAAGGGATGCTAGGTTTCGAGTGGTTATGGTAAAAAGAAAAATCATATCACATAAAGATTTGGCGGACCCCCTGTAGTAACTCTGAGGACCCCTTAGGGGTCCCGGACCCCCTGTTGAAGACTCCCTGCTGTAAACTGAAGGGGAAAAAACACGTTTTTTTTTTTTTCAAAAGGGCACTTCTGGTCAAGAGGGCAAAGGGCAGGTGCTCTAGGACCACCTAGATTCTATCTGTGCACGTCCCTGGCCTGTGTGTTGGTTCCCACAGCACCAATTTGCTGGCTGGCAGTGCTTGATGTCTTTGGCAGACAGTGTCCTGCTGGTCGCATTCTCCTGGCCGCTATCTTCTCCCTCACCCTTGGGATTAGTGTTGATTTTGACAGCACATATTTATTCGGTTATAGTCATAGTCCTTTGAATCAAATTCCATTTAGTTTCAGTCATATTTTAGTAATCTGACATGTTTTACTGTTAGTCTAGTTTTAGTCGACTAAATATCATATAGTCGACTAAGTTGATTTAGTCGAGTAAAATGTATTTTGGCGGTGCCTTGATGGCGTCGTAATGGCTGATGTAAAACTTGGTTGCATGCTGAAAATATGCAACCAAGCTCACAACGCATCGCAGCGCAACGTGTTGATGTAGATCTGCTATTTTCAGAGCTTAACACCTGAGCGCGCAACCAAGCATAAAATTACTTGTCTTCTAGTTCTACTGGATCTCTTCTCCACTAGTCCCTCACTAACATTTTAGTCTAGTTTTTTATTTGTTGACGAAATGAGTCAGTTAGTCATAGTTTTTTTGTCATCACATAGCTTAGTTTTTATTTAGCTTTCGTCAGTGAAAAAAGTTAGTCGACAAAATGTTTCGTCATAGTTTTAGTTGACGAAATCAACACTGCTTCGTCATTCCCTCATACAGATTCTTGTTGGTAACATGTTCACTCTTGCTGTTGACGGCAAGGCACGCAACATTCTGGTGTAACATCTGTCTAGAGACGTCTGCAGGGATGGTTTCAGGGTCCAGCATTCACTGACATAGAGGAGAGAGAACAGACTCAACCGTTGCATAGAAGAAGCTGAGTTTGATTTGTCGGGGGAGGTTGGAGTTCCGTACACTGGCCATGCCGTTCAGGGCCGAACGAAATGTTTTACTTAGGTATCAATACCACCATGCAGAAATACTATGTTACAAGTAAAAGTCCAGTATTCAAAATGTCCTTGAGTAAAAGTAAAAAAGTATTGGCATCAAAATATACTTAAAGTACCAAAAGTAAAAGTTCTTCAATATTTAATAGCAGATCAAGCTCAAGTTGTGGTGCGATGCGTTGTGAGCTTGCACGCATCCACACACACACACACACACACACACACACACACACACACACACACACACACACACAGGGTTGCGTGTTATTTCCTCAGTGACAGAGCTGTTGGCCGCGGGGCAGAGCTCCGGCAGTAAGCCTCTCTGAAGACGCTCTGGAACTTTATACAGTTCTGCTCCATTACCTCCTGAACACTGTTATCTCCTCAACACCGTTGACTCCTGTTGTCTCATCAACACTGTTGTCCCCCCCATCACTGTTGTCTCCTGATCACTGTTGTCTCCTGATCACTGTTGTCTCCTGATCACTGTTGTCTCCTGATCACTGTTGTCTCATCAACACTGTTGTCTCCTGATCACTGTTGTCTCCTGATCACTGTTGTCTCATCAACACTGTTGTCTCCTGATCACTGTTGTCTCCTGATCACTGTTGTCTCATCAACACTGTTGTCTCCTGATCACTGTTGTCTCATCAACACTGTTGTCTCCTGATCACTGTTGTCTCATCAACACTGTTGTCTCATCAACACTGTTGTCTCCTGATCACTGTTGTCTCCTGATCACTGTTGTCTCATCAACACTGTTGTCTCCTGATCACTGTTGTCTCATCAACACTGTTGTCTCCTGATCACTGTTGTCTCATCAACACTGTTGTCTCATCAACACTGTTGTCTCCTGATCACTGTTGTCTCCTGATCACTGTTGTCTCCTGATCACTGTTGTCTCATCAACACTGTTGTCTCCTGATCACTGTTGTCTCATCAACACTGTTGTCTCCTGATCACTGTTGTCTCATCAACACTGTTGTCTCATCAACACTGTTGTCTCCTGATCACTGTTGTCTCCTGATCACTGTTGTCTCCTGATCACTGTTGTCTCATCAACACTGTTGTCTCCCCATCACGCTCCAGAGGCGAGGTGGGGCCACTCGGCCTGTGTCTTGCGGAATGTCATGTATGTCTACGCAGGATGGCACCGACTGAATGGATATCGCTATAGAGGCATCTAAAAGCTGGACACCGCCGCGATGGTCTGGTCTGTAATTGACGCCAGAGGCACCTACGGGTGATTCTCAGAATCACCCGTGGTGATTCTGAGAAGGAAAGGACAGATGGATCACCGTGTCAAAAAACATGGCTCCCATCCGCTTCCGTTCTATCTCCTTCTCTAAAACATCTCGATTTCTTGTCTTGGAGTACAGCTTAAACGCAGCTTAACGGTGAGATTTCTGGCACCGAACGTAATCAGTTATTATAAAATTCTGGCACCCAATGTGTTAAGTACAGTACTTGAGTACATGTACTCAGTTACTTTACACCAACCTGTGCTTGGGGCCTGACCGGTCTGCAGAGGACACATGGTTTACCAGGTTACCATTTTATACTAAGGCCATTTGAAAACAGTCAATCTACAAGCTTTACAACGCATTGCGATGTGACACGGTGTGAGCTTGTAGATCTGCAATGTTTTTTTGAAAGAATGAGTGAAGTGGGACATTGTGCATGATGATTAGATCTACTTACAGTCTGTGTGTGTTCCATCTCTGACTCACTGTGTCCCTGTGTTTATCAGTGTTGCCAGGTCAGCTTATTATAAGCGACTCTGGGCTTCTTCTTCTTCTTCTTCATCTTCTTATATATTATTACTTAAACTAGTGGTTCTCAAATATTGTCATGTCATGGACCCACAAATTATATAATTGTCCCTAACAGTTTTAGGGAAAAAATATATTTTTTAAAAACACATAAAAACACACAAAAATATGTTTGTCCCTACAAGTTTTGTGCCAGGTAGCCAGATTTGTACAAGATTTGTGTTGTTAGAATGTTTAAAAAAAAATAAAAAATCCTCCAAATATTTAATTTTAATTGCAAGACTTTTTGAAAATAGCAGATCTACAAGCTATTTACGAGTAATAAAATAATGTATATCTGCAAAGTAACTAGTAACTAAAGTTTTCAAATAATTGTAGTGGAGTAAAAGTACAATATTTGCCTCTGAGATGTAATGGAGTAGAAGTAAAAGTACAGCAAATTGGAAATACTCCATTAAAGTATAAGTTCCTCAAAATTGTAATTAAGCACAGTACTTGAATAATTTTTCTATTAACATGAAAATACAGGCATCGCCAAGATTGCGCATAACCACTTAAACCCTTTAATGGTTGACCAGTCTGGTCAACCATTATAGGGTTTAAGTGGTTATGACCCAAACATGCTCCCTCTGGGCTCTATACTAGTGTATTTTCTGTTTTCTGTTATTGTGGGAAAAGATTTTTTCACCACAATTATATGCTGGCGTTTAAAGTGGTTTAAAGTGGTTTATAGACACCACATTTCTCTTTTGGGTCTAGAATAGATCTGAAAGGGTTTGGTCCTTCTGTGTGCTTAAAGCAAGCAGTGGTTCTCAACGTTTTTTTAAAATTGTTTTATCTCTTTAATGTCAAGGACCCCTATTACTTTGAGAGCGTTTGGTTCCATTTTTACACTTACAGACATCCCTGTAAGGGGGTCCATTTTAGACACCCTCAAGGAACCCCTGAGGGGCCCTTGGACCCCGCTTTTTAACACTACGGGTCTTGTAAAGAAGTATTTTTCTTTATTTTTTTAATGCCTTTATTTAGAGAGGGATATGGAAAGTAGGCTGACAGGAAATGGGGAGAGAGATGGGGGGGGGTGACACGCAGCAAAAGTCGTCGGGTCAAACCCGCGACACGCTGTCAGGCTGACATTGCAGCCTAGGGTGTCTGGACCGTCACGCTACGGAATCAGGCCTGGAAAAATCATCCATCTGCAGCGGCTCAAAGCTCCCGTCATCGAGACTTAAAGCCAGGCCCACTTCGGCCGGCTCCTCCGGTCCGGCGTCCTTGTTGATGAAGCCACAGGCTTTCAGAGTCTGGCCGTCCTCCATCAACCGGTTAGTTTTTATGTTGTAGAGCCTTTGTTCTTCCGGCGCTCTCTTCAGAATCCCCTCGACGATGCGCTTCAGCTCGTAGACGCTGGTCGACTCCTTGGCGTCTGTGAAGACGTTGGTCTTCTGGCGTCTGATTAATAAGTACACTGAATCCATGTTAAAGCTCTTTGAGTTTATTGAAGTTCCTTAGACGTTCAACAGGTTTGTGTCACACCCACAAAGACCTCAGCCACTTATATACAGCTGAGGAGCTGACTCATCGTGACATCATCATCAACACATGATGCGTACATTTCTATGTCTACATGTGTGTCCCTTTTATGCCCATATATGGAGAGCCTCTGTATCTGTCTGTCTACCTGTGTCCAGTGGTGTAAAGTGACTCAACGCGTCGCTTGTGAGCTTGTAAAAAAGGGGAGGCATGCGTTAATCCGACAGACCTTTTCTCCGACTATGTGGCATCCGCGTGCGGTTAGGGTTAGGGTGCGGGTTTGGTTCGGGTTTACTGTTTAATGTCGGAGCACTGCGCTGTCGGAGGAATGCGCTGTCGGACTAACGTATTGCACCCGTAAAAAAGGCCCAAAAAACTCAGATGTACTTAAGCTCATGGCCAGTGCCAGTGTAGCATAGACCTGGTTGCTTATTCCTCTCGCAATATCTGGCAACACTTTTCATGTTCCGACATGAAGTCTGCTGTCGCACCGAGGCGCTCCAGCATTGGACAACATACGCCCGACCTTTACTTTTTAGGCTCTAGCCTTTGATTGCCTTTCAGTACAACCATATTTAAATGACATATGTACCACCTACATGTTGCTGATTAGAGAGAATTTTATATTATTGTAATCAGTTCATTATTTCCTGCATAATCAATGAATAAAACTGAAGTGTGTAATTTGGAGAGCATTGCATTGAGCGATGCACAAATTGTCTACTTTGAATAGACTATCATCTTATATAAACACAATTGACACAAGGAATCGACACTCTCACTTCTGCTGATTATAGGAAAAATAGAACCACATAGATTTGTTGAGAATTGGGAGAGAACCTTTGAATGTTGTGCGCCCGGGCCGACTCCAGCATGTCCTACCAAACGATAGTGGGCGGCATAGCGGGTGGTTTTAGATTCAGCTATGCGCTGTGTCAAACATGTGTGGTAAAAATAGCAATGTTGGGGATAATACAACAACACGCCCACGGGCACACCTCCATGCGCAAATAATGGAGTCGGCACAATGGATAGTGGGTATAGCGGCTATAGCGGCCGCAAAATATCGTTTAGGGACAGTGCCCAGCTCCCTTATCCCTAATTCACGGGTAGTGGGCAGTAAATCACAGCTAGTGGGCAGTGTGTGCGGGTATAGCAGTGCCAATTATAGGGCCGCAAGTGTTTCTCCCCTTTTTTATGGGTCACTGGTAAATCCGTTTTCAACTTTGTTTTTTCTTTTTTTTTCAAATACATTTTTTTCCCCCAGAATGTTTCTATTTACATGAAAATACAGGCATCGCCAAGATTGCGCATAACCACTTAAACCCTTTAATGGTTGACCAGTCTGGTCAACCATTATAGGGTTTAAGTGGTTATGACCCAAACATACTCCCTCTCGGCGCTATACTAGTGTATTTTCTGTTTTCTATTATTGTGGGAAAAGATTTTTTCGCCACAATTATATGCTGGGGTTTAAAGTGGTTTAAAGTGGTTTAAAGTGGTTTAAAAACACCACATTTCTCTTTTGGGTCTAGAATAGATCTGAAAGGGTTTGGGACGTGGTCCTTCTGTGTGCTTAAAGCAAGCAGTGGTTCTCAACGTTTTTTTAAAATTGTTTTATTTCTTTAATGTCAAGGACCCCTATTACTTTGAGAGCGTTTGGTTCCATTTTTACACTTACAGACATCCCTGTAAGGGGGTCCATTTTAGACCCCCTCAACCCGCTTTTTAACTCTACGGGTCTTGTAAAGAAGTATTTTTCTTTATTTTTTTATGCCTTTATTTAGAGAGGGATATGGAAAGTAGGCTGACAGGAAATGGGGAGAGAGATGGGTGGGGGGGCAGACACGCAGCAAAGGTCGTCGGGTCAAACCCGCGACACGCTGTCAGGCTGACATTGCAGCCTAGGGTGTCTGGACCGTCACGCTACGGGCTCAGGCCTGGAAAAATCATCCATCTGCAGCGGCTCAAAGCTACCGTCATCGAGACTTAAAGCCAGGCCCACTTCGGCCGGCTCCTCCGGTCCGGCGTCCTTGTTGATGAAGCCACAGGCTTTCAGAGTCTGGCCGTCCTCCATCAACCGGTTTGTTTTTATGTTGTAGAGCCTTTGTTCCTCCGGCGCTCTCTTCAGAATCCCCTCGACGATGCGCTTCAGCTCGTAGACGCTGGTCGACTCCTTGGCGTCTGTGAAGACGTTGGTCTTCTGGCGTCTGATTAATAAGTACACTGAATCCATGTTGAAGCTCTTTGAGTTTATTGAAGTTCCTTAGACGTTCTACAGGTTTGTGTCACACACACACAGACCTCAGCCACTTATATACAGCCGAGGAGCTGACTCATCGTGACATCATCATCAACACATGATGCGTAAATTTCTATGTCTACCTGTGTGTCCTTTTTATGCCCAAATATGGAGAGCCTTCTGTATCTGTCTGTCTACCAGTGTCCAGTGGTGTAAAGTGACTAAGTACATTTACTCAAGTAAATAAAAAATAAAAAAGTATCTGTCTGTCTACCTGTGTACCTTTTTATGCCCATTTATGGAGATATCTGTATTTCTCTGTCTACCTGTGTCCCTTGTATGCCCATATATGGAGATATCTGTATCTGTCTGTCTACCTGTGTCCCTTTTATGCCCATGCGACATAAAACATGATCTGATATGATATGGTATGACCCATAAAAATGTCTCCGCAACCAAAAAATGTGTCCAGACCTACTGTTTGGGAACCACCGCCTTTTAACCTAACCTCAACACCACGCCCACCTGGGCGAAACACCTGGGAAAAAAGAGAGAGTCCGTAAACGCCAGATGATGGAGATGGATCGATACTGTACGTAGCGCACGGCGGCGACACAGCGGCGGAGAGCGGGAGATGTGATCCAGGTGTCTTTGTTCAGAGGAGGAGGAGGCTCTCACCTCATGTAGCTCTAACCCATTCAGACCGGGAACGCATCTGTGTCATTTTAAGTGTTATCTTTGATCACTCACCAACGTAGAAATGCCCATTGAGTTACTCCACAGATCCCCTTGTCGACCCCCACCGTTGGCATAACAGGAGGCGCGTGAATAGCCCAAATTGCTGGCTGCTTATCTCTCTGCCTGGCAACACCAGGTTGCCAGGTTTGGAGAGAAACAAGCAACGAGCGTTAGCTCGTTCTGTTATTAGCGGTTAGCTTGTCGGGACTTTCAGCGCCTGTAAGGGTACCATGGGACTCCCCAATGAGTGCTAGGAGAAAAAAAACAGACTTTGCATTTGTTAAAATAGGCGAATTTGGGCTTTTCACGCGCCTCCTATTATGCCAACGGTGGGGGTCGACAGGGGGATCTGTGGAGTAACTCAATGGGCATTTCTACGTTGGTGAGTGATTTGCCACACATCAAAGATAACACTTAAAATGCGCGGATGTCTCCTTTAAGACTTCTTTGGGCTATTCAAAAATAGCAGATCTACAAGCTCATAGCTATATGAGCCTGTAGATCTGCTATTTTTTTTAAATCATGAAAAAAAACTTTGACTATATATACTGTATACATTTTAACTCAAACGTTTGCTTCTGGGGGTCTCTGCAACAAACTATTTAGAGATGGGGGTCCGCGGACAAATACATATCATGTTGGGGGTCCTTGACATGAAAAAGATGAGAACCACTGATATTATAGCAACATAAGTTTAAAAAAAAGTAGTATCTAGAAGACATTTGTAGAATCCCCCAGAAGCAAAGATTTGAGTTTAAAATGTTCGCTTTGAAAAATATATCCCGATTGTTTTAAATAAAATAGTATTTCTACAAGCTCATAGCGCGGCACCAAGTGTCGCGCTATGAGCTTGTAGATCTACTTATGATTTCACTTTGAACTTATGATTGTATATCTGCTATTTTTGAATAGCCTAAGAAATCTAAAAAATGTCACATAGATGCGTTCCCGGTCTTAATGGGCTAAAACACTCTCATCAGTAACCAGTCTCTGTCACCGAGGGAAGCAGCCGCCGCTCGTTTCAGACGTGTTGACCTCTAAAACCATTAGCGTGACTCGCAATCATCTCCGCCGCCGAGCGGCCTCGCGTATCTCCACACACCGGATGGAAATGGATTTAATTTGAATAAATGTCAGGAGTTTAGCCGGGATTTTGACGGGAGGAACAAACAGCCTCATTGACCTTTTTGGAGGCAAAAGCGTTTTGACGCCACAACCGCGTCGCTCAACGAGAACGTTACAGGCGGAATTTGCTTCAGATTTATTTCCGTTGAAAATGTGTCATTGTTTTTTTTTAGTTGAGCGTGAATTATGAATGAATTATGTATACGTTTATAAATCAGTGGTTGTCAACCTTTTCTGGATCAGGGGCCCTGCACTCGAACATCTTGAAAAGTGTCGTAGCGGCCGGCCCACCCATATGTGACCACTTAACCCAGGGGTTCTTGGGGGGGGGGGGCATCTGGGGGGGGTCCCCAAATGATCAGCTTAAAGGAGTAGTTCACCCAAAAATGACATATCAGTCAGCTCCACATTTGGGCAAAAAAGGGGAAATGCCCGTATATGGGCTTACACTGATGACATCAGGGCGGGATCTCCATATATGGGCATATCAGCATGCCCATAGCCTACGCAGCCTCGTTCCCAGCCTTACTCATCGGGCGAAGCCTGGTCACGACCTAAAGCAGAGAGTGTCTATAGGGGCGGGACCATAGAGTTAATGAGTTGTGAAGTGTGATGGGGCTACTGTGACACGTTTTGCATCACATCAGTGACGCGTTTTGCGTCACCTTGGTGCACAAGCTTGTGCCCATTGGTCGAAACTGTTTTCGCTCGTTCATGTATACAGTGGCCCCAGCTGCAGTACCTATGAATGGCCAGCATGTCCAATGCGCTTCAATGCAACCACTGGGTTCTGGGGGCTTGGGCGTATTTCAACACTCATTTCATTCACGGAGAATGTAAACAGATTTGTAAAGCGGCAACGTAATTTCCTTGGGCGGTACTTCTGCCAAATTCCGATACTTCCGTTTAGACCATAGAGTTAAAAATAATAGAGAGGGCACCGGACATCGCCTCCCATCCACTTGCATTGAGTTGCTCACTCAGCGCAAGGGCCAGAATCACCCCTTCTTCCCGGTTGGGAAATGTGGTGGGCGGGGTCCCTTTGGGGCTTCTGTGACGCGCTTTGCGTTACCGCGGTGCACAGCCCCCGTGCGTAAGCTCGACCCGTTGGTCGAAACCGCTTTCGTTCGTTCATGTACAGTGGCCCCAGGCCGTTTTGAGCTCCAGCATGTTCATAGACCATATTCACACGGCGGCCATGTTGCTATTAAGTCAATGAAGTGCCACCCCGATTTCCACGGCAACGGGGTGGCACTTTCAATGTTAAATTCCAATATGGCTGCCGTGTGAATATGGTCTATTGCCCTTCAATGCAACCACTGGGTTCTGGGGGGCTTGGTTTAGACCAGGGGTCTTCAAAAGGGGGTCCGGGACCCCTAGGGGGTCCTTAGAGTTAGTACAAGGGGTCCGCCAAATCTTTGTGTGATAGGATTTTTTATTTTACCATAACCACTTGAACCCTAGCCTCCCTTTTCTGAGGAGAACTTTAGCCAAAAATTGCCGATATACAAGCTCACAACGCCTCGCACTGCGAGGCGTTGTGAGCTTGTAGATCGGCTATATTTTTGGCAAAGAGGCTATAGGTGTAGAGGGAAAAAAGAGCCGACCACGTAAACAAAAACTGTTGAATCTGAAAAAAAAAGGTATACAATATAGAGGGGGTCCCTGCTTCATCTCTCTCTCAGCTAGGGGGTCCTTGGCCTGAAAACGTTGAAGACCCCTGGTTTAGACACTCACCCGGCTAGGTCTTGCCCAGCGTGTGGCCGATATGGGCATATACTGATGACATCAGGGATCTCCTTATATGGGCATACAAGGGACAAGGACTGACAGATACAGAGATCTCCACATATGGACATATCAGATCGGCAATGCGATATAGGTGTGAGGGCCGCGTAGCGGCCCAAACCTCTTACTTATTCAACAATATTCAACAATTATTCTAAAGAAAATCTAAAATAGCAGATGTACAAGCTCTCAGCGTGGCTCGAAGTGACGCACTGAGAGCTTGTAGATCTGCTATTTTTTTTTGATAGTTAACGTATACATGCATACAGTATTTGAAACCATTGTGATGCTGTCGTCCTAACACATTTGGCTGAGGACCCCCTCTCAGGAACTCTGGGGGTCCCCGGACCCCACTTTGAGAACCACTGGCTTTAAGGCACTCCTTTAATTGCTCACTTTAATTGCTCGGCGGCCTTATCACAATATGTAGAGGTTGTGCCTGTGAACAAGACGGCCAATTAATCCACAATGCTAATGAAGTGGTAATGGGGGGGGGGGGGGGGGGGGGCTGTCTATCACTGGGACCACACAGGATGTTTCCTGGTCCTCCAAGAACAATGACTCAGCAGCTGGAACCGACACCGAGGCAAATTAGTTCTCTAATAATCAGTTCACTAACCCGTGAAGACCGGAGAAAGCTTCTGTGTCATTCTAAGATTTATGTGGCCATTCAAAAAAGAGCAGATATACAAGGTGCCACGCTGCAAGCTTATCTGCTATTTTTGGGCGGTGTAACCACCCCTATATGTGAGGTTTGGACATCGACATTCGCTGCACAGTGATTGGCCACCATTGTACCCCCCTAACCCTGCACCGTGATTGGCCACCATTGTACACCCCTAACCCCTAGACGTTCAACGCAAATCTATACTTTTCTTTAAGTGAGCTTCCATCACTGTGATGACCACTGGCATATGTGATTGACTGACTCTATTGGCTGACTCTATTCAGGACTGTGATTGGCTAGCGAAACACATGACACATGTGCATAGCCCTATAAATAGGACTATGCTGAGTCATGTGATGACCACACACCGCCCACTTCACACTGGGTGTGATTTTTATTTTAATTGCTTCGAGCTTGTAGATCTGCTATTTTTGAAGAAAATCGTGAGAATGTGTGCAAATCTTTGAATATATATATATTTTTTTAACAGCGAACATGTGTAAAATATTTTGTTCCAGGGCAGACAAAGTATAACATAATGGTTATGGCTCAAATCTAAAATGACACAGAGGCGTTCCCGGATAGAATGGGTTACCAGGCCTGATTTATGCACTGTCATACCAGGGTGTATGAGCAGTACTCAGAGCCTTAGAAGTACTCTTTTGAGTATATACTGCTTTTGATATCTTGGTCATTCATTTTATATCCGTTGGGGATTATGTTTGATCCTTGCTTCTGTTCAGACTGAATTAAAGGAGTAGTTCACCCAAAAAGCCTTGAATTCATGGAGATATTTTATTTTTTATTTTTGTCGCATTCGTGAGCCAATATAGTTTGATGAAGGGGGAGGGCGCTCGGTCATCAAATTAATGGCTCAGAGAAATGCGACAAAAACTAAACAAAATCATCATGATTTGTAAGGCTTCTTGGGGTGTGTAATTGATAGAAAATAAGTCATTTTTTGGGGGTGAACTGCTCCCTCTTTAAATATGGACATGCATTTCTTTTTGGGAAATGTAGACTGTCTATTATGTTGGACACATTTTTGAAAAATCTTCAAAAAGATTGTACTTGTATTTAGGGCTCCCCTATGTTTTTGAGCGGTGTAGCCGCTCCTATAAGTGGGTTTGGGACCCATCTGTGGCGAAAGTTTTTCTTTCCGTCGTGAAAATGTGTCTTTTGCTGTACTGTGATTGGCTGATTGGTATTCAGACCCTTTGCTCAGTACTGTGATTGGCTAGCGAGACGCATGATGAAATTAATAACTGATAAATAGCACCACTCACTTAAAAAAAAATACTTAAAAAAAAAAAAACTTTTTTTTTAAGTGAGCTTCCATGTTTTTAAAGAGCACCGCTCACTTCACACTGGGTGTGATTTTTTTTACTAATGTGTTGTGTTATTTTAGATTTCTTTGGCTATTAAAGAATAGCAGATATACAAGCTCGTAGCGATCTGCTATTTTTGAATAGCCAAATAAATCAGAAAATGACACAGATGCGTTCCCGGTATAAAGGGCAAGACCACTTTAGTAGAGGTTTGCCATGATGTAACTCCAAAGGTGGAAAAATACATCTAAAATAATGTCTCCATTGATTAGAAATTGACAATTCAAAATATGCTCCTCAATTGACTTACATTGTACGCTGAAACGGCTCTCAAAGTCACTCTTTTAGCACGTAGACGGACACAAACGAAGTTGTTCAGACAATATAGAACATCGCCAAATCCAGTATTATTTGTTTTATTCATAAAAATGTCAACTCCCTGCGGATTTCCTCCCAGTGTGGAGGAAGAATGCTTAGGATTCTTACTGTGATCTCTCGCTCTAGAAATATATATTTCTTGGTTTCTATTGTCTGTAAACAATAATAACAATTCAAAGCAGTTGTCATATGGGAATGGGAATTGATTACATGAAACAGTCACCTGTGTGTCCAGTCTCAATGTTTGTAAACAAATACTTGGTCTATAGACTGAGGGCTTTGGATAACAAGAGGCATTCAGACAGCAAATGAGGTCAAGGGACCTAATCTGATATAATCCTCTCTGATCTGTGGGGAGACTGACCCACCACAAACAGACACGCACGCACACACGCACACACGCAAACACATCAATGCACGCACACATGAATGCACGAGCACATGCACAAACATGTGCGCGTGCACACACACACACACACACACACACACACACACACACACACACACACACACACACACACACACACACACACACACACACACACACACACACACACACACATACATACATACACACACGCACATAATCGCACACACGCATATAATCGCACACACACACGCACGCACACGCACACACATACGCACACGCACACACACACACACACATGCAGAGAAACACATACACAGTACACATGGCGTGAGATTACCTCTGTCATTGCGATGTTAAAATCCAGATTTGACAGCATATCAATTATTAAAAGTGAAATGAATGGATTGAATGTATGTATAGGATGGAACATGGTGAGAGCAGTGCAGTGCATATAGCCTACTTAGAGATCTGCTTTTATCCTTCCTACAGAGCAGGCTGTGTTGTGATGCTGTGGAAAATATACTTTAGAAAATGTGTTTTTTTCTCTCTGAAACATAACCATGGTGCTTTTTATAATGCTGAAGGGTTTGGCATGACATAGTCTCGCGTAGCCAGACCCCACAGAAAATGAAAAACAGCGACCTCTGCTGTTTCTGATTTTGTCTGTGGGGTCTGGCCGGAGGCAAATGGAAGACCAGTGCGCAGGGAAACCGGGGTTTGTGTCTGCCTTCAGCGCATCACTTCCGGTTGGTGCGACTACGTTTTCATTCCCACTAACAATATTTCTACACGGAACACTAACACCACTTCTCCCAGAGAACATGGATGGTTTTGGTTATAAGCCCACTTGTTTCTATGATGAAAGAGTAATTTAAAATGTGAATATCTTTCCGTGGTTTTGTCCGCTCCGAGGACGCTATTGTTAAATTAGTTTCGGCTAGTTTCGAGGGGGGAAGGGTGGATGGACACGTGAATCCCGCCCACTACATTTGATTGGGTAAAGCGCGGCCTGCTTCCTGATCTGAAGGCACGCCCACTTGTAGCCAATGCGCACACGTTATGACGAACCTCTCCGACAGATTCCACCGCAGGGCAGAATCTGTTCTTGAGAGATTAGGCATGACACAATCATATTTATGTTACAGCTGGGCGATATGGAAAGAAATATGTTATCACAATATTTTGGACCAAATATGTCGGTATCGATACTGTGATGAATTTACATATTAGTTATTTATAAGTAAGTAAAAGTACCCTTTAATGCAAAATATCCCATTTCAATTTTTCAAATGTACAAAAATATTTGGAAAATAGCAGATCTACAAGCTCACAATGCGTCGCGATGCGACGCATTGTGAGCTTGTAGATCAATATTTGCCTCTGATATGTAGTGAAGTAAAAGTACTGGAAATTTGAAATACTCTAGTAGAGTAAAACATTCCTCAAAAGTGTACTTAAGTACAGTACTCGAGTAAGTGCACTTAGTTACTTTCCACCACTGCCTATACGTTCACATTGTTTCCTAACCAGCTCAGCGAGTCACTCCTCCATGTTGTCTTTGCAGGAGGAACGACACGTTAAGATGACCTGATCGTATTCTATCAGGGACGTCACAAGCTTGGGGGATGGACTTTCGGTGGACTACTATACCCCTTATTTTACACTTTGGCTATTTAAAAATAGCAGATATACAAGCTCATAGCGCGGCGCCGAGTGCCGCGCTATGAGCAAAAAACATTTGTAACTGTCAAATGTAAACAAATTCTGCATTTTTCAGAATTTCACGCTTTTTGGGTGGATTTTGTTCGTTTTTTTTTGTGTTTTGGTTACTTTATTTCGGTTTTAGCAGGGTTAAGTTATTTAATACTTATTTTTGCTCGATTTTACCGTTTTATTATCAAAAAAATATATATATATTTTTTTTTTTTTTCAAAAAGTGGGGGGTATGAAATCACGGATCTGTGAGAGTGAGGGTGTCGCTTCGTACGCACAGTGAATGGCCGTGACGCCCCTGTATTCTATAGATTCATGTGTCTGGGAAAAAAAAAAAAAGAGGTGATTATGTCTTCGGGAAGAGTCGCATCATCATCATCATCCACGCCACGGCGGGACGTTCCTCAGTCCCCCGCCCTGGAATGTCAACACACACACACACACACACACACACACACACACACACACACACACACACACACACACACACACACACACACACACACACACACACACACACACACACACACACACACACACACGTCTCCCCCTCAGCCAGCAGCTCCTTTTAATTAGTCCATCCTCCTTCATCCCCATTCATTAGACAGCAGGCTGAGATTGCTTTGTGTCGCCGTCGGTTCCCCCGAGGGGGTGGGGGGGGGGGGGGGGGGGGGGGTGGAGGGAGGTTAGCGTATGAATGGCTCATCCTAACGCTCCTCTGTGCCTCACATCACTGTCTCTGCACTGTGGACTGGTACTACCCCCCCCCCCCCCCCCTCGCCACACACACATATACACACACACACACACACACACACACACACACCCTTCACACATACACACCCTTCACACATACACACATGCACACGCATGCATACACACACACACACACACACACACACCGCGCACGCACACACGCACACGCACACAAACACAAACACACACTGCGCACGCACAAACCCACGCGCTAGGGGTGTGCCGATACACTAATTTCACCAAACGATACGATACGATATTTGGCTCACAACTTCGATACGATATCGATACGATACGATACGCACTTTTTTTATTATGAAAATATATGGGGGAGGAAAAAAGGAAATGCAAACAAATACTTCTGCTTTTGCATTATTCAGACATGCAAACTTGTAGCTTTTCAGCTACAATAGCCGTTTTCAATCCAAATAGAGCAATAGTGTGACACCTGACCCGAAAAAAAAACAACATGTTGTCACCCTTTTCACCTCGGGGCTGTTTGCATGCCTGATTATAATGATTGTAAAAGAAAAAAATATATTGTCACGAAAACGTATCGCGATATATCATGGGACGATATGTCGGCACACCCCTACCACGCGCACACAAACACATACCGCGCACGCACACATGCACACAAACACACACACACACACACACACACACACACACACACACACACACACACACACACACACACACACACACACACACACACACACACACACACACGCACGCAGTGGTGGAAGAAGTACTCTGATATTTTACTTAAGTAAGTAAAAGTAGCAATACCACAATATAAAAATAGGCCTAATCTGTTACATGTAAAAGGCCTGTGTTCAACATGTTACTTGAGTAAAAGTACAAAATTATTAGCATCAACATATACCTAAAGTACTAAAATGTTTGAACATACAGTAGCAGATCTACAAGCTCACAATGCATCGTGATGCGTTGTGAGCTTGTAGATCTGCTATTTTCAAATAGCCTAGGTATAAAATAGGGCAAAAGTGGTTAATGTGTTTTTTTTATAATATAATCATTTATATCTGCAAAGAAACTAGTAACTACAGTTTTCAAATAATTGTATTGGAGTAAAAGTACAATATTTGCCTGTGAGATGTAGTGGAGTAGAAGTAAGAGTACTGAATTTTTTTTTTTTTTTTTACTTCAACATTTTAATACGACAGTTTTTTACGAATGCCAATCGTAAATGTTTTTTTTTGTGTTTTAACCTTAACCCTATGAAGCCGAAAATAACCTAAAATCTACAACCTAGACCGGCTATTTTCAGCGCGCGACACCGGCACTCTGCTGAGTATAAAACAGATCCTAAAAAACTCCTATCCAAACCCAAACCTGAGTCTTTTTATTCCTATAATAGTATTAGCTTAACTCAACCATTTCTCTTGTGAGGCACAAGGAAAATGGTGTCTTTATTTCTCAGATTCTACTATAGCCTACTTGGGAATACATTTGGCCCTGAGAAGCATTGCAATACATGCACGCACGCATTTACACACACACACACACGCACACACGCGCGCACGCACGCGCGCACGCACGCGCACACGCGCACACACACACACACACACGTCCCGGGTGTATCCAGGTATATACGTGTCGTACCAAACGGAGCCTCTAATTGGATATGATCACTGACACCAGGCTGGAGGCTCAGAGCCCCTTAACCCCTTCAGACCGGAAAGGCATCTGTGTGTCATTTTTTGATTTCTTTGGCTATTCAAAAAAATAGCACATCTACAAGCTCATAGCGCGGCACCGAGTGCCGCGCTATGAGCTTGTAGATGTGCTATTTTTTTGAAAAATCGTGAAAATTAGTGCAAATCTTTCAATATATGTTTTTTAAAGTGAACATTTGTAACTCAAATCTTTGCTTTTGGGGAATTCTACAAATGTCTTCTAAATCAGTTTTTTTGTTTTATTATGTTGCTATAATATCAGTGGTTCTCAAGCTTATTTCATGTCAAGGACCACCCAAAATATGTTTTTCCAGGGACCCCCCCCCCCAGAAGCAAATATTTGAGTTACAAATGTTTGCTGTAAAGAATATATATATACATTCAAACATGTGTACAAAAAATATTGATGATTTTTTAAATCTGCTATTTATTGAAATAGCCCCATAGTATGAAATAACGGTTGAAGTGGTTTTGCACACAAGACGCGTTTCCGTGGCTTGAATGGGTTAATGATGCAGGAGAGGCAGGCAGCCAGGATCAGAGAGAAGGACCCCCCCCTCTCCCCCCCTTTTACCTGTGAACAGCCTTTAGGAGGGATGACAGCCCTGCACCATCCCTCCCTCCCTCCCTGCTGTGGGATCGGGGGGAGGGGGGGTGGGGGGTGGGACCAGCGCTGCCGGCGTGTTCAAAGTGTCAGTGGTGCAGGGGGGGGGGGGGCTTTTAAAAGAGCTACTGAATTATACTTCCGGTTTATACCGCTTTCTTCCAGTGGTGTAATGTAACTAAGCGCATTTACTCAAGTACTGTACTCATAAGTACAAGTTTGAGTTTTGAGTTTGTTACTTTACTGGAGTATTTCCAATTTTCAGTACTTTTACCTCTACTCCACTGCATCTCCGAGGCAAATATTGTACTTTTACTCCACTACAATTATAAATCATCACAAATAAATCATTATATTATATAAAACATACATTAACCACTTTAGCTTTAGCCCCACTTTATATACCTAGGCTGTTTGAAAATAGCAGATTTACAGATTTATCTATTTTCAAACATTTTAGTGCTTTTACTTTTGGTACTTTAAGTATATTGTGAGGCCAATGCTTTTGTACTTTTACTCAAGTAACATTTTGAGCACAGGCCTTTTACTTGTAACAGAGTATTCTTATATTGTGGTATTGCTACTTTTACTTGAGTATAATTTCTGAGTACTTCTTCCACCACGGCTTTCTTCCATTTAGAAGCTGAAAATAGTCAACCTTATCAAGCCTTGTAAGGTTTAAGCCTGTAAGGGTTGAATATACTCAGTTATCAGGGACTCAAGGATATCCCCTCCACTTTTGGGGGGAAGAAAGAAGAAAAATAAAAAACCTCCGACATCTACACTTCATGGAGTACATTTTTTGGGTTACATGTCACCTTTCCGACATGTCGCCTTTCCGACGTTAACTAACCCTATACCTAACCCTAACCCTAACCGCACGCGGAAGCCACTAGTCGGAGTAGTGAGATGTCGGAATGCAGACATTACCCCCATTTTTTGTACCAAATTAACCAAAATAAAGCAACAAAAAAAAACAAAAAGTAACGAACCCTGAAAAAAACGCACCTTTTCGCACACGCACAGAACGCATGCGTCCCCTTTGGTTCTAAAATAACCTCTGCGTCCCTGGATGAAGGCGGTTTGGAAATGTAAGCGGGGAAAAGCGTTTTGCTACAGTTTGTATTAGTGTATAAGTGCAGTTTGTAGTGTATAAGTGCAGGTTATGTGATTTTTTTTCCCTGAAGGCTGCAGACAAACTGTTGTTTGTTTTCTCACACAGAAGCCCAAGATGCTCCACTTGCATTTTTTAAGCCGTTAAGTCTGGCACCATGAACAAGTAACATACAGCGTGCAATTTGCATAATCATGTACCTAGTGATGGATACTGTACTGATGTTCCAAAGATAGATTTCCTCTACACTCGGCTTTGATTGGCAGCGTTCCCACGCCTACGCTCACTTTGTCTCTCTCTCTCTTCTTTTAAAAAAAAAAAAAATCTGTGCTTGTGCCATGTGCCTTTTAAAAGTGTATTCTATCTTGCGAATCCATCTGAAAAGGATAAATTAAGACCACTGATTAACTGTTCTCTCTCAGTTCCTGCTTGGCCGCACAGTGAAAATTAATCAACTATAAACTCCTGACTCCGTAATGATATGGTTTGAATGGCTGCATGGTAAAGAACACTAACGTTGACAATAGTCACGCCATCACTAACGTTGGGTATATTTTACCCCATACAGGCTAATACATTCCATAAAAAACTAGTTCTCATCAAAATATATTAAAGTACAACAATACATGGAGAATTTAGGCACTCTACTTTAATATTTCAACACAAAATGTCACCAAAAAACTACCCTATTTCAGAAAAATGTGGGTATTGTTAAAAGAATATTCCTTAAAAAAAAATAATGTAGCTGGAAACAACTAAACACCTCACCTGATGACACGCTCAGGTGAGTTTCAGTGATGTCATCAGAATCACTGATGGCAGAAGACTGGTGTAGTTATGAATTACGCCACGGTACGCCCAAGCAGTGCCAGCTTAACGGAAGGGCTTTAGGTGCTGAAGCACAGGGCACCAACCTTCGGGGGGGCACCAAACAGCGTGGAGAAAGTGAAAGAAGACAGAACTAGCGCCGAAAAGAGCGATTCATTGGCAGATAACCCGCACGTTCAACAAAGGACAAACAAATCAAGGCAACACATTTAAAAAAGCTGTTGTTTCAATGGTATATTTCATGATGTAAGTATTAAAAGCCGTGCACATTGTAACACAGGGGATACTATAACCCACACCTAGGATCACTTCTTCAGAGTATAACCCTGAGCAAAATCTGTTCTAATCTATCTGAAATCTATCCTGCAAATCCATGTGAGAGTCTTAAATTAAGACCGCTGATTACTGTTCTCTTCCTGCTTGGCTGCACAGTGGAACATGATTGAACTTTAGAAACACTTTATATCAGTGTCAGGTAGACACCTTGTATCTCCATATTTCATCTATTTATGTTATTTTTTCCCTCCGTAAAGTAATGTACTATACCAGGGGTCTTCAACAGGGGGAGTTACTAGAGGGGGTCCCCCAAATCTTTGTGTGATATGATTATTTGTTTTTACATTAACCACTTGAACCCTAGTATCCCTTTTCTGAGGAGAACTTTGGCCAAAAATAGCCGATCTACAAGCTCACAACGCCTCGCAGCGCGAGGCGTTGTGAGCTTGTAGATCGGCTATTTTTGGCAAAGGGTTACGTGTGTAGAGGGAAAAAAGAGCAGCAAAAGTTTATCTGAAACACAATTTTATACAATATAGAGGGGGTCCCTGGTTCATCTCTCTCTCAGCTAGGGGGTCCTTGGCCTGAAAACGTTGAAGACCCCTGTCCTATACTTCATCAAACAACAGTGTGGTGCAGGAGTACTAGTGACAACAGCTGATCTACAAGCTGACAATATGCGTCCTATTGCAATGTGTTGTGAGCTTGTTTTTGCTACTTTAACCCTTTAAGACCGGGAAAGCATCTGTCATTTTAGATTTTAACCACTTTAAACATGATCCTATACTTTCGCTATTCAAAAATAGCAGATCTGCAAGCTTTGCTTCTGGGGATTCTACAAATGTACAAAAAAAAGTTAAACATTATATGTATTTGGCCGCGGACCCCCATCTCAAAATATGTTGTTCCAGGGACCCCCCAGAAGAATATTTGAGTTATAAATGAGTTAAAAATGTTTGCTTAAAAAAAAAGAAAACATTACATTCAAAGTTTTGCACAAATTTACACGATTTAAAATAAATAAATAGCAGATCTAAAAAAAACGGTTTAAGTGAAAGTTGTTAACTGTGTCTTTGGGTTTTATTTAAAGTTAAGAGTTTATGACTAAATAATAAGTACATTGGATCAAAGGGAACACAGGTTTTCTCCATTTCCTGATAAAGTAGGGTTACGCGGTTTCCGCCCGACAGAGACGATTAATGACCGTGTGAGTGTCGGCATGGTTAAGTGGGTACGGTGGACCCTGTCGATGGAGATCCTGACCCTTCTCTTTCATGGGGCGACTCTTTTCATCAGACGGTGGCAGGCCAGAGGAAACCTGACACCAATGGACATCCCCCGAGGACCGAATGAGTGACAGCCAACTCATCCAATCAATGTCAGCTCTCTCCGTCGCCCCGGGTCTTACTGGGGCAGTGGTCCAAGAAGTACTCATGTGTTTTTTTTAAGTACAAGTATCAATGACGCAATGCAGAAATGCTCTGTTACAAGTAAAGGGCTGGTGTTCAAGATTTACTTGAGTAAGAGTACAAAAGTATCGGCATCAAAATATACTTAAAGTAGCAAAAGTAAAAGTACTCATTAGGCAGAAATGTCCCAATTCAAGTTTTCAAAATGCATACAAATCTTTCGAAAATAGCAGATCTACAAGCTAGCAATGCGTTGCGATGTGACGCGATGTGAGCTTGTAGATCTGCACATTTTCAAATAGCCTAAGTGTATATAGGGCTGAAGTGGCTAACGTATGTTCTGTAATAATAATCAAAATCGACAAAGTAACTTGTAACTAAACAATTTCAAATAATTGTAATGGAGTAAAAGTATTTGCCTCTGAGATGTAATGGAGTAGAAGTAAACGTACTGAAATTTGGAAATACTCCAGTAAAGTAAAAATTGTACTTAAGCCTATACAGGAGTAAAAGTACTTAGTCACTTTCCACCACTGTTACCGTGGGCCCCAAAAGCTCCTCCGGTGGTGTGGTGAACAGAATGGCGCGGGGCCAATGCATCCATCAATCATGTGAAATGAAGTGACAAGGTGCCACTCTAATGAAGCACTCGGACGTCCCCTCCGGCACTCGGGTCAGAACAGGATCAGTGACAGTCTGATGGGACGGATAGACACATCCACATCAATTAGCACTTTACTGAAAGACTTTTAGGCATAAGGATAACTGCATGGTATGTTGTTATGCAGTGGTGGAGAAAGTACTCACATTGTTTTACTTAAGTAAAAGTAATACTGCCATGCAGAAATACTCTGTCACAAGTACAAGTCCAGTATTCAGAATGTACTTGAGTACAAAAGTATTGGCATCAAAATGTACCTAAAGTACCAAAAGTAAAAGTACTCGCTATGCAGAAATCTTCCATTTAATGTTTTCAATTAAATCATTTGAAAATAGCAGATCTACAAGCTCACAATGTGTCGCATTGCGATGCGTTATGAGCTTGTAGATCTGGTATTTTCAAATAGCCAAAGTGTATTTAAGGCTGAAGTGGGTAATGTATGTTTCGTAATAATTATCAAAATCTACAAAATAACTAGTAACTCAAGTTTTCACTAAAGTTTTTGTAGTGGATTAAAAGTACAATATTTGCCTCTGAGATGGAAGTAGTGAAAGTATTGGAAATTGGAAATACTCAAGTAAAGTACAAATACCTCAAAATTGTACTTCAGTACAGTACTTGAGTACACGTACTTAGTTACTTTCCATCACTGCAATTGGGGCCCAGTGTTGCCTTGTTACGGCACTGTATAACAATATCTTTAAAACATAATTAAATGTAGAATGTAATGCACTGGCAATATCCAATTAGCACGGCCAACATGAATGGTGCGCCGTTAGCTATAAGCTCTCTGTGTCTGCTGTTCCTCCATCTGTCATCATCTCATTCTCCACACAGAGGGTCATGCAGATTATACATTCTGTTATTACAACACATTCTGTTACTATTATACATTCCATCTCAGGTGTACGTGTGCAAGTTTTTCTTCCCGTAAATTCTTGCCTTATTTCATTATACCATAGTGTCACAAAAACAAATTGCAAACATAGCCGATATACAAGCCTCTAGATTTGCAATTATTGAAAAAATATATACAGTAACTAGAAAAAGTGCTCCTCGGAGCACAGGTCTCCGCCAGGTCAGGTAGGTTAGTGTGGGCCAGCAATGTTCAGAATTCGCCAATCGGACGGATCGGACAGATCCGTCTTGATCACTTGACTAAAGAGATAATATGTACCGATTTGCGTGATGCTTGGACAACATTTGTAGGTGTAATATTAAAAAATAAATTGCAAAAATCGGCCTCCTGATGGCGCTATAATAGGGCAATGTTGAAAGGGTGGCATTTGTTCCTCAATGTAGTGCAAATGTGCATGCAAAGTTTCACCGCAATCGGACACTGTGTTCATGATTTGCGGCATTTAGTTAAACAGGCCACTCGTGCAAACTTTAGATGTCGATCTTTGCCAATCAGGATGGAATATGAAAAATCTAACAGATTTGTCTTGATCACATGACTGTAGAGATCACGTGTACCGATTTGCGTGAAATTTGGATAAAAGTGTGTGTGCACAGTTTCGCTGCGAGCAAGCCAACAGTGCCGGAGATTAGCTGTCGGACGGAAGGACGGGGTGCAAAACATACTCTCTCACCATGCCGGAGACAAAAATAAGTGAAAATAAAAGTGGTTAAGTGTGTGTGCGTGTGTGTGTGTGTGTGTGTGTGTGTGTGTGTGTGGGTTTTACATACGTTTATAGTGAAAACGTGGAGAAAAAAAAGTATTAGCAAGAGCACAGAATTGGAACACGCAGGTTCTTCTTTCCCATCTCCTGAAAAGTAACATTTTTTTTGGACACACTGGGTTTCTACCTCACAGCAATGTTGTGTTTTGTACGATCCCCTATTGACCCCCTGTCACTGGATGTGTCCTTTGTTTAATGTTGTCCATCTGTCGCTCTGTCCTTGATGTCTGTGACGTGTCCCCATAACCTCCACCCGTCCCCCAACCTGTCCTCCACCCGTCCAGGAGACGTGCCTCTCGTCTGGCCGTCCTCGTCAAGAGGAATTGGTTGTGACCTGCCTGGGTGAAGAGAGATGTAGCAGCATGGTCGTTTTTTTTTTTTTTTACATTGGACTACACAGGGTAGCATGCAGTGGTCTAAAGTAACTAAGTACATTTACTCCAGTACTGCACTTAAGTGCCGCAAAGCGACGCGTTGTGAGCTTGTAGATCTGCTTTTTTCAAAGCATTCTATAGATTTAGAAACCTGTGAAATGGGACATTCTGCATAATGAGTAGTTTTACTTTAAGTAGCCTACTTAAGTCAATTTTAAGGTGAAGACTATTGTACTTTTACTCAAGTGCATTTTGGACCTTTATGTGTAACAGAGTATTTCTACAGTGTGGTATTGGTACTTTTACTTAAGTAAAAAATGCGAGTACTCTTCCACCACTGGTAGCATGGAATTTGTTATGGTTTTAACATTGGACGACATAGTTAGTGTGGTCGCAGCACAATTTACGGTACACTAATTTGACATAATAAGCCGTTATTACAAATAATGTGTTTCTTATTAGCAATAATGTTTTTTTATTAGAAAGAAACAAACGTTGTTATACCCTTGTTTTCCACTATTATCCCTTAATTATGTTCTAATTAGAAATTGAATGAAACGTAACAAAAGGTGTTATTAGAAATGGTGACCAAATTTGACTGGGAGACAGTCATCTAGCATTTTTTCATGTTCATTTTTTCATGTCATATGAAAGCAGGGAATCATAGCAAAATAATGATACATTGGTTAATAAGATTGAGTGAATAGTTTTGAAACTACAGCTTATAGAACTGAAGTCAAGTTAAAACTCTTCAGTAGAGAAAAGACCAGTTGAATGGATCTCATTCAAAGATAGTAAACAGGGCTATCAATCCCATCATGCATTGCGGGATTTACATCCTTTGTTTAATGGTTTAGGGTTAGGCACTCTTTGTTATGTACAGTATGCTCTCAGAGACTAAGTGTTTGCCACTGCCCCCTGCTGGAACCGGGCTGGTTCCAGTGACCAGGAGGACTTAACTAAGATACCTTTTCACAACAGTTTTAACAAAATATGATTGTTTATACATCTTTATTTGAAATTCTCATTAGACACAAGCCAACAGACTAGTGATACCTTTGAAAATGATCAGGTAGAAATAGCGGATTTTACTGTGATTTCGCAATGTTTGGATATGGAAGCTGAGGATTTGGTTTGTCTAGTATGTTACAATTGTACGAATGTATTTATTACCGATTACATTGTTCTCTATGCATCTGGAGAGAAAATTCTAAAAATGTATTTGAATAAACATTTATTCACATGTGTGATCATTTATGAACTTAATGATATTTTCTATCACTTCCATTCATGGGAATAAAGGTCTTAAAGGGATAGTTCACCCCAAAAAAATTCTTTTTTTTCTATCGATTAGTCACACCATGGAGACTTGAATTCTTGGATATTTTTTGTTCTTTTCGCATTCCTAAGACAATAATTTGATGACCAGTGGTTCCGATAGGAGACACAAAGGAGTCTCTTTGTGTCTCCGGAACCGCTGCCGGTCATCAAATTATTGGCTTAGGAATGAAAACATGCCTGAAATCCACTCAGATATGATCAGTAGGAACACTGCCGCTGTTTCTACTTTTCAGATTAATTTACACAAGCAGCAAACCAGAGCCATCTGCCCATTCATAACATTATCCTGTACAGTAGTTGTTGATTGAACCATAATAACCATCAGTGTTTGGAGCGGGGGAGTCTGGTGCAACACTCAGGTCCTGGACCTGGTGAGACGAAGGAGGGGCCAAACAGGAGGCCATCCACAGAGCCTAGTCCCTCCACATGCCAGAGCCTCCCCCGGTCCCGGCAGAGTATTTTAAGAGAATCGGACTGAGGGGCCCTTTCTTGCCCTAAGAGGACTGACCGTGGGTAGCTACTGGGGTGTTTGTGTGTGTGTGTGTGTGTGTGTGTGTGTGTGTGTGTGTGTGTGTGTGTGTGTGTGTGTGTGTGTGTGTGTGTGTGTGTGTGTGTGTGTGTGTGTGTGTGTGTGTGTGTGTGTGTGTGTGTGTGTGTGAGTGTGAGATACACAGGAACGCATCTCAGTCATGTTAGATTTATTTGGATTTTCAAAAATAGCAGATCTACAAGCTCATAGCGCGGCACTCGATGAGCTTGTAGATCTGCAAGCTATGAGCTTGTAGATCTGCTATTTTTGAATAGCCAAAGAAATCTAACATGACCGAGATGCGTTCCCGGACTGAATGGGTTGAAACAGGGAAAGCATCTGTGTCATTTTTAGATGTCACCATTGGCTATTCAAAAAGTAGCAGATTTACAAGCTCACAGCACGGCACGAAGTGACGCCTGTAAATGCAATCAGCAGGACTCCGCAGGGACTCGAACCCCGTCCTAGTGAACCTCTTTGTCTTCTACCTCTTTGACTCACTTGCAGGCTCAAGAAAATCACACATTGACCCTTTAAGACAAAAATAGCAGATCTACAAGCTCATAGCGCGGCACCGAGTGCCACGATATGAGCTTGTAGATCTGCTATTTTTGACTAATAGTGAACATTTTTGCATATCTTTGAATATATATATTCTTAAAGTGGACATTTTTAACTCTGTTACAACTTCTGGGGGGTCCCTGGAACAAAATATTTTGAGATGGGGGTCCACGGCCAAATGCATTTTCAAAAAAACTGTTGGATTTAGAAGACATTTTGTAGAATCCCCCTAGAAGCAAAGATTTGAGTTGCTTTAAAAGAGTTCGCTTTAAAAAAAAACATATATTCGAAGATTTGCACACATTTTCATGTTTTTTCCAAGGGGCCAGCCTGACATAATTTATAAAAAAAGGTCCCGTGGTCTTTGATGGCCAGATGTGAGTTATTGGGGCCTAGAAGGGCTACTGTAAATAATAATAAAGAAATCGTCGGGTTATTGTGTAAAAAAAGACATATTTAGCCACCTGCCCGAATGCCCCCGCCCACTGTAAAAAAAGATTGCGAAAATTGCTAAAACTATAGAAAGCAGTAAATGAAAAAAATGTAACACATCTTTTATTTACTTTAATTACAAGCTAAAACATAAACCTTGGTTGTAAAAAAAAACAAAGTTGTCCTTTAATTTGACTTCCTATATTATGAATTTTTGATAGTAATCATCCGTGGTGGAAAAAGTACTCAAATGTTTTACTTAATTAAAAGTATCGATACTGCAATGTAGAAATACTGTTACGAGTAAAAGTCCAGAATTCAACATTTACTGAGTAAAAGTATTGGTATCAAAGTGTATTTAAAGTACCAAAAGTAGAAAGTAGTCATTGTGCAGAATGTCCCATTTCACAAGTTTTCAAATATACAAAATGTATAAAAATCTTTTGAAAATCTTTTGAAAATATAGCAGATCTACAAGCTCACAAAGGGTTGCATCGCGAGCTTGTAGATCGGCTATTTTCAAATGGCCAAAATGTATATAGGGCTGAAGTGATTAATGTATGTTTTGTAATAATAATCAAAAGTAACTAGTAACTAAAGTTTTCAAATCATTTTAATGTAAATTGTAAAGTAAAAGCATAGACAATTGGAAATACTCCAGTAAAGTAAAAGTACCTCAAAATTGTACTTAAGTGCAGTACTTGAGTAAATGTACTTAGTTACTTTCCACCACTGGTATTGCTATGTGTAACATAATGTATGTTAGTGTAACCCTATGGGTCATAGGGTTACTAGAGATGTGGTTTAGAGGTGTAGTTGCATGTTGTTTCCACTTGAGGCAATACACAGACAATACACTGATACACTCTATATATTCAGGAACTGTTCTGTAAGCTTCACTTCATGCCAGGTGGTTTTGTTTGGTTGCAGTGAAGAAGAACTACTGGTATGAAAACACAATCATTTATTTTACATTATTTACTGGTATGAAAACACACACAATGATAATTCATTGTAGATTATTTCCATAACACATCAGAGCTAATAAGAGCTAATGAGACATTCTCTTATTAGAGTCCACAGACCAATGATATTCAGTTTAGTGTTGTTTTGAAACCACTAGGCATTAGCCTGTTGCTAATACTAGCATAACATGCTTTATTTGCTTGTTTAAGTCCAGATAAAACCAACCAGTGGTTGTGTTAATGTTTTAATATTTTAAATGTACTTTAGTGAAACTCTGTATGGTTGTAGTGATGTTTATGAAGACGTTTAATGCTAACCAAGATGCTAAGCTCTAAGCTAGTTAGCTAGCTAGCCTTGGTTAGTGAGGCAGCAGCATAGTGAGACATTAAAGGGTCATTCTGCTTATTTTGTAACATGAAAACCATTTGGTTTGAGTGTCTTAAGACGCTAATGGTTTGTTGTAGTTAAAAGTACCTGGATGGTTATAATTTACATATTAAATAAATTAGAGATGCAAATGAATGGTTTAAAAGGGGAATATATCAGATATATCAGATCTACAAGGCTACAAGCTCGTACCGTTGTGAGCTTGTAGATCTGCTATTTTTCGCGAAGATCTACAACATGTACACACACGCAACAACATGTGTGTCTCCCTCCATCCTCATTGTCTGTTGAGCCCCCCCCAGTCCCTCCCTCGACTTCATTTTAGTCCCTCAAAAGGAAACATTAAAGACTGAGGGTTTAACACTAAAAGGACCGTTCATTTTATTTCCCTTATTTTCTCCCCCTTGTATATTTAAAATACTTCCAAAACATTCCACATTTGTCGCATTTTCTTTCAGGTTTTAAAAAGATGTTAAAAGTTTAACTTGTCACTTTAGAAATGTGCAGATAGTCTGATTACATTTTATCTTCAACCTGTAAATAAGTGAAGAAGCAAAAGACGCTGGTATGGAACTCCTGGTTTACTGGCACGGGGTTCAATTCCCTGCGGTGTCTGCTGATTGCAGGTTAAAAGTGTATTTACAATTGTAGTTTAATGTAAAGGTCAAAAGTGTATTTATAAGTGCAAGTTATGTGTAGTAATTTGAAGGTTGTGTGTAAATATGTGTAAAATAAAGTGTACGTATGTACTAAAAGTGTCTATTTATAAAAAGTCTATGTATCGATGTATAATACTATGGTACTGACTAAACGACTACTTAGTCAGTACCAGAGTATGTAATGATTTTTTTTCATTTTCCGGAAGTAGACATGCCCAGAGTATATAATGTTTTCTTTTAGGTTCCAGGAATTAGTCAGGCCCAGAGTATGTACACCATTTTGGAACCATTACATACTCTGGGCATGACTCATTCCTGGAACTTTTTTCCAGTTCCAGGAATTAGTCATGCCCAGAATATTAATGTTTTTTCCCAGTTCCAGGAATTAGTCATGCCCAGAGTATGTAATGTTTTTTGTTGGAACCATTACATACTCTTGGCATGACTAATTTCTGGAACTGAAAAAAGTTCCAGGAATTATTCATGCCCAGAGTATTAATGGTTTTCCCCAGTTCCAGGAATTAGTCATGCCCCGAGTATGTAAAGGTTTTTGTTGGAGTTGATTGGTAGTACTTTGTAGTGACTTTTTTTATTGGTCCCTAACATTCATCAAGCTCTGGACTTAGTACATTTTTTTTTCACCATTGTGTCACTACCGAAACGAAAGTTTGTCACTACCGAAACGAAAGTTAAATCTGAAAAAATCACTAAGTGTGGAGGCCAAAATTGTCCCCCCAAAAACCTCTTAGGAGTACGTTTCAGGCAATTTAGAGTTGATTGGTAGTACTTTGTGGTGACTTTTTTTTTGGTCCCTAACATTCATCGAGCTCTGGACTTAGTAAATGTATTTTTTCACCGTTGACACAATGGATTTAACTTTCGTCCGTTGACACAATGGATTTAACTTTCGTTTCGGTAGTGACAAACTTTCGTTTTGGTAGTGACACACTACCGAAACGAAATCAAAGAAAAAAATCGTTTCGGTAGTGACACACTATAGTGTGTCACTACCGAAACGATTTTTTTTCGGATATTTCGTTTCGGTAGTGACACACTACCGAATCGAAATCACCGAAAAAAATCGTTTCGGTAGTGACACACATACCTAAACAAAACTTTGTCACTACCGAAACGAAAGTTAATTCCGAAAAAATCACTAAGTGTGGAGGCCAAAATCGTCCCCCCAAAAAAGTCTTAGGAGTACGTTTCAGGCAATTTAGAGTTGATTGGTAGTACTTTGTAGTGACTTTTTTTTTGGGTCCCTAACATTCATCGAGCTCTGGACTTAGTAAATGTATTTTTTCACCATTGACACAATGGATTTAACTTTCGTTTCGGTAGTGACAAACTTTCGTTACTATAGTGACACACTATAGTCTGTCACTACCGAAACGAAACGAAAAAAAAATGACTAAGTCCAGAGCTCGATGAATGTTAGGGACCAAAAAAAATGTCACTACCAATCAACTTTAAATTGCCTGAAACGTAGGTTTCTGGGAGAACAATTTTTTTTTTGGCCTCCACACTTAGTGATTTTTTCAGATTTAACTTCGTTTCGGTAGTGACACCATTGTGTCACTACCGAAACGGAAAAGAAATTACTAAGTCCAGAGCTCGATGAATGTTAGGGACCAAAAAAAAAGTCACTACCAATCAACTTTAAATTGCCTGAAACGTACTCCTAACAGCTTTTTGGGGGGACGATCTTGGCCTCCACACTTAGTGATTATTTCGGATTTAACTTTCGTTTCGGTGGTGACCAACTTTCGTTTCGGTAGTTTGATTACAAAATTTAAGTTGTGTAAAAAATAATCTGACTATACTAAGTTGTTATTTGTTTGTTTAAGTCATGCTATACTCTACCCAGAGTCATAAGTTTACAAAATGTACTAAAGTACATTGAACGTCTGTGCGGTTTGTCTTCACCACTGAAAATAACGTACATGTAAACTGATGTCATGTGCAGTTGGGGAGACACAACCATTTCACTCCTAATAATACCTATTTGATTTGACATCCTGACTTGCTGCTGTAGCCGAGGCTTGAACCTGTTACCTGCGGCTCACTAGTCAGTGACTCTATCCATTCACCTACAGCTGTTTCCTTGGAATCTGTGGTTCTGAAACTTTTTGTTGTCAACCCCCCAAATTGACATGTATTTGGGCAGTGGGCCCCAATGTGAAAAGATGTAGTGTCAGGGCCCCCCATGAAAAAGATTTATATTTATGCTGTAACACATTTTTTTAAAGTTATTTGTCTTGTTTGTTGTTCAAGTCAAAGCACCAGGAAGGCTGTACTTGTCAGCCATCTGTTAGCTCAATGGGTTGAGACGCAGTATTCATGATCCAGAGGCCATGAGTTCAAATCCCATTGATGTCTTTCCTATGATTCTTTCCTTTGCAGACTGGCTTCCAGAAGATCAACTGAAAACTACCAGGAAGGCTGTACTTGTCAGCCATCTGTTAGCTCAATGGGTTGAGACGCAGTATTCATGATCCAGAGGCCATGAGTTCAAATCCCATTGATGTCTTTCCTATGATTCTTTCCTTTGCAGACTGGCTTCCAGAAGATCAACTGACAACTAGCAGGAAGGCTGTACTTGTCAGCCATCTGTTAACTCAATGGGTTGAGACGCAGTATACATGATCCAGAGGCCATGAGTTCAAATCCCACTGGTGTCTTTACTGTGATGCTTCCCTTTGCAGACTAACTTCTAGAAAAACAAGTTAAAACCACCAGAAAACCTGTAACTCTCAGCCGACAGCATAGCTCAACTGGTAGAGCGTCTGTTCAATAACATGACTTGACTTGACTTGAGTGGGTTCGATTCCCACTCGAGTCAAGTGTCCCCGGTAACTTGGGGCAACGGATAAATTGACTGATATCCTTAGTGATGCTTCCCTTTGCAGACTAACTTCTAGAAAAACAAGTTAAAACCACCAGAAAACCTGTAACTCTCAGCCGACAGCATAGCTCAACTGGTAGAGCGTCTGTCCAATAACATGACTTGACTTGACTGGGTTCGATTCCCACTCGAGTCAAGTGTCCCCGGTAACTTGGGGCAACGGATAAATTGAGTGATATCCTTAGTGATGCTTCCCTTTGCAGACTAACTTCTAGAAAAACAAGTTAAAACCACCAGGAAACCTGTAACTCTCAGCCTACAGCATAGCTCAACTGGTAGAGCGTCTGTCCAATAACATGACTTGACTTGACTTGAGTGGGTTCGATTCCCACTTGAGTCAAGTGTCCCCGGTATCTTGGGGCAACGGATAAATTGACTGATATCCTTAGTGATGCTGCCCTTTGCAGACTAACTTCTAGTAAACAAGTTAAAACCACCAGGAAACCTGTAACTCTCAGCCAACAGCATAGCTCGACTGGTAGAGCGTCTGTCCAATAACATGACTTGACTTGAGTGGGTTACCGGGGACACTTGACTTGAGTGGGAATCGAACCCACTCCAGTCAAGTCAAGTCAGGTTATTGGACAGACGCTCTACCAGTTGAGCTATGCTGTCGGCTGAGAGTTACAGGTTTTCTGGTGGTTTTAACTTGTTTTTCTAGAAGTTAGTCTGCAAAGGGAAGCATCACAGTAAAGACACCAGTGGGATTTGAACTCATGGCCTCTGGATCATGTATACTGCGTCTCAACCCATTGAGTTAACAGATGGCTGACAAGTACAGCCTTCCTGCTAGTTGTCAGTTGATCTTCTGGAAGCCAGTCTGCAAAGGAAAGAATCATAGGAAAGACATCAATGGGATTTGAACTCATGGCCTCTGGATCATGAATACTGCGTCTCAACCCATTGAGCTAACAGATGGCTGACAAGTACAGCCTTCCTGGTAGTTTTCAGTTGATCTTCTGGAAGCCAGTCTGCAAAGGAAAGAATCATAGGAAAGACATCAATGGGATTTGAACTCATGGCCTCTGGATCATGAATACTGCGTCTCAACCCATTGAGCTAACAGATGGCTGACAAGTACAGCCTTCCTGGTAGTTTTCAGTTGATCTTCTGGAAGCCAGTCTGCAAAGGAAAGTATCATAGGAAAGACATCAATGGGATTTGAACTCATGGCCTCTGGATCATGTATACTGCGTCTCAACCCATTGAGCTAACAGTTGGATGACAAATATAGCCTTCCTGGTAGTTTTCAGTTGATCTTCTGGAAGCCAGTCTGCAAAGGAAAGAATCATAGGAAAAACATCAAATGGATTTGAACTCATGGCCTCTGGATCATGAATACTGCGTCTCAACCCATTGAGCTAACAGATGGCTGACAAGTACAGCCTTCCTGGTAGTTTTCAGTTGATCTTCTGGAAGCCAGTCTGCAAAGGAAAGAATCATAGGAAAGACATCAATTGGATTTGAACTCATGGCCTCTGGATCATGAATACTGCGTCTCAACCCATTGAGCTAACAGATGGCTGACAAGTACAGCCTTCCTGGTAGTTTTCAGTTGATCTTCTGGAAGCCAGTCTGCAAAGGAAAGAATCATAGGAAAGACATCAATGGGATTTGAACTCATGGCCTCTGGATCATGAATACTGCGTCTCAACCCATTGAGCTAACAGATGGCTGACAAGTACAGCCTTCCTGGTAGTTTTCAGTTGATCTTCTGGAAGCCAGTCTGCAAAGGAAAGAATCATAGGAAAGACATCAATGGGATTTGAACTCATGGCCTCTGGATCATGAATACTGCGTCTCAACCCATTGAGCTAACAGATGGCTGACAAGTACAGCCTTCCTGGTAGTTTTCAGTTGATCTTCTGGAAGCCAGTCTGCAAAGGAAAGTATCATAGGAAAGACATCAATGGGATTTGAACTCATGGCCTCTGGATCATGTATACTGCGTCTCAACCCATTGAGTTAAGAGATGGCTGACAAGTACAGCCTTCCTGCTAGTTGTCAGTTGATCTTCTGGAAGCCAGTCTGCAAAGGAAAGAATCATAGGAAAGACATCAATGGGATTTGAACTCATGGCCTCTGGATCATGAATACTGCGTCTCAACCCATTGAGCTAACAGATGGCTGACAAGTACAGCCTTCCTGGTAGTTTTCAGTTGATCTTCTGGAAGCCAGTCTGCAAAGGAAAGAATCATAGGAAAGACATCAATGGGATTTGAACTCATGGCCTCTGGATCATGAATACTGCGTCTCAACCCATTGAGCTAACAGATGGCTGACAAGTACAGCCTTCCTGGTAGTTTTCAGTTGATCTTCTGGAAGCCAGTCTGCAAAGGAAAGTATCATAGGAAAGACATCAATGGGATTTGAACTCATGGCCTCTGGATCATGTATACTGCGTCTCAACCCATTGAGCTAACAGTTGGATGACAAATATAGCCTTCCTGGTAGTTTTCAGTTGATCTTCTGGAAGCCAGTCTGCAAAGGAAAGAATCATAGGAAAAACATCAAATGGATTTGAACTCATGGCCTCTGGATCATGAATACTGCGTCTCAACCCATTGAGCTAACAGATGGCTGACAAGTACAGCCTTCCTGGTAGTTTTCAGTTGATCTTCTGGAAGCCAGTCTGCAAAGGAAAGAATCATAGGAAAGACATCAATTGGATTTGAACTCATGGCCTCTGGATCATGAATACTGCGTCTCAACCCATTGAGCTAACAGATGGCTGACAAGTACAGCCTTCCTGGTGCTTTGACTTGAACAACAAAGAAGACAAATAACTTTAAAAAAAATGTGTTACAGCATAATAATAAATCTTTTTCATGGGGGGCCCTGACACTACATCTTTTCACATTGGGGTCCACTGCCCAAATACATGTCAATTTGGGGGGTTGACAACAAAACGTTTCAGAACCACAGATTCCAATTTCCAACTTTAAATTGCCTGAAACGTACTCCTAACAGGTTTTTGGGGGAACATTTTTTTTCCCGTTTCGGTAGTGACACCATTGTGTCACTACCGAAACGGAAAAAAATGACTAAGTCCAGAGCTCGATGAATGTTAGGGACCAAAAAAAAAGTCACTACCAATCAACTTTAAATTGCCTGAAACATACTCCTAACAGGTTTTTGGGGGAATAATCTTTTTTTTCGTTTCGGTAGTGACAATATTGTGTCACTACCGAAACGGAAAAAAAATTACTAAGTCCAGAGCTCGATGAATGTTAGGGGCCAAAAAAAAAGTCACTACCAATCAACTTTAAATTGCCTGAAACGTACTCCTAACAGGTTCTGGGGGGAACCATTTTTTTTTCGTTTCGGTAGTGACACCATTGTGTGGGTACTACCGAAACGGAAAAAAAATTACTAAGTCCAGAGCTCGATGAATGTTAGGGGCCAAAAAAAGTCACTACCAATCAACTTTAAATTGCCTGAAACGTATTCCTAACAGGTTTTTGGGGGAACATTTTTTTTTTCGTTTCGGTAGTGACACCATTGTGTCACTACCGAAACGGAAAAAAAATTACCAAGTCCAGAGCTCGATGAATATTAGGGACAAAAAAAAAAGTCACTACCAATCAACTTTAAATTGCCTGAAACGTACTCCTAACAGGTTTTTGGGGGAACATTTTTTTTTTAGTTTCGGTAGTGACACCATTGTGTCACTGCCGAAACGGAAAAAAAATGACTAAGTCCAGAGCTCGATGAATGTTAGGGGCCAAAAACAAAGTCACTACCAATCAACTTTAAATTGCCTGAAACGTACTCCTAACAGGTTTTTGGGGGAACAATCTTTTTTTTCGTTTCGGTAGTGACACCATTGTGTCACTACCGAAACGGATAAAAAATTACTAAATCCAGAGCTCGATGAATGTTAGGGGCCAAAAAAAAAGTCACTACCAATCAACTTTACATTGCCTGAAACGTACTCCTAACAGGTTTTTGGGGGAACTTTTTTTTTTCCGTTTCGGTAGTGACACCATTGTGTCACTACCGAAACGGAAAAAAAATTACTAAGTCCAGAGCTCGATGAATGTTAGGGACCAAAAAAAAAGTCACTACCAATCAACTTTAAATTGCCTGAAACATACTCCTAACAGGTTTTTGGGGTAACATTTTTTTTTCCGTTTCGGTAGTGACACCATTGTGTCACTACCGAAACGGAAAAAAAATTACTAAGTCCAGAGCTCGATGAATGTTAGACTACCACTACCACTACCAATCAACTTTAAATTGCCTGCAATTTTTTTTTTTCGTTTCGGTAGTGACACCATTGTGTGGGTACTACCGAAACGGATTTTTTTTTTACCAAGTCCAGAGCTCGATGAATGTTAAAGACCAAAAAAAAAGTCACTACCAATCAACTTTAAATTGCCTGAAACGTACTCCTAACAGGTTTTTGGGGGAACATTTTTTTTCTCGTTTCGGTAGTGACACCATTGTGTCACTACCGAAACGGAAAAAAATGACTAAGTCCAGAGCTCGATGAATGTTAGGGGCCAAAAAAAAAGTCACTACCAATCAACTTTAAATTGCCTGAAACGTACTCCTAACAGGTTCTTGGGGGAATTTTTTTTTTTCGTTTCGGTAGTGACACCATTGTGTCACTACCGAAACGGGAAAAAAATGACTAAGTCCAGAGCTCGATGAATGTTAGGGACCAAAAAGAAGTCACTACCAATCAGCTTTAAATTGCCTGAAACGTGCTCCTAACAGGTTTTTGGGGGAACATTTTTTTTCTGTTTTCGTCACTCGTCACTTTTCGTCGCTACCGAAACGGAAAAAAAAAATCACAAAAAAATCACTACCAATCAGCTTTAAATTGCCTGAAACGTGCTCCTAACAGGTTTTTGGGGGAACAATTTTTTTTCTGTTTTCGTCACTCGTCACTAGTCTTCACTACCGAAACGGGAAAAAAAATCCAAAAAAAAATCACTACCAATCAGCTTTAAATTGCCTGAAACGTGCTCCTAACAGGTTTTTGGGGGAACAATTTTTTTTCTGTTTTCGTCACTCGTCACTTTTCGTCGCTACCGAAACGGAAAAAAAAAATCACAAAAAAATCACTACCAATCAGCTTTAAATTGCCTGAAACGTGCTCCTAACAGGTTTTTGGGGGAACAATTTTTTTTCTGTTTTCGTCACTCGTCACTAGTCTTCACTACCGAAACGGGAAAAAAAATCAAAAAAAAAATCACTACCAATCAGCTTTAAATTGCCTGAAACGTGCTCCTAACAGGTTTTTGGGGGAACAATTTTTTTTCTGTTTTCGTCACTCTGTCACTTTTCGTCACTACCGAAACGGAAACAAAAAATCACTACCAATCAGCTTTAAATTGCCTGAAACGTGCTCCTAACAGGTTTTTGGGGGAACATTTTTTTTTTCGTTTCGGTAGTGACACCATTGTGTCACTACCGAAACGGAAAAAAAATTACCAAGTCCAGAGCTCGATGAATATTAGGGACCAAAAAAAAAGTCACTACCAATCAACTTTAAATTGCCTGAAACGTACTCCTAACAGGTTTTTGGGGGAACATTTTTTTTTTAGTTTCGGTAGTGACACCATTGTGTCACTGCCGAAACGGAAAAAAAATGACTAAGTCCAGAGCTCGATGAATGTTAGGGGCCAAAAACAAAGTCACTACCAATCAACTTTAAATTGCCTGAAACGTACTCCTAACAGGTTTTTGGGGGAACAATCTTTTTTTTCGTTTCGGTAGTGACACCATTGTGTCACTACCGAAACGGATAAAAAATTACTAAATCCAGAGCTCGATGAATGTTAGGGGCCAAAAAAAAAGTCACTACCAATCAACTTTACATTGCCTGAAACGTACTCCTAACAGGTTTTTGGGGGAACTTTTTTTTTTCTGTTTTCGTTACTCGTCACTTTTCGTCACTACCGAGACGGGGAAAAAATCTCACAAATAAATCACTACCAATCAGCTTTAAATTGCCTGAAACGTGCTCCTAACAGGGTTTTTGGGGGAACATTGTTTGTTCTGTTTTCGTCACTCGTCACTTTTCGTCACTACCGAAACGGGAAAAAAAATTCACAAAAAAATCACTACCAATCAGCTTTAAATTGCCTGAAACGTGCTCCTAACAGGTTTTTGGGGGAACATTTTTTTTTCTGTTTTCGTCACTCGTCACTTTTCGTCACTACCGAAACGGGGAAAAAAAATCACAAATAAATCACTACCAATCAGCTTTAAATTGCCTGAAACGTGCTCCTAACAGGGTTTTTGGGGGAACATTGTTTGTTCTGTTTTCGTCACTCGTCACTTTTCGTCACTACCGAAACGGGGAAAAAAAATTCACAAAAAAATCACTACTAATCAGCTTTAAATTGCCTGAAACGTGCTCCTAACAGGTTTTTGGGGGAACAATTTTTTTACTGTTTTCGTCACTCGTCACTTTTCGTCACTACCGAAACGGAAAAAAAAATTCACAAAAAAATCACTACCAATCAGCTTTAAATTGCCTGAAACGTGCTCCTAACAGGTGTTTGGGGGAACAATTTTTTTTCTGTTTTCGTCACTCGTCACTTTTCGTCACTACCGAAACGGAAAAAAAAATTCACAAAAAAATCACTACCAATCAGCTTTAAATTGCCTGAAACGTGCTCCTAACAGGTTTTTGGGGGAACATTTTTTTTTTCTGTTTTCGTCACTCGTCACTTTTCGTCACTACCGAAACGGGAAAAAAAATTCACAAAAAAATCCAATCAGCTTTAAATTGCCTGAAACGTGCTCCTAACAGGTTTTTGGGGGAACATTTTTTTTTCTGTTTTCGTCACTCGTCACTTTTCGTCACTACCGAAACGGGAAAAAAAATTCACAAAAAAATCACTACCAATCAGCTTTAAATTGCCTGAAACGTGCTCCTAACAGGTTTTTGGGGGGATTTTTTTTTTTTTCTGTTTTCGTCACTCGTCACTAGTCGTCACTACCGAAACGGAAAAAGAAATTCACAAAAAAATTCACTACCAATCAGCTTTAAATTGCCTGAAACGTGCTCCTAACAGGTTTTTGGGGGAGCAATTTTTTTTCTGTTTTCGTCACTCGTCACTTTTCGTCACTACTGAAACGGGAAAAAAAAAATCACAAAAAAATCACTACCAATCAGCTTTAAATTGCCTGAAACGTGCTCCTAACAGGTTTTTGGGGGGACAATTTTTTTTCTGTTTTCGTCACTCGTCACTTTTCGTCACTACCGAAACGGGAAAAAAAATTCACAAAAAAGTCACCACCAATCAGCTTTAAATAGCCTGAAACGTGCTCCTAACAGGTTTTTGGGGGAACAATTTTTTTTCTGTTTTCGTCACTCGTCACTTTTCGTCACTACTGAAACGGGAAAGAAAAATCACAAAAAAATCATTACCAATCAGCTTTAAATTGCCTGAAACGTGCTCCTAACAGGTTTTTGGGGGAACATTTTTTTTTCTTTTTTCGTCACTCGTCACTTTTCGTCACTACCGAAACGGAAAAAAAAATTCACAAAAAAATCACTACTAATCAGCTTTAAATTGCCTGAAACGTGCTCCTAACAGGTTTTTGGGGGAACAATTTTTTTTCTGTTTTCGTCACTCGTCACTTTTCGTCACTACCGAAACGGAAAAAAAAATTCACAAAAAAATCACTACCAATCAGCTTTAAATTGCCTGAAACGTGCTCCTAACGGGTGTTTGGGGGAACAATTTTTTTTCTGTTTTCGTCACTCGTCACTTTTCGTCACTACCGAAACGGAAAAAAAAATTCACAAAAAAATCACTACCAATCAGCTTTAAATTGCCTGAAACGTGCTCCTAACAGGTTTTTGGGGGAACATTTTTTTTTTCTGTTTTCGTCACTCGTCACTTTTCGTCACTACCGAAACGGGAAAAAAAATTCACAAAAAAATCACTACCAATCAGCTTTAAATTGCCTGAAACGTGCTCCTAACAGGTTTTTGGGGGAACAATTTCTTTTCTGTTTTCGTCACTCGTCACTTTTCGTCACTACCGAAACGGAAAAAAAAATTCACAAAAAAATCCAATCAGCTTTAAATTGCCTGAAACGTGCTCCTAACAGGTTTTTGGGGGAACATTTTTTTTTCTGTTTTCGTCACTCGTCACTTTTCGTCACTACCGAAACGGGAAAAAAAATTCACAAAAAAATCACTACCAATCAGCTTTAAATTGCCTGAAACGTGCTCCTAACAGGTTTTTGGGGGGATTTTTTTTTTTTTCTGTTTTCGTCACTCGTCACTAGTCGTCACTACCGAAACGGAAAAAGAAATTCACAAAAAAATTCACTACCAATCAGCTTTAAATTGCCTGAAACGTGCTCCTAACAGGTTTTTGGGGGAGCAATTTTTTTTCTGTTTTCGTCACTCGTCACTTTTCGTCACTACTGAAACGGGAAAAAAAAAATCACAAAAAAATCACTACCAATCAGCTTTAAATTGCCTGAAACGTGCTCCTAACAGGTTTTTGGGGGGACAATTTCTGTTTTCGTCACTCGTCACTTTTCGTCACTACCGAAACGGGAAAAAAAATTCACAAAAAAGTCACCACCAATCAGCTTTAAATAGCCTGAAACGTGCTCCTAACAGGTTTTTGGGGGAACAATTTTTTTTCTGTTTTCGTCACTCGTCACTTTTCGTCACTACTGAAACGGGAAAGAAAAATCACAAAAAAATCATTACCAATCAGCTTTAAATTGCCTGAAACGTGCTCCTAACAGGTTTTTGGGGGAACAATTTTTTTTCTTTTTTCGTCACTCGTCACTTTTCGTCACTACCGAAACGGAAAAAAAAATTCACAAAAAAATCACTACCAATCAGCTTTAAATTGCCTGAAACGTGCTCCTAACAGGTTTTTGGGGGAACAATTTTTTTTCTGTTTTCGTCACTCGTCACTTTTCGTCACTACTGAAACGGGAAAGAAAAATCACAAAAAAATCATTACCAATCAGCTTTAAATTGCCTGAAACGTGCTCCTAACAGGTTTTTGGGGGAAATTTTTTTTTTCTTTTTTCGTCACTCGTCACTTTTCGTCACTACCGAAACGGGAAAAAAAAATCACAAAAAAATCACTACCAATCATCTTTAAATTGCCTGAAACGTGCTCCTAACAGGTTTTTGGGGGAACATTTTTTTTTCTGTTTTCGTCACTCGTCACTTTTCGTCACTACCGAAACGGAAAAAAAAATCACTACTAATCAGCTTTAAATTGCCTGAAACGTGCTCCTAACAGGTTTTTGGGGGAACAATTTTTTTTCTGTTTTCGTCACTCGTCACTTTTCGTCACTACCGAAACGGAAAAAAAAATTCACAAAAAAATCACTACCAATCAGCTTTAAATTGCCTGAAACGTGCTCCTAACAGGTTTTTGGGGGAACAATTTTTTTTTCTGTTTTCGTCACTCGTCACTAGTCGTCACTACCGAAACGGAAAAAAAAATTCACAAAAAAATCACTACCAATCAGCTTTAAATTGCCTGAAACGTGCTCCTAACAGGTTTTTGGGGGAACAATTTTTTTTCTGTTTTCGTCACTCGTCACTTTTCGTCACTACCGAAACGGAAAAAAAAATTCACAAAAAAATCCAATCAGCTTTAAATTGCCTGAAACGTGCTCCTAACAGGTTTTTGGGGGAACATTTTTTTTTCTGTTTTCGTCACTCGTCACTTTTCGTCACTACCGAAACGGGAAAAAAAATTCACAAAAAAATCACTACCAATCAGCTTTAAATTGCCTGAAACGTGCTCCTAACAGGTTTTTGGGGGGATTTTTTTTTTTCTGTTTTCGTCACTCGTCACTAGTCGTCACTACCGAAACGGAAAAAGAAATTCACAAAAAAATTCACTACCAATCAGCTTTAAATTGCCTGAAACGTGCTCCTAACAGGTTTTTGGGGGAGCAATTTTTTTTCTGTTTTCGTCACTCGTCACTTTTCGTCACTACTGAAACGGGAAAAAAAAATCACAAAAAAATCACTACCAATCAGCTTTAAATTGCCTGAAACGTGCTCCTAACAGGTTTTTGGGGGGACAATTTTTTTTCTGTTTTCGTCACTCGTCACTTTTCGTCACTACCGAAACGGAAAAAAAAATTCACAAAAAAGTCACCACCAATCAGCTTTAAATAGCCTGAAACGTGCTCCTAACAGGTTTTTGGGGGAGCAATTTTTTTTCTTTTTTCGTCACTCGTCACTTTTCGTCACTACCGAAACGGAAAAAAAAAATCACAAAAAAATCACTACCAATCAGCTTTAAATTGCCTGAAACGTGCTCCTAACAGGTTTTTGGGGGAACATTTTTTTTCTGTTTTCGTCACTCGTCACTTTTCGTCACTACCGAAACGGGAAAAAAAAATCACAAAAAAATCACTACCAATCAGCTTTAAATTGCCTGAAACGTGCTCCTAACAGGTTTTTGGGGGAACATTTTTTTTTCTGTTTTCGTCACTCGTCACTTTTCGTCACTACCGAAACGGGAAAAAAAATTCACAAAAAAATCCAATCAGCTTTAAATTGCCTGAAACGTGCTCCTAACAGGTTTTTGGGGAACATTTTTTTTTCTGTTTTCGTCACTCGTCACTTTTCGTCACTACCGAAACGGAAAAAAAAAATCACTACCAATCAGCTTTAAATTGCCTGAAACGTGCTCCTAACAGGTTTTTGGGGGAACAATTTTTTTTCTGTTTTCGTCACTCGTCACTTTTCGTCACTACCGAAACGGAAAAAAAAAATCACAAAAAGATCACTACCAATCAGCTTTAAATTGCCTGAAACGTGCTCCTAACAGGTTTTTGGGGGGACAATTTTTTTTCTGTTTTCGTCACTCGTCACTTTTCGTCACTACCGAAACGGAAAAAAAAAATCACAAAAAAGTCACCACCAATCAGCTTTAAATAGCCTGAAACGTGCTCCTAACAGGTTTTTGGGGGAACAATTTTTTTTCTGTTTTCGTCACTCGTCACTTTTCGTCACTACCGAAACGGGAAAAAAAAATCACAAAAAAATCACTACCAATCAGCTTTATATTGCCTGAAACGTGCTCCTAACAGGTTTTTGGGGGAACAATTTTTTTTCTGTTTTCGTCACTCGTCACTTTTCGTCACTACCGAAACGGGGAAAAAAAATCACAACAAAATCACTACCAATCAGCTTTAAATTGCCTGAAACGTGCTCCTAACAGGTTTTTGGGGGAACAATTTTTTTTTCTGTTTTCGTCACTCGTCACTAGTCGTCACTACCGAAACGGGAAAAAAAATTCACAAAAAAATCACTACCAATCAGCTTTAAATTGCCTGAAACGTGCTCCTAACAGGTTTTTGGGGGAACAATTTTTTTTCTGTTTTCGTCACTCGTCACTTTTCGTCACTACCGAAACGGAAAAAAAAAATCACAAAAAAGTCACCACCAATCAGCTTTAAATAGCCTGAAACGTGCTCCTAACAGGTTTTTGGGGGAACAATTTTTTTTCTGTTTTCGTCACTCGTCACTTTTCGTCACTACCGAAACGGGAAAAAAAAATCACAAAAAAATCACTACCAATCAGCTTTATATTGCCTGAAACGTGCTCCTAACAGGTTTTTGGGGGAACAATTTTTTTTCTGTTTTCGTCACTCGTCACTTTTCGTCACTACCGAAACGGGGAAAAAAAATCACAACAAAATCACTACCAATCAGCTTTAAATTGCCTGAAACGTGCTCCTAACAGGTTTTTGGGGGAACAATTTTTTTTTCTGTTTTCGTCACTCGTCACTAGTCGTCACTACCGAAACGGGAAAAAAAATTCACAAAAAAATCACTACCAATCAGCTTTAAATTGCCTGAAACGTGCTCCTAACAGGTTTTTGGGGGAACAATTTTTTTTCTGTTTTCGTCACTCGTCACTTTTCGTCACTACCGAAACGGAAAAAAAAAATCACAAAAAAATCACTACTAATCAGCTTTAAATTGCCTGAAACGTGCTCCTAACAGGTTTTTGGGGGAACAATTTTTTTTCTGTTTTCGTCACTCGTCACTTTTCGTCACTACCGAAACGGAAAAAAAAATTCACAAAAAAATCACTACCAATCAGCTTTAAATTGCCTGAAACGTGCTCCTAACAGGTTTTTGGGGGAACAATTTTTTTTCTGTTTTCGTCACTCGTCACTTTTCGTCACTACCGAAACGGAAAAAAAAATTCACAAAAAAATCCAATCAGCTTTAAATTGCCTGAAACGTGCTCCTAACAGGTTTTTGGGGGAACATTTTTTTTTCTGTTTTCGTCACTCGTCACTTTTCGTCACTACCGAAACGGGAAAAAAAATTCACAAAAAAATCACTACCAATCAGCTTTAAATTGCCTGAAACGTGCTCCTAACAGTTTTTTGGGGGGATTTTTTTTTTTCTGTTTTCGTCACTCGTCACTAGTCGTCACTACCGAAACGGAAAAAGAAATTCACAAAAAAATTCACTACCAATCAGCTTTAAATTGCCTGAAACGTGCTCCTAACAGGTTTTTGGGGGAGCAATTTTTTTTCTGTTTTCGTCACTCGTCACTTTTCGTCACTACTGAAACGGGAAAAAAAAATCACAAAAAAATCACTACCAATCAGCTTTAAATAGCCTGAAATGTGCTCCTAACAGGTTTTTGGGGGGACAATTTTTTTTCTGTTTTCGTCACTCGTCACTTTTCGTCACTACTGAAACGGGAAAGAAAAATCACAAAAAAATCATTACCAATCAGCTTTAAATTGCCTGAAACGTGCTCCTAACAGGTTTTTGGGGGAACAATTTTTTTTTCTGTTTTCGTCACTCGTCACTAGTCGTCACTACCGAAACGGGAAAAAAAATTCACAAAAAAATCACTACCAATCAGCTTTAAATTGCCTGAAACGTGCTCCTAACAGGTTTTTGGGGGAACAATTTTTTTTCTGTTTTCGTCACTCGTCACTTTTCGTCACTACCGAAACGGAAAAAAAAAATCACAAAAAAATCACTACTAATCAGCTTTAAATTGCCTGAAACGTGCTCCTAACAGGTTTTTGGGGGAACAATTTTTTTTCTGTTTTCGTCACTCGTCACTTTTCGTCACTACCGAAACGGAAAAAAAAATTCACAAAAAAATCACTACCAATCAGCTTTAAATTGCCTGAAACGTGCTCCTAACAGGTTTTTGGGGGAACAATTTTTTTTCTGTTTTCGTCACTCGTCACTTTTCGTCACTACCGAAACGGAAAAAAAAATTCACAAAAAAATCCAATCAGCTTTAAATTGCCTGAAACGTGCTCCTAACAGGTTTTTGGGGGAACATTTTTTTTTCTGTTTTCGTCACTCGTCACTTTTCGTCACTACCGAAACGGGAAAAAAAATTCACAAAAAAATCACTACCAATCAGCTTTAAATTGCCTGAAACGTGCTCCTAACAGTTTTTTGGGGGGATTTTTTTTTTTCTGTTTTCGTCACTCGTCACTAGTCGTCACTACCGAAACGGAAAAAGAAATTCACAAAAAAATTCACTACCAATCAGCTTTAAATTGCCTGAAACGTGCTCCTAACAGGTTTTTGGGGGAGCAATTTTTTTTCTGTTTTCGTCACTCGTCACTTTTCGTCACTACTGAAACGGGAAAAAAAAATCACAAAAAAATCACTACCAATCAGCTTTAAATAGCCTGAAATGTGCTCCTAACAGGTTTTTGGGGGGACAATTTTTTTTCTGTTTTCGTCACTCGTCACTTTTCGTCACTACTGAAACGGGAAAGAAAAATCACAAAAAAATCATTACCAATCAGCTTTAAATTGCCTGAAACGTGCTCCTAACAGGTTTTTGGGGGAACAATTTTTTTTCTTTTTTCGTCACTCGTCACTTTTCGTCACTACCGAAACGGGAAAAAAAATTCACAAAAAAATCACTACCAATCAGCTTTAAATTGCCTGAAACGTGCTCCTAACAGTTTTTTGGGGGGATTTTTTTTTTTCTGTTTTCGTCACTCGTCACTAGTCGTCACTACCGAAACGGAAAAAGAAATTCACAAAAAAATTCACTACCAATCAGCTTTAAATTGCCTGAAACGTGCTCCTAACAGGTTTTTGGGGGAGCAATTTTTTTTCTGTTTTCGTCACTCGTCACTTTTCGTCACTACTGAAACGGGGGAAAAAAATCACAAAAAAATCACTACCAATCAGCTTTAAATAGCCTGAAACGTGCTCCTAACAGGTTTTTGGGGGAACATTTTTTTTTCTGTTTTCGTCACTCGTCACTTTTCGTCACTACCGAAACGGGAAAAAAAATTCACAAAAAAATCCAATCAGCTTTAAATTGCCTGAAACGTGCTCCTAACAGGTTTTTGGGGAACATTTTTTTTTCTGTTTTCGTCACTCGTCACTTTTCGTCACTACCGAAACGGAAAAAAAAAATCACTACCAATCAGCTTTAAATTGCCTGAAACGTGCTCCTAACAGGTTTTTGGGGGAACAATTTTTTTTCTGTTTTCGTCACTCGTCACTTTTCGTCACTACCGAAACGGAAAAAAAAAATCACAAAAAGATCACTACCAATCAGCTTTAAATTGCCTGAAACGTGCTCCTAACAGGTTTTTGGGGGGACAATTTTTTTTCTGTTTTCGTCACTCGTCACTTTTCGTCACTACCGAAACGGAAAAAAAAAATCACAAAAAAGTCACCACCAATCAGCTTTAAATAGCCTGAAACGTGCTCCTAACAGGTTTTTGGGGGAACATTTTTTTTTCTGTTTTCGTCACTCGTCACTTTTCGTCACTACCGAAACGGGAAAAAAAAATCACAAAAAAATCCAATCAGCTTTAAATTGCCTGAAACGTGCTCCTAACAGGTTTTTGGGGAACATTTTTTTTTCTGTTTTCGTCACTCGTCACTTTTCGTCACTACCGAAACGGAAAAAAAAAATCACTACCAATCAGCTTTAAATTGCCTGAAACGTGCTCCTAACAGGTTTTTGGGGGAACAATTTTTTTTCTGTTTTCGTCACTCGTCACTTTTCGTCACTACCGAAACGGAAAAAAAAAATCACAAAAAGATCACTACCAATCAGCTTTAAATTGCCTGAAACGTGCTCCTAACAGGTTTTTGGGGGGACAATTTTTTTTCTGTTTTCGTCACTCGTCACTTTTCGTCACTACCGAAACGGAAAAAAAAAATCACAAAAAAGTCACCACCAATCAGCTTTAAATAGCCTGAAACGTGCTCCTAACAGGTTTTTGGGGGAACAATTTTTTTTCTGTTTTCGTCACTCGTCACTTTTCGTCACTACCGAAACGGGAAAAAAAAATCACAAAAAAATCACTACCAATCAGCTTTATATTGCCTGAAACGTGCTCCTAACAGGTTTTTGGGGGAACAATTTTTTTTCTGTTTTCGTCACTCGTCACTTTTCGTCACTACCGAAACGGGGAAAAAAAATCACAACAAAATCACTACCAATCAGCTTTAAATTGCCTGAAACGTGCTCCTAACAGGTTTTTGGGGGAACAATTTTTTTTTCTGTTTTCGTCACTCGTCACTTTTCGTGACTACCGAAACGGAAAAAAAAAATCACAAAAAGATCACTACCAATCAGCTTTAAATTGCCTGAAACGTGCTCCTAACAGGTTTTTGGGGGGACAATTTTTTTTCTGTTTTCGTCACTCGTCACTTTTCGTCACTACCGAAACGGAAAAAAAAAATCACAAAAAAGTCACCACCAATCAGCTTTAAATAGCCTGAAACGTGCTCCTAACAGGTTTTTGGGGGAACATTTTTTTTTCTGTTTTCGTCACTCGTCACTTTTCGTCACTACCGAAACGGGAAAAAAAAATCACAAAAAAATCACTACCAATCAGCTTTATATTGCCTGAAACGTGCTCCTAACAGGTTTTTGGGGGAACAATTTTTTTTCTGTTTTCGTCACTCGTCACTAGTCGTCACTACCGAAACGGAAAAAAAAAATCACAAAAAAATCACTACCAATCAGCGTTAAATTGCCTGAAACGTGCTCCTAACAGGTTTTTGGGGGAACAATTTTTTTTCTGTTTTCGTCACTCGTCACTTTTCGTCACTACCGAAACGGAAAAAAAAATTCACAAAAAAATCCAATCAGCTTTAAATTGCCTGAAACGTGCTCCTAACAGGTTTTTGGGGGAACATTTTTTTTTCTGTTTTCGTCACTCGTCACTTTTCGTCACTACCGAAACGGGAAAAAAAATTCACAAAAAAATCACTACCAATCAGCTTTAAATTGCCTGAAACGTGCTCCTAACAGGTTTTTGGGGGGATTTTTTTTTTTCTGTTTTCGTCACTCGTCACTAGTCGTCACTACCGAAACGGAAAAAGAAATTCACAAAAAAATTCACTACCAATCAGCTTTAAATTGCCTGAAACGTGCTCCTAACAGGTTTTTGGGGGAGCAATTTTTTTTCTGTTTTCGTCACTCGTCACTTTTCGTCACTACTGAAACGGGGAAAAAAAATCACAAAAAAATCATTACCAATCAGCTTTAAATTGCCTGAAACGTGCTCCTAACAGGTTTTTGGGGGAACATTTTTTTTTCTGTTTTCGTCACTCGTCACTTTTCGTCACTACCGAAACGGAAAAAAAAAATCACAAAAAAGTCACCACCAATCAGCTTTAAATAGCCTGAAACGTGCTCCTAACAGGTTTTTGGGGGAACAATTTTTTTTCTGTTTTCGTCACTCGTCACTTTTCGTCACTACCGAAACGGGAAAAAAAAATCACAAAAAAATCACTACCAATCAGCTTTATATTGCCTGAAACGTGCTCCTAACAGGTTTTTGGGGGAACAATTTTTTTTCTGTTTTCGTCACTCGTCACTTTTCGTCACTACCGAAACGGGGAAAAAAAATCACAACAAAATCACTACCAATCAGCTTTAAATTGCCTGAAACGTGCTCCTAACAGGTTTTTGGGGGAACAATTTTTTTTCTGTTTTCGTCACTCGTCACTAGTCGTCACTACCGAAACGGAAAAAAAAATTCACAAAAAAATCACTACCAATCAGCTTTAAATTGCCTGAAACGTGCTCCTAACAGGTTTTTGGGGGAACATTTTTTTTTCTGTTTTCGTCACTCGTCACTTTTCGTCACTACCGAAACGGAAAAAAAAATTCACAAAAAAATCCAATCAGCTTTAAATAGCCTGAAACGTGCTCCTAACAGGTTTTTGGGGGAACAATTTTTTTTCTGTTTTCGTCACTCGTCACTTTTCGTCACTACCGAAACGGGAAAAAAAAATCACAAAAAAATCACTACCAATCAGCTTTATATTGCCTGAAACGTGCTCCTAACAGGTTTTTGGGGGAACAATTTTTTTTCTGTTTTCGTCACTCGTCACTTTTCGTCACTACCGAAACGGGGAAAAAAAATCACAACAAAATCACTACCAATCAGCTTTAAATTGCCTGAAACGTGCTCCTAACAGGTTTTTGGGGGAACAATTTGTTTTTCTGTTTTCGTCACTCGTCACTAGTCGTCACTACCGAAACGGAAAAAAAAATTCACAAAAAAATCACTACCAATCAGCTTTAAATTGCCTGAAACGTGCTCCTAACAGGTTTTTGGGGGAACATTTTTTTTTCTGTTTTCGTCACTCGTCACTTTTCGTCACTACCGAAACGGAAAAAAAAATTCACAAAAAAATCCAATCAGCTTTAAATTGCCTGAAACGTGCTCCTAACAGGTTTTTGGGGGAACATTTTTTTTTCTGTTTTCGTCACTCGTCACTTTTCGTCACTACCGAAACGGGAAAAAAAATTCACAAAAAAATCACTACCAATCAGCTTTAAATTGCCTGAAACGTGCTCCTAACAGGTTTTTGGGGGGATTTTTTTTTTTCTGTTTTCGTCACTCGTCACTAGTCGTCACTACCGAAACGGAAAAAGAAATTCACAAAAAAATTCACTACCAATCAGCTTTAAATTGCCTGAAACGTGCTCCTAACAGGTTTTTGGGGGAGCAATTTTTTTTCTGTTTTCGTCACTCGTCACTTTTCGTCACTACTGAAACGGGAAAGAAAAATCACAAAAAAATCATTACCAATCAGCTTTAAATTGCCTGAAACGTGCTCCTAACAGGTTTTTGGGGGAACAATTTTTTTCTTTTTTCGTCACTCGTCACTTTTCGTCACTACCGAAACGGAAAAAAAAAATCACAAAAAAATCACTACCAATCAGCTTTAAATTGCCTGAAACGTGCTCCTAACGGGTTTTTGGGGGAACATTTTTTTTCTGTTTTCGTCACTCGTCACTTTTCGTTACTACCGAAACGGGAAAAAAAAATCAAAAAAAATCACTACCAATCAGCTTTAAATTGCCTGAAACGTGCTCCTAACAGGTTTTTGGGGGAACATTTTTTTTTCTGTTTTCGTCACTCGTCACTTTTCGTCACTACCGAAACGGGAAAAAAAATTCACAAAAAAATCCAATCAGCTTTAAATTGCCTGAAACGTGCTCCTAACAGGTTTTTGGGGAACATTTTTTTTTCTGTTTTCGTCACTCGTCACTTTTCGTCACTACCGAAACGGAAAAAAAAAATCACTACCAATCAGCTTTAAATTGCCTGAAACGTGCTCCTAACAGGTTTTTGGGGGAACAATTTTTTTTCTGTTTTCGTCACTCGTCACTTTTCGTCACTACCGAAACGGAAAAAAAAAATCACAAAAAGATCACTACCAATCAGCTTTAAATTGCCTGAAACGTGCTCCTAACAGGTTTTTGGGGGGACAATTTTTTTTCTGTTTTCGTCACTCGTCACTTTTCGTCACTACCGAAACGGAAAAAAAAAATCACAAAAAAGTGACCACCAATCAGCTTTAAATAGCCTGAAACGTGCTCCTAACAGGTTTTTGGGGGAACAATTTTTTTTCTGTTTTCGTCACTCGTCACTTTTCGTCACTACCGAAACGGGAAAAAAAAATCACAAAAAAATCACTACCAATCAGCTTTATATTGCCTGAAACGTGCTCCTAACAGGTTTTTGGGGGAACAATTTTTTTTCTGTTTTCGTCACTCGTCACTTTTCGTCACTACCGAAACGGAGAAAAAAAAATCACTACCAATCAGCTTTAAATTGCCTGAAACGTGCTCCTAACAGGTTTTTGGGGGAACAATTTTTTTTCTGTTTTCGTCACTCGTCACTTTTCGTCACTACCGAAACGGAAAAAAAAATCACAAAAAAGTGACCACCAATCAGCTTTAAATAGCCTGAAACGTGCTCCTAACAGGTTTTTGGGGGAACAATTTTTTTTCTGTTTTCGTCACTCGTCACTTTTCGTCACTACCGAAACGGGGAAAAAAAATCACAACAAAATCACTACCAATCAGCTTTAAATTGCCTGAAACGTGCTCCTAACAGGTTTTTGGGGGAACAATTTTTTTTCTTTTTTCGTCACTCGTCACTTTTCGTCACTACCGAAACGGAAAAAAAAATCACAAAAAAGTGACCACCAATCAGCTTTAAATAGCCTGAAACGTGCTCCTAACAGGTTTTTGGGGGAACAATTTTTTTTCTGTTTTCGTCACTCGTCACTTTTCGTCACTACCGAAACGGGAAAAAAAAATCACAAAAAAATCACTACCAATCAGCTTTAAATTGCCTGAAACGTGCTCCTAACAGGTTTTTGGGGGAACATTTTTTTTTCTGTTTTCGTCACTCGTCACTTTTCGTCACTACCAAAACGGGAAAAAAAATTCACAAAAAAATCCAATCAGCTTTAAATTGCCTGAAACGTGCTCCTAACAGGTTTTTGGGGAACATTTTTTTTTCTGTTTTCGTCACTCGTCACTTTTCGTCACTACCGAAACGAAAAAAAAAAATCACTACCAATCAGCTTTAAATTGCCTGAAACGTGCTCCTAACAGGTTTTTGGGGGAACAATTTTTTTTCAGTTTTCGTCACTCGTCACTTTTCATCACTACCGAAACGGGAAAAAAAATTCACAAAAAAATCACTACCAATCAGCTTTAAATTGCCTGAAACGTGCTCCTAACAGGTTTTTGGGGGAACTATTTTTTTTCTGTTTTCGTCACTCGTCACTTTTCGTCACTACCGAAACGGGAAAAAAAATCACAAAAAAATCACTACCAATCAGCTTTAAATTGCCTGAAACGTGCTCCTAACAGGTTTTTGGGGGAACAATATTTTTTCTGTTTTCGGCACTCGTCACTTTTCGTCACTACCGAAACGGAAAAAAAAATTCACAAAAAAATCCAAAAGCTTTAAATTGCCTGAAACGTGCTCCTAACAGGTTTTTGGGGGAACAATTTTTTTTCTGTTTTCGTCACTCGTCACTTTTCGTCACTACTGAAACGGGAAAAAAAATTCACAAAAAAATCACTACCAATCAGCTTTAAATTGCCTGAAACGTGCTCCTAACAGGTTTTTGGGGGAACAATTGTTTTTCTGTTTTCGTCACTCGTCACTTTTCGTCACTACCGAAACGGAAAAAAAAAATCACAAAAAAATCACTACCAATCAGCTTTAAATTGCCTGAAACGTGCTCCTAACAGGTTTTTGGGGGAACATTTTTTTTTCTGTTTTCGTCACTCGTCACTTTTCGTCACTACCGAAACGGGAAAAAAAATTCACAAAAAAATCCAATCAGCTTTAAATTGCCTGAAACGTGCTCCTAACAGGTTTTTGGGGAACATTTTTTTTCTGTTTTCGTCACTCGTCGCTTTTCGTCACTACCGAAACGAAAAAAAAAAATCACTACCAATCAGCTTTAAATTGCCTGAAACGTGCTCCTAACAGGTTTTTGGGGGAACATTTTTTTTCTGTTTTCGTCACTCGTCACTTTTCGTCACTACCGAAACGGGAAAAATACATTCACAAAAAAATCCAATCAGCTTTAAATTGCCTGAAACGTGCTCCTAACAGGTTTTTGGGGAACATTTTTTTTCTGTTTTCGTCACTCGTCGCTTTTCGTCACTACCGAAACGAAAAAAAAAAATCACTACCAATCAGCTTTAAATTGCCTGAAACGTGCTCCTAACAGGTTTTTGGGGGAACATTTTTTTTCTGTTTTCGTCACTCGTCACTTTTCGTCACTACCGAAACGGGAAAAATACATTCACAAAAAAATCCAATCAGCTTTAAATTGCCTGAAACGTGCTCCTAACAGGTTTTTGGGGAACATTTTTTTTCTGTTTTCGTCACTCGTCGCTTTTCGTCACTACCGAAACGAAAAAAAAAAATCACTACCAATCAGCTTTAAATTGCCTGAAACGTGCTCCTAACAGGTTTTTGGGGGAACATTTTTTTTTCTGTTTTCGTCACTCGTCACTTTTCGTCACTACCGAAACGGAAAAAAAAATCACAAAAAGATCACTACCAATCAGCTTTAAATTGCCTGAAACGTGCTCCTAACAGGTTTTTGGGGGAACATTTTTTTTTTCAGTTTTCGTCACTCGTCACTTTTCGTCACTACCGAAACGGGAAAAAAAAATCACAAAAAAATCACTACCAATCAGCTTTAAATTGCCTGAAACGTGCTCCTAACAGGTTTTTGGAGGAACTATTTTTTCTCTGTTTTCGTCACTCGTCACTTTTCGTCACTACCGAAACGGAAAAAAAAATCACAAAAAAATCACTACCAATCAGCTTTAAATTGCCTGAAACGTGCTCCTAACAGGTTTTTGGGGGAACATTTTTTTTCCTGTTTTCGTCACTCGTCACTTTTCGTCACTACCGAAACGGGAAAAAAATCACAAAAGAATCACTACCAATCAGCTTTAAATTGCCTGAAACGTGCTCCTAACAGGTTTTTGGGGGAACATTTTTTTTCCTGTTTTCGTCACTCGTCACTTTTCGTCACTACCAATCAACTTTAAATTGCCTGAAAAGTACTCCTAACAGGTTCTTGGGGGAACTTTTTTTTTTCCGTTTCGGTAGTGACACCATTGTGTCACTACCGAAACGGGGAAAAAATGACTAAGTCCAGAGCTCGATGAATGTTAGAGACCAAAATAAAAATCACTACCAATCAGCTTTAAATTGCCTGAAACGTGCTCCTAACAGGTTTTTGGGGGAACAATTTTTTTTTCTGTTTTCGTCACTCGTCACTAGTTGTCACTACCGAAACGGGAAAAAAAATCACAAAAAAGTCACCACCAATCAGCTTTAAATAGCTTGAAACGTGCTCCTAACAGGTTTTTGGGGGAACATTTTTTTTTCTGTTTTCGTCACTAGTCACTTTTCGTCACTACCGAAACGGAAAAAAAAATTCACAAAAAAATCACTACCAATCAGCTTTATATTGCCTGAAACGTGCTCCTAACAGGTTTTTGGGGGAACATTTTTTTTTCTGTTTTCGTCACTCGTCACTTTTCGTCACTACCGAAACGGGAAAAAAAATTCACAAAAAAATCACTACCAATCAGCTTTAAATTGCCTGAAACGTGCTCCTAACAGGTTTTTGGGGGAACAATTTTTTTTCTGTTTTCGTCACTCGTCACTTTTCGTCACTACCGAAACGGGAAAAAAAATCACAAAAAAATCACTACCAATCAGCTTTAAATTGCCTGAAACGTGCTCCTAACAGGTTTTTGGGGGAACAATTTTTTTTTCTGTTTTCGTCACTCGTCACTAGTTGTCACTACCGAAACGGGAAAAAAAATCACAAAAAAGTCACCACCAATCAGCTTTAAATAGCCTGAAACGTGCTCCTAACAGGTTTTTGGGGGAACAATTTTTTTTCTGTTTTCGTCACTCGTCACTTTTCGTCACTACCGAAACGGGGAAAAAAATTCACAAAAAAATCACTACCAATCAGCTTTAAATTGCCTGAAACGTGCTCCTAACAGGTTTTTGGGGGAACAATTTTTTTTCTGTTTTCGTCACTCGTCACTTTTCGTCACTACCGAAACGGGAAAAAAAATTCACAAAAAAATCACTACCAATCAGCTTTAAATTGCCTGAAACGTGCTCCTAACAGGTTTTTGGGGGAACAATTTTTTTTCTGTTTTCGTCACTCGTCACTTTTCGTCACTACCGAAACGGGAAAAAAAATCACAAAAAAATCACTACCAATCAGCTTTAAATTGCCTGAAACGTGCTCCTAACAGGTTTTTGGGGGAACAATTTTTTTTTCTGTTTTCGTCACTCGTCACTAGTTGTCACTACCGAAACGGGAAAAAAAATCACAAAAAAGTCACCACCAATCAGCTTTAAATAGCCTGAAACGTGCTCCTAACAGGTTTTTGGGGGAACAATTTTTTTTCTGTTTTCGTCACTCGTCACTTTTCGTCACTACCGAAACGGGGAAAAAAATTCACAAAAAAATCACTACCAATCAGCTTTAAATTGCCTGAAACGTGCTCCTAACAGGTTTTTGGGGGAACAATTTTTTTTCTGTTTTCGTCACTCGTCACTTTTCGTCACTACCGAAACGGGAAAAAAAAATCACAAAAAAATCACTACCAATCAGCTTTATATTGCCTGAAACGTGCTCCTAACAGGTTTTTGGGGGAACTTTTTTTTTTCTGTTTTCGTCACTCGTCACTTTTCGTCACTACCGAAACGGGAAAAAAAATTCACAAAAAAATCACTACCAATCAGCTTTAAATTGCCTGAAACGTGCTCCTAACAGGTTTTTGGGGGAACATTTTTTTTTCTGTTTTCGTCACTCGTCACTTTTCGTCACTACCGAAACGGGAAAAAAAAAATCACAAAAAAATCACTACCAATCAGCTTTAAATTGCCTGAAACGTGCTCCTAACAGGTTTTTGGGGGAACAATTTTTTTTTTCTGTTTTCGTCACTCGTCACTAGTTGTCACTACCGAAACGGGAAAAAAAATCACAAAAAAGTCACCACCAATCAGCTTTAAATAGCCTGAAACCTGCTCCTAACAGGTTTTTGGGGGAACAATTTTTTTTCTGTTTTCGTCACTCGTCACTTTTCGTCACTACCGAAACGGGAAAAAAAATTCACAAAAAAATCACTACCAATCAGCTTTAAATTGCCTGAAACGTGCTCCTAACAGGTTTTTGGGGGAACAATTTTTTTTCTGTTTTCGTCACTCGTCGCTTTTCGTCACTACCGAAACGGAAAAAAAAAATCACTACCAATCAGCTTTAAATTGCCTGAAACGTGCTCCTAACAGGTTTTTGGGAGAACAATTTTTTTTCTGTTTTCGTCACTCGTCACTTTTCGTCACTACCGAAACGGAAAAAAAAAATCACAAAAAAATCACTACCAATCAGCTTTAAATTGCCTGAAACGTGCTCCTAACAGGTTTTTGGGGGAACATTTTTTTTTCTGTTTTCGTCACTCGTCACTTTTCGTCACTACCGAAACGGGGAAAAAAAATCAAAAAAAATCACTACCAATCAGCTTTAAAATGCCTGATTTTTTCTGTTTTCGTCACTCGTCACTTTTAGTCACTACCAATCAACTTTAAATTGCCTGAAACGTACTCCTAACCGGTTTTTGGGGGAACTTTTTTTTCTTTTCGTTTCGGTAGTGACAGCATTGTGTCACTACCGAAACGGAAAAAAAATTACTAAGTCCAGAGCTCGATGAATGTTAGAGACCAAAAAAAAAGTCACTACCAATCAACTTTAAATTGCCTGAAACGTACTCCTAACAGGTTTTTGGGGGAACAATTTTTTTTTCGTTTCGGTAGTGACACCATTATGTGGGTACTACCGAAACGGAAAAAAAATTACTAAGTCCAGAACTCGATGAATGTTAGGGACCAAAAAAAAGGTCACTACCAATCAACTTTAAATTGCCTGAAACGTACTCCTAACAGGTTTTTGGGGGAACAATTTTTTTTTTTCGTTTCGGTAGTGACACCATTGTGTGGGTACTACCGAAACGGAAAAAAAATGACTAAGTCCAGAGCTCGATGAATGTTAGGGACCAAAAAAAAAGTCACTACCAATCAACTTTAAATTGCCTGAAACGTACTCCTAACAGGTTTTTGGGGGAACATTTTTTTTTTCCGTTTCGGTAGTGACACCATTGTGTCACTACCGAAACGGAAAAAAAATGACCAAGTCCAGAGCTCGATGAATGTTAGGGGCCAAAAAAAAAGTCACTACCAATCAACTTTAAATTGCCTGAAACATACTCCTAACAGGTTTTTGGGGGAACATTTTTTTTTTCCGTTTCGGTAGTGACACCATTGTGTCACTACCGAAACGGAAAAACAATTACTAAGTCCAGAGCTCGATGAATGTTAGAGACCAAAAAAAAAGTCACTACCAATCAACTTTAAATTGCCTGAAACGTACTCCTAACAGGTTTTTGGGGGAACAATTTTTTTTTCGTTTCGGTAGTGACACCATTGTGTGGGTACTACCGAAACGGAAAAAAAATGACTAAGTCCAGAGCTCGATGAATGTTAGGGACCAAAAAAAAAGTCACTACCAATCAACTTTAAATTGCCTGAAACGTACTCCTAACAGGTTTTTGGGGGAACATTTTTTTTCTCGTTTCGGTAGTGACACCATTGTGTCACTACCGAAACGGAAAAACAATTACTAAGTCCAGAGCTCGATGAATGTTAGAGACCAAAAAAAAAGTCACTACCAATCAACTTTAAATTGCCTGAAACGTACTCCTAACAGGTTTTTGGGGGAACAATTTTTTTTTCGTTTCGGTAGTGACACCATTGTGTGGGTACTACCGAAACGGAAAAAAAATGACTAAGTCCAGAGCTCGATGAATGTTAGGGACCAAAAAAAAAGTCACTACCAATCAACTTTAAATTGCCTGAAACGTACTCCTAACAGGTTTTTGGGGGAACATTTTTTTTCTCGTTTCGGTAGTGACACCATTGTGTCACTACCGAAACGGGAAAAAAATGACGAAGTCCAGAGCTCGATGAATGTTAGGGGCAAAAAAAAAAGTCACTACCAGTCAACTTTAAATTGCCTGAAACGTACTCCTAACAGGTTTTTGGGGGAACATTTTTTTTTCCGTTTCGGTAGTGACACCATTGTGTCACTACCGAAACGGAAAAACAATTACTAAGTCCAGAGCTCGATGAATGTTAGGGGCCAAAAAAAAAGTCACTACCAATCAACTTTAAATTGCCTGAAACGTACTCCTAACAGGTTTTTGGGGGAACACATTTTTTTTTGGCCTCCACACTTAGTGATTTTTTCGGATTTAACTTCGTTTCGGTAGTGACACAATGGTGTCACTACCGAAACGAAAAAAAATGTACTAAGTCCAGAGCTCGATGAATGTTAGGGACCAAAAAAAAAGTCACTACCAATCAACTTTAAATTGCCTGAAACGTACTCCTAACAGGTTTTTGGGGGAACATTTTTTTTTTTGGACTCCACATATAGTGATTTTTTCGGATTTAACTTCGTTTCGGTAGTGACACAATGGTGTCACTACCGAAACGAAAAAAAAATGACTAAGTCCAGAGCTCAATGAATGTTAGGGACCAAAAAAAAAGTCACTACCAATCAACTTTAAATTGCTTGGATTGTACTCCTAACAGGTTTTTGGGGGAACACATTTTTTTTTGGCCTCCAAACTTAGTGATTTTTTCGGATTTAACTTCGTTTCGGTAGTGACAAACTTTCGTTTCGGTAGTGACACACTACCGAAACGAAATCACAGATAAAAATCGTTTCGGTAGTGACACACTATAGTGTGTGACTACCGAAACGATTTTTTTTCGGTGATTTCAGAGTTTTTCTTTACAGTGGGCGGGGGCATTCGGGCAGGTCTTTTTTTACACAATAACCCGGCCATCAAAGTCCACCTGACCTTTCTTTTATAAATTATGTCAGGCTGGCCCCTTGGAAAAAACATGAAAATGTGTGTAAATCTTCGAATATATGTTTTTTTAAAGCGAACTCTTTTAAAGCAACTCAAATCTTTGCTTCTAGGGGGATTCTACAAAATGTCTTCTAAATCCAACAGTTTTTTTGAAAATGCATTTGGCCGTGGACCCCCATCTCAAAATATTTTGTTCCAGGGACCCCCCAGAAGTTGTAACAGAATTAAAAATGTCCACTTTAAGAATATATATATTCAAAGATATGCAAAAATGTTCACTATTAGTCAAAAATAGCAGATCTACAAGCTCATATCGTGGCACTCGGTGCCACGCTATGAGCTTGTAGATCTGCTATTTTTGTCTTAAAGGGTCAATGTGTGATTTTCTTGAGCCTGTAAGTGAGTCAAAGAGGTAGAAGACAAAGAGGTTCACTAGGACGGGGTTCGAGTCCCTGCGGAGTCCTGCTGATTGCATTTACAGGCGTCACTTCGTGCCGCGCTGTGAGCTTATAGATCTGCTACTTTTTGAATAGCCAATGGTGACATCTAAAAATGACACAGATGCTTTCCCGGTTTCAACCCATTCAATCCGGGAACGCATCTCGGTCATGTTAGATTTCTTTGGCTATTCAAAAATAGCAGATCTACAAGCTCATAGCTTGCAGATCTACAAGCTCATAGCGCGGCACCGAGTGCCGCGCTATGAGCGAACCTCATCCGCTCCGAGATGAGGTTCCTCGTTTCTCGGTGCCGTTTTAGCAGAACATTGTCGCACATTTTCCACTTTACATGTTTCTTAACCCCATTTTGTACATCGTATCCAAAAAGTAAAGGTTTTCTGCCATGCTCTCAGATGTTTTAAGTTCTAGCGCACAATAAAAACTATCCAACGAGTTGACAAAAAGTATTTCATTCACCTCTGTCCTTATCCGGTTACATGTTTTTAAGACATTGCGCAAGAGTTGCGCCCGTAGAGATAACATTACTGATTCCCCTACTGGTCAAATGTTGAATTGCATCTTCTAATGCAAAATATTATGGAACCGGCTGAGGACATTAAATACTTTTTTCAACTCGTTGGATAGATTTTATTGTGCGCTAGAACTTAAAATATCTGAGAGAATGGCGGAAAACCTTTACTTTTTGGATACGATGTGCAGAAAAGGGTAAGAAACATGTAAAGTGGACAATGTGCGACAATGTCCTGCTAAAACGGCACGAGAAACGAGGAACCTCATCTCGGAGCTATACAGCGGAGGGAGAGGTTCCGTAGGGGCTATCTAAACTTGTTGACTGATTGGTCTTTATGACGGTCCATCACTTTTCCAAGCATACGATTGGTTGGACGTCCTGTGATGTGTGTGTGCTTAGCCAGTTTTAGAGGGAGTGGTTTTGGTGTGTCTGAAGGACTCACATAGTGTATTTAAACGGGAGCATTACGTGACAATCGTACCACTTAGTGCATAAGTGATGAATGAGTTAACTCATCTGTATTGATAGTGTTTAATATTTATCCTGTTTGGAGTCAAGACGAGTCCTGGTTTTAAAATTACTGTAGTAAGCAGGCGTCTCGAGTTACACTGTTGTTAGCCTCTCATGCTAGCTAAGCTAACGTCCAGTGTGAGAAGCAACACCGGGATCGTTTTGGAATATACAGACTTTCGGACACTTGTTTTATATATTTTATTCAATGTTTGTCAGAGAAATGTATTGTTAATTGTCAAGGTTTGTTTTAGTGTCCTTAATTTTTTTCCCCAAAGTGCTTAAAAGAAATGTGTCCATAATACTGGATTTCATTGTCAAAATGGCTTATTTTGCAGTGAGTGAAAATAAAATAATAAGCTGCAGCAATGTTTCAATGTATTAAGCTTTCCGAGTTGATGTTGTGATCTATACAGCAACCAGCCAAGGGTGTGTTTAGGCTATTTTGTCTTCACCCAAATGTATTGAGAAAGTAGCCTAAGTTAATGTGCCTCATGTTTTATTATAATATGTAATAGTGAGCAGTATAGCATTCATGTGCAATGGGCTTCCATAACATTTCTGGAGCAGGTAAGTTTTTTGGAAGTAGGCCTACAGTTTGTCAGAAATTAGACTAATAATCAGCGAATATTGATATACAGCGAGCATGCATTCTCCTTTCATGACGTTAGCATGGACTGTCTGGTGTACAATTTATGGTACAGTTCTGTAGTATTGAGAAGTAATTTGTTCCTAATAACAACATAATCATTTTCATTAAGCAAAAAGGTAGGCAGAAGTATAATGTGTCATGAAGTTAGCCCGGAATGGCTGATGTACAATTTACGGTACAGTTCTGTAGTAATGAGAAGTAATTTGTTCCTAATAACAACATAATAATTCTTATTAAGCAAAGAGGTATAGGCAGAAGTATAATGTGTCATGACGTTAGCACGGAATAGCTGGTGTACAACTTACGGTACAGTTCTGTAGTAATGAGAGCTAGTTTGTTCCTAATAACAACATAATAATTTGTATTAAGCAAAAAGGGTAGGAAGAATATAATGTGTCATGAAGTTTGCCCGGAATGGCTGATGTACAATTTACGGTACAGTTCTGTTGTAATTATATGTAAAGTAACTTGAAGTAAGTGGAAATAACATTAAATAAAGGCCTAATAAAGAACACAATTGTTCTAACGAAACCCTTACAGTAGACTAATAGTAGCCTAACATCACATCGTGTAGTTAGTAGTTGCAGGGTTCTTATTAGGCTTTGTTAGGTCTGATTAGTCTTTGTTAGGTCTTATTAGGCTTTATTAGCCTCTAGGAATTATGTTCCATAATTAGAGTAGTACTGTGTTTGTTTCTGTCTAATAGCAGAGAACACCATTTCTAATAACACCTTTTGTTACTTTTCATTCAATTTCTAATTAGAACATAATTAAGGGATAATAGTGGAAAATAAGGGTATAACAACGTTTGTTTCTTAATAATAAAAAAACATTATTGCTAATAAGAAACACATTATTTGTAATAACGGCTTATTATGTCAAATTAGTGTACCGTAAATTGCGCTGCGACCGTTAGTGTAGCATAGCATTTTTCATGGTTTTACACTATCCTTGGTTTGACCTTGACCTATTTGACCCCAAAACTTAATCGCCTCTTCAGTTGCATCCAACTGATCATTTCCACAGTTTTTTTCATGAAAATCCCCCCATCTGCTGTCCAGGTATTTGGCTGGCAGATAAACAGACACGCACACATAGATAAACACATGCACACATAGATACACACATAGATAAACACATGCACACATAGATACACACATAGATAAACACATGCACACATAGATACACACATAGATAAACACAGGCACGGATGATTACATTACCCTGCCATGCATGCACTGCTGTGGGTTACAGGGCATTAGGCTACATTAAATAAATGGAGAAACTAGACTGGACTTCTACTGGACTACTGGACTGGAGCTCTTCTATATTAGCTCAAGGGAATTTTACTGTAATAATTTCAAGCCGTAGTGAGAAGCCTCAAAGCCTGATAATACAATGCATACAATAAAACAAAAGCTCAATTCATACGGTCAAATTACAACGTTTTGAGGGTTTAAGTGGTTAAATGTCTGAACATACACATCAACATGAATCCTAATAATAGGAAAAAATAAGTCAACAGACCAAAAACACATGAATTTACACAACACTGATGGTAGTGCTGTCAAAAGGTTATCTATGAAATCTATGAAAAAGAGTTTAACATGCAACATAATTGTATACAATATGTAGTGGGGGGTCCCTGCTTCATCTCTCTCTCAGCTAAGGGGGTCCCTGCTTCATTTCTCTCTCAGCTAAGGGGTCCTTGGGCTGAAAAACGTTGAATACCCCTGCTTTAGCTTGACGTCGTAGTATATCAAGGTGGTGTTAATTTACGGAAAAACACAAACAAATAGAATATGGAGATAGGAGTTTTCTGCCCGACAGCAACGATTTGATGAATGTCATTGGTTCTCAAAGTGGGGTCCGGAGACCCTCAGGGGTCCTTGAGGGCGTTCCACACACATTTTGTTTCACAGCCTACTTCCATCTGAGACTCCGGTAGCAGAATCGACACCAGACGGCGTTTCATTTTTTTCAAGCTACTTGGCTGGTGATTGGATGATCCCGCCCCTAGCAGCCGCTGATTGGTTCGTACACGCAAAGACCGGGCAGCTGGCTGAGTCAGGTTAGGGTCCGTGGCCAAATACATATGATTGTGGGGGTCCTTGACATGAAAACGTTTGAGAACCACTGATGTATTGACTGTATTTTTCTCATGGTCTGCCCAGTAATGATTGCCTTTGGGCCAAAACCACCTTCATGTCCCATTCAAGCAGCTTACAGTTTGTTGTTGTTTGTTGCAGTTTGTTGTTGGGCAGAAACCATGTATCTCCATATTTATATGTAAAACAATCTGTACATTAAAGTCCTACTTTGTCGTACAAGACTGTTGCGCAAACGTAGCAAAACATTGCAGATCTACAAACTCACAATGCGGCGTCACATCGTGACAGGTAGCAAGATTGTAGGTCTGCTATGTTTAAAGTGAAAGTGAAAGTGGTTATGTGTTGTCTGTGGGTTTTTATAAATATTGAACCAATGAAAAGTATTAACAAAAGTTTGTGAATAAATAATAACTGGAACCCATGGAGTTCACACAGGTTATTTTTTACCATTTCCTGAAAGGTTCAATACAATTGAATTGAATACTTTTCATATTTTTTCATCATTTAAAAGCACACAAAAGCACCACATTTATAGAATTCCACACGCAAAAAGCTGATATTATTTCTCCATTGTAACAGTTTTGGACGTACGAAATCTGACCCGCGAATTGCATGCAGGCCACGCTCTCACATTATAAAATAGATGATAAATGCAGTTGAATCGTGATGCTTTCTCTTCATGCAGACGACCTCTGACTATCCTGTACTTTGGTTTTCTCTTCATACGGACAACCTCCGCAGCTTGTAGATCTGCTATTTTTGAATTAGAATCCTGTTTTTCTTTTTGCTATTTTTGAATTGGAATCCTGTAAAGTAACATTTCTATTTAATTTCAAATGCATTTGTATGAACTTACATAGACTGAAGTAATTAAAGCGGGTCATGTTTGCATGTTTGGAATCGTAACAGCTGAAATCAATAATACATCAGTATTCTGATATTAACCTGCGGGCCGCATTAAGTGAAGGTGGGGGCCGCGTGTGGCCCCCGGGCCGCCAGTTGCCCATGTATGGTTTAGGTCATGCCAGGTTTCCGCCCACACAGCGATGTTTGTACTTATACATAAACATCACAGTATTTATGTATATGACGCAATGCCTATGTCTGTTCTTGGCTGTGCAAACATGCTGTTTGTTTGTTTGTTTGTTTGTAGAGTATGCGGAGGTGTAAAGTAATTAAGTACATTTACTCAATTACTGTACTTAAGTACAATTTTTACTCTAATTGAGTATTTCCAATTTTCAGGACTTTACTTATCCTCCGGCCACTACATCTCAGAGGAAAATATTGTACTTTTACTCAAAAATAGCCATATGTTATGGAGTCAGAACAGTCTCATAATGAGTGAATGCACAAGTCTTGGTTTGTATTCACACATTTGATTTTTGAATGAACAAGTTCTGGTTTGCATGTGTTTCGTGTTTGTGTTTGTGTTTCAAGTCCACGTTCGTGTTTCAAGTCCACAGCTTTCGTGTTTCGTGCGTTTGTGTTTCAAGTTTGTGTTTGTGTTTCAAGTCCACAGCTTTAAATCCACAGTCTGTGTATTAAAGTCACGTTTGTGTTTTGTGTTTGAAATCCACAGTTTAAAATTCACAGTTTGTATTTTGTGTTTCAAATCCACAGTTTAAAATTCACAGTTTGTATTCTAAAGTCACATTCCAGATGCTCTGCTTCACAAATATAATTCTCTATTTATCTCCAAAACACTCAATTTACAAACACAAATCGGTTGGTGTGCATTTGCACACTGCTTCTCTGTGGTGGATCTCCTCTGTGCACGCACGAATCTTTTTGAGACTGACCTGACGGTGGGCGTAGACAAACGTCGTCATTGGCTGATAAATCTGTCAATCAAAATCATGATTCTGATTGACAGGTTCATCAGCCAATGAGACGGGTTCCCTTTCAGCCAATCATAAGTGCTGTTACATTTTCTCCGGCAATCAAACAGTCATATATCTATTCTCTGCACCTGGCTGCGCAGAGTAGAAAGCAAAGGGGGCGTAATGGCGGACACGACAGAAGTTTGGGGCAGGGATTGAGAAACAATATGAAGAATGCTGCTGGAAGTAGTGGTTAACAACGTGAATCTGTAAGTAACACATTTATGTTATTATCCCCTCATTGTAAATCATCTAATGTTATTGAATTAGAATAAGTTGAAGCATTCTGCTTAGCCACGTAACAGATGATGATGATGATGATGATGATGATGGCATGCCGACGTTGGGTTTAAGCCTCAAATTCATGGTATTTGTCTTCACATGAGGGAAATACTTGTTTTACAAGCGAAGTGTAAGTTGATTAAGATAAGAGTTGGATTATATTATCGAAATATAAAAAAACCTCTGGTGGGGTGGGTGTTATATTGAAACACGTGACCCGTAGAAAGATGTAACTAGGGGGTGTTTCCTGGCTGTGAGTGACGCATATGGTAGCATATTTCTACAGGTTACAGGTGTCAGCGTGACACCGCACCTCATTATTGTCATTGAAATCACAGAAGACAAACCTAAACAGTATGAGGGCTCGTCTTTGTTTATAAACCGCGGATTTTAATATATATATATTTTTTTTTGTGACAGGTTCAAAACTGAACTGTACTGTAGGGTCTGCAAGGTAACAGGATAGGTGGGCACTAGGGACATCTGGGCACCTCGATGTAAAATGGACTATTTTGTCCAAAATCTAAAAAAGTGTAAAATTTGGAAAATGTTTTTAAAGTATACATGATTAGAACAGGGGTCTTCAACGTTTTCAATGCCAAGGACCCCCTAGTTAAGAGAGAGAGATGAAGAAGGGAGTAAGAGACCCCCACTACATATTGCATACAATTGTGTTGCAGGTTAAACTTTTTCATAGATTTCATAGATGTTGCACTATCATGTTGGATTCATGTTAATGTGTATTTTAAAACTGTCAATACTTAGTACACCTGACCTTTCACTCTGTACTTGGTCTGATCCTTTTTCACACCAAACCTCTTTGCCGAAAATAGCCGATCTACAAGCTCACTGTAGATTGGCTATATTTGGTTAAAGTTCTCCTCAGAATAGGGATGCTAGGGTTCAAGTGCTTAATGAAAACTGATAATAAATCCAATCACGAACATTTGACGGCCCCCCTGTAGTTACTTTGAGGACCCCCTGTTGAAGACCCCTGGATTAGAACATGCTTAAACATTTGACATTAAGGTTTAATATTTCTACAATTACTACAAATTGCTGCAAAACCTGTATAACTAATCGTTTTGGGGCAGAAACAAGAAGTTGAAGGATAAAATTAAGTCTGTTAATGATGTACCGTGCATGTTCACATCAAGTATACTTTACATTACTTAAGACTGTTAATGATGTACCGTGCATGTTCACATCAAGTATACTTTACATTACTTAAGACTGTTTTTTATTTATGTATTTTATGGGTAGTAGCCTAATCAGCAGCTGAGCAAAATAGTGTAACATCATGTACTTTTTAATTATAATGCTGCATTTGATAGAACAACATTTGAGGATCTATATTGCTATATTGTGATTTATATCATGTGCCTCATACTCTACTGTCAGTGCCTTATATAAATCTTATTTTCTCCCCCTAGTTACAGGGACCATCTCATCTAGCCATGGGTTCAGAGCAGGCCAGTCATGGCCAGAGGCAGCTCACAAGTGCTGGACATTCCTCCAGTCCAGGCAGGCCAGAGCATGGCAAGAGGCAGCTTCCAGACAGCTCTTACAGTGGGGCAGGCCATTCCTCCAGTCCAGGCAGGTGTAACGGCCGAGAAGTGCAACGCCCTGAGCCGGAGTCGAACCCATGACCCACGGCTCACCAATCCGGCCAACAACCCACCTGCGCCAAAGAAGCTAGCTCCCTCGGTGGAGGAAGTTGTGGCGAGTTGGGGACGCTACACAGGCCAGAGCATGCCAGTCATGGCGAGAGGCGGATTTTACAGGCCCCTGGGGGGTACACCACTAAGATGCCGAAGGCAAACTGCCTGACGTGTGGGAATCTTATGCCTTTGCAGATGTTGCCGTTGCATCTGCGGGCTTGCTCTCAACGTAAGCTGTACAGCTTTCCTCTAATTTCTGAAGTTATTTTTTCTCTTTTGTGTGCAAATGAGTGTTTGATTGTCTCTAGCTCTGTCTTTTTTTAGGAGAGTAAATCCGAGGCATCTCCTGACGAAGACTGCACGATTATTGAGGAGCCAGTGCGCCGTTCTACAGCTGACGCAGACCTTCCTACTGCTGAGATTGAAGACTCCATAGAGATGGGAGAGTCTTGTGAGGTAATCGAGGCTTATTCATTATATTCCATAGGAAGTAATCATAAGTTTCACTTCATAATGATATGATGCTTAAAGTTATAAATGGGCATGCTGTTTTGTTATGGAACACACAATATACTCATTTTGGATCATAGAATTATATTACTATTGCTAGACAATATCGTATGTCTGAGGTTCATTAACTCGGACTCGGTTTTTGTATCATTCTCTTTTGCTTTCTTTGTTTTGCAGGTTTGCCCAATCTGTCAGAGAGAATACCCAATAGATGTCCTTCCATTTCATGCCAGTATGTGTGGTGAATGGTAAGACGTTTTGACTATAGATTCAGATAAAAAGATGTGTTTGTACATGTTGGCACATGTACTTTATGTACACTGCACAAACACACTTTAAATTAATAATGTCATTACTGTATTTGACAATGTTATCTACAGATAAATATTTCTTGCGACCAGCTTGCTTGGGACCAGCTGGACAAGCAAGGACTTATTTTGAAATAGTCATGAAAATGAGTTATGATTTTACATTTTTTATTTGGGCTGCCTAGGGAAGCAGCCAGGACCAGAAGTGGAGAGGAATTGCCAGCACCTTCAGTTCCAAGAGGAGCTGAATTCTCAGGACCTTCATGTCAGTTGTTCCGACAACATGAATGGTGAAGACGTCAATCGACATGTTTGTCAATTGCCATGCAGAAGCTGAAGACTGGCTTCGGTATTAATTAAGGTTGGTATGTTGGCGCACACACTTCCTATGTTTGATGTTTACCTGGTATCCTATTTTGTATGACGGTATTTGCACCCTACTTAATGAAACTATATCCAGTATCCTGTCGTTTTGTGCCTAGTGTTCATGCCATATACTGCCATTAAATGGGGCACTGCCATCTCCCCTTTGTTTTTACATTTTCTTTTGACATTCTGCTAGTCTCACACTCAGTTTCGCTGTCGTGACACTGTTGACCAGGGGTGGAACCGAAACTGCAGCAGCAGCTCTGGATGTTGCTGATCTTGACCATCGTGAAACTATTGGTTTGGTGGGTAACGGTTACAATTTAGCATGTCTTACACAGAGTTTTACACCATGTTTGTCATCACATGCATCAAACGGATAAGTGAATTGGTCAGTGTTGGCAAATTTTAACAAGCTTTGTGTGTCCCTCTGATGTACTCCAAATGTTGACTATTTGAAATTCAACTTTTGCCCTTTTTGTGGAATGCCTCCTGGAGGCAACTTTCTACCTAAATAAATTTGGTCCCCTTTTGTGATGTGTCCCTGTTGTAGCTCAAGAAAGCAGATCTTACTGAAGAAGAAATGAGCCGTGTCACTGATCTTTGCCACTCCTGGTATCAAGCTACTCTGAACTCCACCAACCAGGACTGGCTGTTTCAGTGTCTTCTTTCACATGCTGTAATAATTTGATCAATGAGGAGAGTAAAGGGTTAACGTAAATTAGTTTCAGACTTATTAATATAGTAATTAAGAGAGAGAAAAACCAAACTAATGCCAGTAAACTTGAAAGTGATGTATTTTCTTTTTAAAGTGGTTAGCAGAGTTATCTATTCATATTGGGTTTTGATAAGGAGTCAAACAGGTCTAAGGTATTTGGTTTTCATATTTAATATAAAACGTTAACTAAGCAAAGACTACGGAGTGGTTTTATGTTGTATGAGTGGGTGCAGTGGATTGGATGCGAGGGGTTCCAGAGTAACAATTGCCCGTGGGAGAGAGCGGAAGAAGGTAGAGAGAGGAAGGACTGAGAAGAATGTATTTGGAGAAATAAGAAATGTAAAAAGGCCTCAGTACATTGTTGGGTACAAGTGTGTCAGTGTTTGCCAGCGGAGCGTGTGGTCAACTGGCCGGAGAACTACGCCATTATCGAGACATCTGCTTGGAAAAGACTGTTCTGGACAGAGAGTCCAGCTCTGTTGCCGTTTGAAATGTTTTCCATTGCAAGTACTGTATCAGAGAAATGTTTTCCATTGCAAGTACTGTTTGAAGACTCTGCAAGTACTGTGTCAACAAAGAACTATCTGTTGGAGTTACTGAGGACCAGAATCACCGCATCGCCGGAACGTCTCGCAGGCCTGCAACGTGGGGTGGATGTGCGTGGGTGTGTGGGCCCACAGTGTGTTAATGGTTTAAAGTTACTGTCAAGTTCACGGTTATTATGGGTTAAGTTCATGGTTAAAGTGTTATTTTTGCAGCTTTAATTAAATGAGGGTTAAAGAAAGGTGAAGTAAAAGTCAGGGAGAGTGATGGGGAACAGATCTTTTTTTTTTTTTACTAGATTTGTTGCAATTTTGATACATGACGTGTGTGTGTGTGTGTGTATATTTTTTTCTAGGTATATCATTTAGTTTTGGTCAAGTGTTTTATTTGGGGAAAAAGTTTGTTTTTGCACATGCATGAGTATTTGGGTTATTTGGGTAGGCCTATTGTGGTTTAAGTTCATTCTAAAAGGTTTTTAAGCCTTGTCATATATTTGTTTGTCATTTATTTTCATTTCATTTTTTTAATATTTTATTTTAATTTAAAAGGGAATTCATTTGTGTAAAAAAAAAGAGAGAGGAAAAAAAAAAACCTTCTGTAAAGTTCTATTCCCTTGAATTTAAAATGTTGTCCGGGTCAGTATCTCCGAATGGTACATTCACTGACAGTTAAAGGTAATGTGTTGTTTATTAGCAGGGTACAGGAAGTGTTACCCAATACAGTCAAACCTTTGAGGTAGCTACCTAGATTATTCAAATGCAAACACCCCAAATAGACTGTTGGGGTACTACAGCAACAATATTCAGCATGATTTTGTGGTGTATAAAAACACTTGCTGCATTTTGTGTTTAAAATATTTTTTTTTTTTTTTTTTTTTTTAAAGGGCCGTAGCAATAGTGTATACTGAACAGTCAAAACCCCTATTTAAATTGAGACACTCTTGTGTACACAAGTCACTCTTGTCATCTATGCTGCTGCATTGTCTGAAGGAAGCCAAACAAAAATACGTTTTACTCTTATGTACCTACACACAAACTCTTAAGTACCTCTACACAAAGCACAACCTTGAAACTTGGTCTGGATCAGTGAACTTGAAAAATGCAGCTTTATAACTGCAATTGTTAAGGTGTATACCATATAATTTCAATAAAGGTTGGTGTTAAACTTTGTCCTATAATGTTCCACCTGCCAGTCCCAAAGCAATGGACAGATTAAAGGAGGTGTAAGCGAAGCTGGTTAATATGTACGGTATATTCCCAAATTATTATATTGATGGTATTTATTCAGTAACAGTTCTGTCGCTGCAGCTCTTAAGTAAAAAATAGCATTCTCAGGTTGGGATACCAATTTCATCCAAGATTAACAGTGAAGTTGGAAGTAATGAAACTAGGGGAGTGAGGTCATTCCCTTTACATTGCCCCCCGTCTATACATCCATGTGATTAGATGTTTACAATCCTGGCCGTGCACCTATGAAACTACTGCTCACGTCAATTGGAAAACGTTTACTTATCGTACTTGTTTCATACCTGTCCTACACGTTTAAGTCATCAGTGTTGATTTTGTTCATGTGTTAAAAAGCTTTATATCCACATGGTAATCATTAGTGTTCAGTTACAGGGTTCTCAGATCTTCAGTACCAATTTCTTGAAATGAATGAGCAGACAAAATTGTATAAGCAGATCTGGGTTCTCTCTGGGTGTGAATTGGGTGTTTCACAAGTTATAGAGCATTAAACTTTATAGAACTTTTCTATGAACTAAATGGACACCAGGAATTTAAATCTAGTCACCACTGGCCTGGTCATAGCTGTGTCAGTTCAAGTAACGGGGCACACTGAGCACTATATTTTGTCATTCTAAGTCAAGTGGATGGAAGAGTTCACACAGACTATAAAATGAAAAACAATGTTGAACGATATACAATGAAATACAATGGTGAACGATAATGCTCAGAGTGAATAGCAAGTGAAGTTCCATTTCATGACATTTAAATTCCCCATCACTACTGTATGACTTATAAATGTTTAATTATCAGCACTAGCAATCGCTTACCAGGACAGGCTTGTTTGAAAACGTCCATGGTCTAAAGTCAAGGGTGGACTCTGTGACATGAAACATGTAGAAGGAAAAAAAGCTAACCTTGCAAGTGTTTAATACTTCTTAAAGTCCCTTGAACAACAACACTGCAGTACAATGTTCTAGACAATTTTATTTTTATTTGGAAGCTTTCCTAAAACTAAAAGCTCATATTTGACACACCCGGCATCTCATTATGATGTTGCCTCAAGTAAGTTCACAACATATTGGACAGTGTTGAGATATATGTCCACTCCAGAAACGTAAGAGCACTTATGATTGGCTGAAAGCGAACCCGTCTCATTGGCTGATGAACCTGTCAATCAGAATCATGATTTTGATTGACAGATTTATCAGCCAATGACGACGTTCGTCTACGCCCACCGTCAGGTCAGTCTCAAAAAGATTCGTGCGTGCACAGAGGAGATCCACCACAGAGAAGCAGTGTGCAAATGCACACCAACCGATTTGTGTTTGTAAATTGAGTGTTTTGGAGATAAATAGAGAATTATATTTGTGAAGCAGAGCATCTGGAATGTGACTTTAAAATACAAACTGTGAATTTTAAACTGTGGAATTCAAACACAAAATATAAATGTGACTTTAATATACAAACTGTGGATTTAGAGCTGTGGATTAGAAACACAAAATACAAACTGTGAATTTAATACACAGACTGTGGATTTAAAGCTGTGGACTTGAAACACGAACCTGTGGACTTGAAACACGAACGCAAAGCATCGCATTTGTAGTGCTGAACCAAAAAAACACATGCAAACCAGAACTTGTTCATTCAAAAATCTAGTGTGTGAATACAAACCAAGAGTGTGTGAATACAAACCAAGACTTGTGCATTCACTCATTATGAGACTGTTCTGACTCCATAATATGTTGCATCGCATCGCATTGTTCTGATTTTCTTTCTGATTTTTCATTTTGTTCTGATATTTTTTCATTGTTCTGATTTTCATTCTGTTTTTTATACATAGACACATTGTGAAATGGGACATTCTGCATAATGAACATATGAGTACTTTTTCCACCTTGTGTGTGTTTGTGGAATGCAGTGTGAGGAGAGTGAGATGTTGGATGATTTGCCTCGATATACAAAGGCTTTATGCTCAATGTATTATGAACACACCACAACATGACCTTCAACTGAGAGGAGGGGGGGGGGAGAGGGAGAGAGAGAGAGAGAGAGAGAGAGAGAGAGAGAGAGGGGGGGGGGGAGACAGAGAGAGAGAGAGAGAGAGAGAGAGAGAGAGAGAGAGAGAGAGAGAGAGGGGGGGGGGACACAGAGAGAGAGAGAGAGACAGAGAGAGAGAGAGAGAAAGAGAGGCAAATTGGACTTCTGCCACTGAAGTTGGCCGGTAGTCACGCCTGGTGTCTGATTGTCCCGGGGAGATTGCGTTTGTTGACTCATTTGACTTTGTGCTTGGACGCTGGTTTCTCGGAATGGCACCGGGCGAATTATTGTAAAGTCGATGGCCGATGACGTATGGCCCGTACCGTGGTGTTAGTCCTGCGGTCCGTCCTGTGTCTCGCTGCGTGATGAATCGTTTGCCATTCCTTTTTATTAAGCTATTACACAAAGCAGTGTGCATTCAATCACATGATGGTCAATCCAGTTAAAACCAACGCAGCGGTTTTTGAAAAGGACTTTGACTATTTTACCTGGTCTGAACCTTTTTGGCTCGGCGCCAGCTAAAATGAACTGATCACCCCTCTGCGTGATGGAACTATGAATGAAGCTTTAAACCTGGTCTTTCGATTAAAGCACCGATTCTCGTCCCGGAGCTCTTAATTGATCCTTTTGAACTTCAGAAGGGATTGTGCCCTGAGTTGATTGATTGGGCCATAAAAGTGCCAAACTCGTTAGTGCTCTCTCTAATCAATGAATGCATCAAGGACAGCAATCACTTTGATACCTGTCAGAGAGGGGAGGGGGAGTGTGTGTACACACACGGATCTGAAAAGCTACCTAGTCTGCCTTTAAGTGGTGGACAGAAAGTAGGCTACTCTGTCGGGTTGTTTGCGAATGCAGCCCAAAGCTGGTGGTGTCCTTGTTAGTTTATTTTCCTCCGCTTAGTAATATGCTTAAATTCAGCGGGTCGTCTCATCTGATCTGAGGTTGAATAAAGCAACGGGTTGCTGGTTGTGGCTCCTCCTCTCTTGAGTCAAAGTAATACTCCTGGTCAAATATGACTCAACTACTGTACGTACAGTAGGCCGTAACAGTAAGTAAACGTTTACTCGAGTTACATAGAGTAACTGCAATGTTAACAGACACTTTCTGCTCAATAAGCAGCGCGTCGTTCTGCAATGCTAACACATAATTCTGCGACGCTAACAGACTCATTCTAATCAGCACAGACTGGTGGCTCTAATTATCCTCACATCTAAAAGCCTGTCACCTTTGGGCCTTCTCCCAATCATTAACAAGTCAAAACACACATTACATGAAGTACGGAAAACTCATTAACCTTTATCAGCTACTTGACGAGGTGAAGATGGGGTGATGTCGTCCCTGAAATGAATTCATCACTAATGAATTTAACCTGTGAATACGCACAGGTGCCTCTGAGTTTGACAAAGAAATTGGACCTGATTATTTTTGGCCGTTGCCTTGACTTTAAAGACGGCAGCATACTCCAAACTAATTAACCCATCTCTGTCATTTTGTCTTATAGCAGATATACAAGCTCATAGCGCGGCACTGAGTAACGCGCTATGAGCTTTTAGATCTTTTTTTTTTTTAATCATGAAAATGTGTGCACATCTTTGAATATATATATATATCTTTTTTTTTTAAGCAAACATTTGTAATTATGTTGTTCCAGGGACTTATTCCAGAAGCAAAGCTTTGAGTTAAAAATGTTGTTTCAAAGAAATCTACGTATTCAAAGATTTGCACTAATGTTTAAAAATAGCAGATCTGCAAGCTTGTTAGATCTGCTATTTTTGAATAGCCAAAGTATAAAATAATGGTTATAGCCAGGGTTGAGCTCTAGGGGGTACGGGCGGGTACGGCGTACCCTTAGTTCTGAGACTGTGGGGGCTGGGGGCTCGCGCGTGCTCCACATGCACTCACCGTCAGCGGCGGTCGTTAACACCTTAAAGTTTAAACAATAGCCTCTGAAGGTTCGCGCCGTCAGTGGCGAGACATTCTCAATAGCGTCTACCTGGCTGCTTTGCATAACATTAGGCTACTGGAGAAAAGCCATGGACTTGAATTGAATGTGCACTGCAGAGTGTGAGGGGGATTGCTTAGCAGAGCACCCAGTTCTCTGAGACAAGACAAAGACAAGGTGTCTGATTATTTTAACTGCTTATGTGTGGGTGAGTCTATGTAAAGGGATTTTATATAAAACTAAAAGGAAAATAAAATAATTGATTAATTGAAACAAAAATAAAAACAACAAATTAACAATGCAACAAAATAATAAGAAATATAAATACATTAATAATCACATGTTGAATACAGTATTAGTAAGTGGCTATGTGCACATGCCTGCGCACGTGCGCGCGCACGTGACGTCATAAAATACAGTACCCTTAGTTCAAAAATCCACAGCTCACCACTGGTTATAGCTCAAATCTAAAATGACACAGATGCGTTCCCGGATTGAATGTGTTAAAGGCCAGTTTATGGTTGGAGAGACGTGTGGAGTGCAGATCACACGTGTCTATCACAACATTCACAGTTTAGAGCGTTCACATGGCCTGTGTCTCGCCGACAGCCTCGCCTGCAGTGGTGTAACGTAACTAAGTACATTTACTCACAGCCTCGCCTGTCTGTCTGCTACCTTTCATTTCATTCCAGAGGTACGAACCAAGGGGCAAGGCTGAGATATTTACTATGAGGCCAACCCGGATGTTTAGTAAATGTCCAGCGAGAGGCGCTGTTTCACCCGTGCCGACCTGTGAGTTCAGAAAGAATTTATTTTAACGCAAGCCGATGGGTTTTTACCAACTTTCAGACTCGATTTTCTTACTGTAATAAAAATTGTCATAAATTCTATATGCTTCCAGTCGCTAGTTTAAAGTCTCCTTTCAATCATCAGGATATGCGTTTTGCTAAATTATGGTTCTATTTATTATAAAATTGACGATAAAGTAGGCTATTCTCTAGGAGGGGCGGGATGATTTGATTGACACGCTACACAACCAATAGCATTCATTCCCCGCCCCCCGCTCTTGATTGACAAGTTACCCAACCAATAATGGTCTGAACTCATTCTGACGCGTAGTGAAAGATGGCGGAGCCACAGTCTGCAGCAAAGGATTCATTTTCGGTCTGTAGAAAGCAGCGGAGGGGGTTTGTCCATCTCATTTATACAGTCTATGGTACGAACCAGTGGTCCAATACTGAAATGACAATTTCAGCATTGCGACGCATTCAGCGATGCGACACAATGTGTCGCATCGCAACACATTGTGAGCTTGTGTCCTCGGGCCTTGGACTTTGACTTTATTATTTGGCCCTTGTCTGCCCTTTTAAGGTCTTGGACTTATTAGGACTGTTATGTTGCTCTGTATTTGTCATGTATTCCTTTACTGTTGGTTTTGGTGTTGGTTTACTCTGTTGTTGCCTTAGTTTTGTGTATCTTATTTTGTAGCATTGTTTCCTGTCTGCCTAGTCTTACCAGTCCTGTGATATTGTCAGTGTTCCCACCTGTGTCCTCTTAGTCCCCCAGCCTATCCCAGTGTTGATTGTCTGTTGAGTTCACCTGTCTATATGCCCCTATTTGCTCAGTTGCTTGTCAGGTCGTCGTTTAGTGTTAGTCTGAATATGTGCTGTACTTTGGCTGAAAGCCATCTGTATATTGAGTTGTTGTTTTGCTATCCCTTTTTAAGTTTAAGTTGGAAAATAGACGTCCTGAACCTTGATTCTTGCCGTTTGTCGTACTGCTTTCGGGTCCTCTGAACCATTATTAAGAGCGGACGGATCTCTCTAGCGGACATCTAGCAGATCTGCAAGCTCCCGATGCATCGTGACGTCACTGACGTGAAAGGAACAGTTTGCAGGGGGGGTTGGGGGGGGCGGTCTTGAGACTTAAAACAACTAAAATAATCATCATGTTACTGTGCCAAACTGGCACTCTGGGTGGTCCCTTATGTTGGCCATGCATCTAACTATAGGCAGATGGCACAATTAGTGGTCTTGGCTTTCCTATACAGTGTTGGGTTGATGGGTAATGACCTTGGCATGCAAACAACAGGCATACACACACTTGTGCCAATGCACGCACGCACGCACGCACGCACGCACGCACGCACGCACGCACGCACAGACAGACAGACACACACACAGATGCACAGACGCACAGACAGACGCACACACACTCAGTCACAGACACACACACACACAGACAGACAGACAGGCAGGCAGGCAGGCAGGCACGCACACACACACCCCCAGAGACACAGAGACATGCACAGACGCACGCACGCACGTACAGATTTCTCTTCAGAGAGACAATGAGACTTGCTGGCTGCGTCCCCAGGTGTCTTTGATCACAGATAAATCTCCACAGGGAGCGGAGAGGAACACCGCCTCTCGTTATGGCCTCCACTTTCATTTTCCTAAAATACTCTATGGATTGAAAAATATGAAACCATATAATACTGTTAATGTAGGGGGAAAAAAAGAGGATGAATGACTAGAAAGCCCTCTGGCAAGCAGACAGCTTGTCCACGGTGTTGTGGTGTCATGCACACAAACCATTACATTTCATGTTCAAAAAAGTTAAAAGAAGACGTCATCATCCTGTAGAAAAAGAAAAAAAAATCTTTGAATAATATATACTTTTTTAAAGCGAAAATGTTTTAACTCAAGTCTTTGCTTCTGGAGGTCCCTGGAACAAGATATTTGACATAAGTTCGCTTTAAAATATAAATATTCAAAGATTTGCACAAATTCTCATGATTTAACAAAAATAGCAGATCTACAAGCTCATAGCGCGGCACTTGGTGCCGCGCTATGAACTTGTATATCTGCTATTTTTGAATAGTCAAAGAAATCTAAAATGACACAGATTTGTTCCTGGATTGAACGGGTAAATTATTATTATTTTTTTAAATACGTCATCATCCTATACAAAAATCGACTAATGGGAGGGCGGGCGGACGGATATCGGCCACGTCACTCTGACTCAGACATAACCTTAAACAAACCCGATGCGCCCAGATATTGGCGGGACCACGGCCATGCCACTCTGACTCAAACATAACCATAAACAACCCCGATGCGCCCATATGGAGATCTGGCTGTCTAGAGCCACAGATCCGACCGCTATGCCCATGTATGGTCATGTGCACAGCGGCGCAAAACTGGGTTGAGGCTAGAGGGGGGTCGCCCATGGATTTTGAGTTTTTTTTTTTTTCATTTTTCTTTTTCTCTAATCTAGCTAATTTGACACAGTGTTATGTTAATTCTTCATTATTATATATATTTGTTATATTTATTTTTATCCCACGATTGTGTAACCTATATTCTTTCAGCGCCAATTGCCTAAGTAATCCTGGGCGCTACTCTCCCTCTGCCAGCCTAGGGAGAGCCCAAGCTGAAGCTCATGCCTCCTTCAATGCATGAGGAGCGAGCAGGCCGCTTCTTATCACCTGACAGGGGGGAGTTTCCCCGGTTAGACGTAGCGCGTGGAAGACGTTATTCCAACCAGTTCCTTTCCCCTCCATCAGGCGCCCCGGCTGACCAGGGGGAGGCAGTATAGAGACCAGGATTACTGCATGTTTTTGTGAGGGTACCTACCCTAGGAGACACGGGGAGAACAAGCACACTCCACACAGTAATTATTTATTATTATTACTTACAGTACGATGCATAAGTCAGGTTCTATTAAATAAGTATTTTAATCATTTTAACATTTATTCTTATTATTCTAAAATGGACTTGGGGGGTCCAATCTGAAGCTATGGGGAGACAAATCGGATCTGCGGTGTGACATGTTGTTTGTTTATCATGAAAAGCATCGAAATGATCATTTAGAGAAAGAAAAGGTACAGTAGTTACATGATTGTTGCTGGAAGTACAGTAGATACACGTTCAAGTATTATGATTAAATTAGGTTCTGTTGTCCGACGCTGATGTATGCCAAAAAGTATCCGATCTACAAGCTCACAATGTGGCACATTGTGAGCTTGTGGATCGGCTATTTTTGGCACGGACCACCGCTGTACGCCAGAGTATCGTTATACATCAGGTTTTATACAAAGGAGTTCACGTAGCACAGCAGGTTGTATTTTATAGTATTTTATTTTATAGAACTCACCATGCATGGCAACTTTGTGACCTCAGGTATATATAGTGTTAATAACAGAAACTGAATACAACATAATATAGAGATGACAGGCTCCACAGTGAAGACACGAGACTGGAGATCAGAGTGAGAGATTGATGGATGGATCCTGAACACTCACAGTGAAACCCAGTAAGAACGTCCTCTGTTCACATGGCAGACTTCATGTATTTCAGTGCTCCATGTCCTCTATGTATGAAGCTATGAATTACAAGTTTCCTTTTACGAAGCGTCTGGTTTCTTGGCAGGCGTTTTACCCTATGTGTGCAATATGGAATATAATCTCTGTACTGTCGGCCTTGAGGACCTTGTATGTCCATAAAACGTTATACTTGGAACAGGGCCGTGTTCCAATGGATCCAATGTAGTTTGTATTGATTAGTCACAAGCTTCTTGTTCATAGTTTGCATTGGTTCAACATTTATAAAAAGCCACAGACACACTTATAAACACTCTCTCTTTCACTTTCCAAAATGTTCCAAACATAGTGAAAATAGGCTCTAGCCTATTCACAGCAGCCATATTATGAAGACATTCACAGGTGTTACCAATGATACTAATGAAGGCTCTGTTCCATTCTGGTGAAAGTCAGGGTGCTAATATTGTGCATGTTGGCTCACTGGAAACACCAGTGGGTCTACAGTTGGGGTCCAGGGACCCTCATGGGCTTCCAAATGGCCCCTTACAGGTGTGTAACTCTGAGAGTGTACAAATGGAACCAAATGGACCCGTATAAGGGTCCATTTGGTTCCATTTGTACACTCTCAGAGTTATGGGGGTCCTGGAAACCACTGTGCTACACTAAATGGAACAGAGCCTTCATTAGTATCATTGGTAACACCTATTATGAATGTCTTCATAATATGGCTGCTGTGAATAGAGCCTATATCAGATCTATACGAAGCTTGCGTGTTGTGAGCTTCGTGGATTGGCTATGTTCGCTACTTTTGTTACTAACACTATTGTACAATAAGGTAGGGATTTAATTAATGGAACATAAAAAACGTTTAAATGTGGAGATATGAGGTTTCTTCCCTACAGCTACGATATCAAATCAAAGTTTATTTATAAAGCACATTTAACATGACCGTGTCAACCAAAGTACTACAGGTAAAAAACTAAAAGCAAACAATGCAATATAAACAGACAATAGCATACAATGAAATGAGCAGTGGTTACTTTAGTTACTAGTGACTTTTCAGATATAAATTATTATATTATGAAACGTACTGTACATAAACCACTTTAGCCCTATTTTATACGTTGGCTGTTTGAAAAAAGCCGATCTACAAGCTCACAGATTGTAGATCTGCTATTTTCAAAAAAAATTGTACTTTTACTTTTGGTACTTTAAAGGAGGAGTTCACCCACAAAATGACTTATTTTCTATCAATTGCACACCCTATGAAGCCTTGAATCCATGGATTTTTTTTTTCCCCCGCATTCCTAAGCTAATAATTTGATTCCCGTCTCCACGGTCATCAAATTATTGTTCTAGGAATGCCACAAAAACAAAAATAAATCCACGAAAACAAGGCTTCATGGGGTGTGTAATTGATTGAAAATAAGTATTTTTTTTGGGTGAACTCCTCCTTTAAGTACATTTTGATGCCAATACTGCTGTACTTTTACTCAAAGTACATTTTGAAAACTGGACTTTTACTTGTTAGGGCACGGCCCCACCGCACTTTTATTTTACCTCTGGGGCGGAATCTGCCAATGCTTTGTCAATGCAAATGTGTGGATTCTTGGAAAAAAATGCACAAGACCATGAATCCACACATTTGCATTGACAAAGCATTGGCAGATTCCAAACCCAGAGGTAAAATAAAAGTGTGGTGGGGCCGTGCCCTAACAGAGTATTTCTTTATTGCAGTATTGGTACTTTTACTTGAGTAAAGCATTTGAGTACTTTTTCCACCACTGATAAGCACAAACAAACACACATTAGCACCAGTCAGGGAAAGACAGGGCTACATCAGCTATCACCGAAGGCCAGGGAGAAGAAATTAGTCTTTAATAAGGATTTAAAAATAGCTATCGACTGGGCAGCTTTGATGTGTACGGGCAGGGTGCATTTCTCCTTTCCGACATGTCGCCTTTCCGACGTTGACGAACCCTATACCTAACCCTAACCCTAACCGCACGCGGAAGCCACTAGTCGGAGTGGTGAGATGTCGGAATGGAGAGTGAACACCGTACGGGCAAATTATATGCTATAGGATACGTGTGTGAGGTGGAGAGATTCAGTGACATGGCTCCAGGCATTACCCTGTGTAGTGGATATAGGTTCAGTGACATGGCTCCAGGCATTACCCTGTGTAGTGGATATAGGTTCAGTGACATGGCTCCAGGCATTACCCTGTGTAGTGGATATAGGTTCAGTGACATGGCTCCATGCAGGCATTAGAGGAAGATACTGTAGCGTTTCGATCTTCCAGCTCATTTATATGTTACTCACATGCGCCAGGATGTTGGTCCGATCAATACCTTACATCAACCATGTTCTGACTGAATGAGGCTCCCATCTCGCTCAGGAAAGGGGCGGGGGGGGGGTTCTCTTGTATATATGTTAAGTGTCTTGAGATAACTTGTTATGATTTGGCGCGATAATAAAATGGAATGGAATTTAATTTAATTGATCTTTAAAAGATGGCCCGTTGGACTGAGATCACATAAACCCTTGTTGAAGCCCAATTTAAACTCAGATCTTGAAGATCTGTTATACTGTCGGCAAGCGGTCGCCGTCGTGTGATGGAATATAAATAAAGCAATAAGGCCACAAGAGGCCATGGTTTATAACCGTGGATTTCAGAAGAGCTGAAAACGCTGATGAAGGCCTGAGTAGCCAAAACGCGTCCGTTTTGTCAGAGGCTGCTGCTGCGGTAAATAGTAAAATGAAAAGCAAATTCACCTTGTGAGTGCGGACTGTTTCTATAGTAGAACTCAAAAACGAGCACTCTGTATATAATTCAGTTTGGCCGGGCGCAAACGGCTCACGAAGATATAAGTAAGAAGGTAATAGCCAGCACTCCAAAGTCTGTCTGGTACTTTTATTTCATATGCGTACGGACAAACACAACATATATACACAGACGCGTTTCGGTGTCAAGCCTTCCTCAGCGTGTATGGCAATGTAAACAAGCAGTGGTGGAAAAAGTACTCACATGTTTTATTTAAGTAAAACTATCAATACTGCAATACAGAAATACTCTGTTACATGTTTTGGTGTCGCAATGTACTTCAAGTATCAAAAGTAAAAGTCCTCATTATGCAGAATCATGACCACAATAAAACAGTAGGAAATAAATTTAAGAAAAAGACCATTACAGCATCAAACAATAATTAACAAGATATACTATAAAAACTGGTCAAACATTGACCAAATTGTCAAATAATATAAGAAATAGGCACATTTATGAAAATAGCAGATCTACAAGCTCACAATGCCTCGCAACGCGCTTGTACTGTAGATCTGCTATGTTCACAATATGTATCTGTGGAACCGAGTCAAACTAAATGTAATGCTTCAACTCCTACAATTCCAAGTGGGTGGGGGGAGGGTGGGGGGTCTCCAGTTCAAATATGATTAATTTGGGGGGTCCCCAGTTCAAATATGATTATTTTGGGTGGTCCCCAAATACTGCACACAGGGTACGAACTTGTGTAAAACGATCTACAAGCTCATATCGTGTTGCAACGCAACGTGTTGTCACCTTGTGGATAAGTTATCGCGAAAATATTTCTCCCCAATTTATATTTGGGGAGAAATTAGGGGGCCAAAGACAAAACCCTGGGGGACCCCATGCAGTCAATGAAGTATGATACGGGTATAAAGAGGTTTAAAAGGCAAGTTGCAGTTTCGGTTGTTTTCCAATTAAAAGGTATTTATCTACAGCTTGATTTAATTAGATAATACTGAAAAGTTAGGTTTTCATTAGTGAGTTAATAAGTTTGTATGGCCATGCCGATAGGGATTTTGAAAACACGCGCGCGCGCGCACACACGCACACACACACACACACACACACACACACACACACACACAAATAGTTTAACTGCATCAGAAATCCAATTATGCTCGTGTGCATCTGCTGATTAAATGCTGTGCAAAAAATAATTACTGATAATGTCATCTATAAGAATGTCACTGATTGCAGAAAGTGTTGCTATAACCCAATCATGGAATAAAATCGAACGCTTCGGTGAAATTAGATCGAGAAAGTCCAAATGATCAGTGACATCATGTCAGGGACACGGCACAATGCACCATGCACTATAATATGCTGTGTGTGTGTGTGTGTGTGTGTGTGTGTGTGTGTGTGTGTGTGTGTGCGTGCGTGCGTGCGTGCGTGCGTGCGTGCGTGCGTGCGTGCGTGCGTGCGTGCGTGCGTGCGTGCGTGCGTGCGTCTGTGTGTGTGTGTGTGTGTGTGTGTGTGTGTGTGTGTGTGTGTGTGTTCGCTGTAGGTCCACAGCGCGGCGACTGTACTCGAGTAAAAGTACAAAAGGTATTGGTATACAAATGTTCTCAATAAAGTACCAAAAGTAAAAGTATTAAAATGTTTAAAAATAGCAGATCTACAAGCTCACAACGTGTCGCGATGTGACACGTTGTGAGCTTGTAGATTGGCTATTTTCAAATAGCCTAGGTACAAAATAAGGCTAAAGTGGTTAATGTATGTTTTATCATTTGCAATCTGCAAAGCAACTATAGCAACTAGAGTTTTCAAATAATTGTAGTGGAGTAAAAGTGCAATATTTGCCTCTGAGATGTAGTGCAGTAGAAGTAAAAGTATAGACTAGATTGGAAATACACCAGTACCTCACAATTGTATTTAGGTCCAGTATTTGAGTAAATGTACTTTGTTACTTTACACCATTGGGTACACCATCGTGCACAATGATAGTACATTGATATCAAAAGCAGAGCCATGGAAGCAGAGCCTCGCCCCCCCCGGAAAATCCAACCCAGGCTAATGTTTACTAAACCTCTTGATTACTGTGCGTTACAGAGACTGATTCAAAAATTGTTCTTTTCCTCATTGAAAAAAATAATCAGCTTTCACCAAATATACAGAGAAGCCAAAGAATTATGCAGAAAACTAAGGAAAATATATAAACAGATAAAAAATAGGCAATATATCTGCATGGCATATTCAGACCAAGAGATAAGTTATTATTAGATAGGAGGGGGGGGGGGGAGCGCAATGCAATTAGCTATCAGCAGCTAGCGTATATAAAACACCACCTCTCTTATCTCCTCCTGTCTTTAGACCACTTTATTTACGACCCGCGGCTCTCCTCTGCGGCGGTGATCGAACCGCCCGGGGATTTTTTTATGACCCTTGAAACCCCCCAACAAATTAAACACAGGGAATAAAAAAAGAAACCTGCGGCACAGAGAAAAGCACAATCTTTTGCATGACAAGTGGCTGATGCCAGAGAGAGAGAGAGCCAAGTGAGCAGTGGTGGAAAAAGTACTCAAATTCTTTACTTAAGTTAAAGTACCAATACTGCAATATAAAAATACTCTGTTACAAGTAAAAGTCCAGAATTCAAAATTTACTTTAGTAAAAGTACAAACGTATTGCCATCAAAATGTACTTAAAGTACCAAAAGTAAAAGTACTAAATATTTGAAAATAGCAGATCTACAAGCTCCCAACGCGTCGCATCGCGACGCGTTGGGAACTTGTAGATCTGCTATTTTCAAATAGCCTATGTATAAAATATGGCTAAAGTGGTGAATGCATGTTTCATTATATCATAATTTAAATCTGCAAAGTAACTAGTAACTAACGTTTTCAAGTAATTGTAGTGGAGTAAAAGTACAATATTTGCCTCTGAGACATAGTGGAGTAGAAGTAAAAGTATTGGACATTCGAAATACTCAAGTAAAGTACAAATACCTCAAAATGTAACTTAAGTACAGTACTTGAGTAAATGTACTTAGTTACTTTCCACTACTGCAAGTGAGCAAAGTCGTATTCTCTCTTTTCTATTCACAGCTTAAAAGGCAGCGTATAGGCTCACTGCTGGAGTATAGCTGATGAGTGATTCCACTCGCATTAATATTGTCACTGTCGGGGCAGAAACCTTGTATCTCCATATTTTATATTTTCATAAATCAATGTGGTACTTCGTGGTACAACAGTGTCGCTTAAAATTAGCGAACAGCTTGGGCTATGTTCTCTATTTCCCCCAAAATAATTTAAAGGGATAATTCACCTCCAAAATGACTTTCATTCTATCGATTAGTCACCCCATGGAGACTTGAATTCATGGATAATCTTTTTGTCTCATTCCTAAGCCAATAATTTCATGACCGGCAGCGGTTCCGGTAGGAGACACAAACAGTCTCCTACCGGAACCGGTCATCAAATTATTGGCTTATAGGAATGCGACAAAAACAAAAAAAATATCCATGAATTCAAGTCTCCATGGAGTGACCAATCGATTTTTTTGGGTGAACAATCCTTTTAAGTGAGAATGCTTACGGTAAGTGTGTCTGGTGGTTTTTATTAGTATTTTAGCCAATGAAAATCGACCAGAGCTTACACATTGGGTGCCAAAAACATATATATACGTTTTTGGCAATACTAACATGGAGTGCCAAAACCGTATATATACGTTTTTTGAAAAAAAAAATCAAAAAAATATTATTATTATTATTTATTTTTTCCTCCATAGCAACAGGAGATATAATTTTTCGAAGATTTAGACTTGAATCCACTTCTTGGTTAAGTTATGACTTCAAAAGGCTGTATCTCTGCTCCTGTGTACTTTTTTTTTTTTACAATGTTAATTTGACTATTTTCAACTGGCTGTAACTATGGAACGGATTACCGAATGTTTTAAATTCCCCCCCCCCCCCCCCCCCGATTGTACGAGACCTCTATCTGTGTAATGAGGGGATCACCGTAAGGACGGTGATCACTGAAAATATTTTGTGACTACTTGAAAAAGGTTCAAAAATGGTTAAAAATCCAGGCACTCAACGTACATTTTTTTAATAAACCTCTGGCACCCCAAGTGTTAAGACTAAATAATTTAACTACATTGGACCTATGGGAACACATGTAATTGTTTTTTTGGTTTTGGACATTACATACAGTATGAGGTTTCCTCCTGACAGTGAAGACGATTATAGGTTGAAGCTGTGAGATGAGATTCACACAGCGGAGCCTGAGACGTGACTGAACCACAGCCATAGTTCAGCATATAGGCTACAGCAGTGGTGGAAAGAAGTACTCAAATGTTTTACTTCAGTAAAAGTATCAATACCACACTTAAATTGCACTTAAGTACAGTACTTGAGTACATGTACTTAGTTACTTTACACCACTGGGCTACAGTGGAGGCTGAGACAGCACTGACTGCACCAAAGCCATACAGTCTATTCAGCATAGGCTGTGTGAGTGAGTGAATGATTTAAGTGCTATGTATGTACTAGGGCTGGGCAATTAACCAAAAATATACCGAAACTATAAGAACCAGTCGACTTAAAGGCCCTACTTGCCCTACCTTTAACCAGCTGACTTAAAGGTAGGGTAAGTGATATTCTTGTGAAAACGTTTTTGTGTTAAAAGGTTAAAGCACTATATTGTGATAGTACTCATTGCTATAGAGTGTTTGTTCAGTAACAGGAGTCTCCCCGTCTCTCCAGCTTTTTCATATACAGAAAATACATTATCAGGTAGGTGACATAATTTCAGCCAATCAGGAGAGAGTACCCATGTATCAGCTTAATTTGTATAGTGTTCCAGTTCCAATTGTGTTCTGCTCATTTCTTTGTGTCATCACTTCCAATTTCACTTGTTTAGTCGTGTATCCTGTAGTTCTCTCCCCTGGTTGGATACAATTGGTATCCTGAACTGAAAATGCATTGTCTGTTTACTAAAAAGCTGGAGAGACATGGAGACTCCTGTTACTGAACAAACACACTGTAGTAATGATTACTATCACATTATAGAGCTATTTAACACTGTCACTGAACAAACACACTATAGTAATGATTACTATCACATTATAGAGCTATTTAACACTGTTACTGAACAGTACAGTAGTTGAGCAAATATGCTTAGTTACTTTACACCAGTGCCTGTGCTATAGGGTTCATGAGGATAAAGTAGAGTTGAATACCTGGAGTGAAGGAGAAAGTGAAAGTCTTTTGGTAGCAGTCTGACTTTGAGAAATCCTTTCATAGCATTCTCTCTGACAGAGAGCTTCCAACAGAGAGTTGCTGAGCAACACGCTCAGCAACTCTCTCTCAAGGGTAATATTCAGCCATCCCTCTCTATCCTCACACAAAGACCTTTATAAGCACTGCCGGACATCATAAAAATGTCACAATACAACGAGCAAAGGATCAGGTCAGGGTTATTATTACCCCTGATGTTATTATAGGTATGATGCATTGAAGTTCACCGGCAAAACTTCATTCTTCCGTGGAGTCTACATTGCAAATCCAATTAACTCTTTGACTGACAGAAATAAAACGGGTTTCGCCTCTGCCAGCGTTTTTCTTTTTCTGTTTTCACTAACCTTCTGTGTCACTTTCTGATTTGAGCTAAAAAGCATTATTTTACACTTTGGCTATTCAAAAATAGCAGATTTACAAGCTTGTAGCGCGGCACCGAGTGCCACGCTACAAGCCTGGAGATCTGCTATTTTTGAAAAATCGTGAAAATGTGTGCAAATCTTTGAATATATATTATTTTAAAGCGAACATTTGTAACTCAAATCTTGGCTTTTGGGGGGTCCCTGGAACAAAATATTTTGAGATGGGGGTCCGTGGCCAAATACATATCATTTTGCTGTCCTTGACATGAAAAAGTTTGAGAACCACTGACAAAGAAACGTACGTTTTTTCAAAAAAGCTTTTTCAAAAAGCTCATTGCGTGGCACTGTGCCGCGCAATGGTATATCTGCTATTTTTGAATAGCCAAAGCTAAGTGGTTAAAATGATTGTGACGCTATGTTAACTAATTTTGTATAGGCTACCCCCCAAGGACCACTGGTGGTTCCCGGAGGGGGGGGGGGGTCGTTATCAGTGAGAACCAGTCATTAAACCAGGTTTATCAAGCTGTGGGCTATCACACAGGAGCACATTGACAATGTATTAAAATGGCATTAACATTAACATTGAAGTTCAACCTGTGGATGGTCGTGTCCAGCAGTCCTATTTTGGACATGTTATTAATACACAACCACAACAAAAACAACTACTTTTAAAGAGGTTTTGATATGTTTATCAATTGAAATTCAGCATCTCAACATCTAAAAAGCTACAGGTCAGGTTTTCAGGATGGATGGGGTCTGGGGTTGGTTGGTGGAGGAGGTATCTCTCTTCAGTTATAGCAGGGGTCATCACCATGCTTTCTTGTGGTGGACATTTTGGTCAAAATTCAATTTTTTCCACGGACATACAAAATGAGTGGACAATAATATTACCAGAAACACATAAAGAGCTATAGCCCTGAATGACCTTATAACAGGTCTGTAACTCTGAGAGTGTACAAATGGAACCAAATGGACCCTTACGGGTCCATTTGGTTCCATTTGTACACTCTCAGAGTTACGGTGGTCCTTGCAAATAAAACATTTAAGAACCACTAGTACTAGTAGGACTCCTAATGTGTCATACATAGCGTCATAGTAAATCAGAGTCATACATATTCTGAAGAAAACTAAATAAGAACATTATAATGGTGTGTAAATAAAAAAAAATGCCACGGACAAGACCAAGTCTTTGCCACGGACACATTTGTCTGTGTACGGACATGTTGATGACCCCTGGTTATAGTCTTGCTTGATCTCTTTTTTCAATCTTTTTTTTAGTTGGCAGCCATGACCTGGTCCACCCAGCTGCTGAACTGGGTTTAGTTGGCAGCCATGACCTGGTCCACCCAGCTGCTGAACTGGGCCACGCGGGAGTAGACGCCGGGCACGGAGGTGGAGCAGCGACTGCTGCCCCAGGACACGATGCCAACCAGTGTCCACATGTTGTCCTTCTCACACACCAGGGGACCGCCAGAGTCCCCCTGAGACGAGGCACAAGCAAGGACAAGACATGATTAACAAGAAGCAGACCATTCAAGAATCAGTCAAGCAATTTCTTCACAATCCTCAATACCATGTACGGGTTAACATGACTACGGGCCCTGGGCACAAACTCACCATTACACCCTCCCGTGCGCGCGCACGCACGCACGCACGCACGCACGCACGCACGCACACACACACACACACACACACACACACACACACACACACACACACACACACACACACACACACACACACACACACACACACACACACACACACACACACACACACACACACACACACACACACACACACACACACACACACACACACACACACACACGATTCAATACATCCCCTGAGCAAGGTTACATCTCAGGGGTAGAAGAGGAAAGTAACATAGTGCTGCTTGCATTTAAATACATTGATTTCAGATGGCATGAGTGGCACCTCAACATCAAGGTGATTATGTTTCGTTAATTACAATAGTCGGTTGGTCTATTTTTGAATGCTAAGCGCACGCTCATTCTAGCTGCTGCTACAAGTATAGAAATATTAAACACTGGAAGTTCGGCCCGAATGTCTAGCGTGACGTAAGGCTGAACGATTAATCGTTTTCAAACCGAAATCGCGATTTGAAACCACGCGATTAGCTAATCGCAAAGGCCGCGATTTTTTTATTTTATCATAATAAATAATTGTAATATTAATATTAATCCCAGAGCACCCGCGGGACTTGTCTCCTTCTATCCAGAGTAGGGTTGCCAACATCCAGAACTGGAGAAACGGGAAGCGCGATTTTTTTCGGGTTTCCCGCGGATAAAGTTACTTTTTTGTGTTACTTTATTTCGGTTTTAGGGTTAGGGTTAGGGTTGAGAACAGACTGACATGCCACACAAACAATGATGCCGTTCCCACCGGAGAAAATCTCACACACACACACACACACAAGCACTCGTGCGAGCACTGTGCCTGCCCTGTCAACTGAGCGGTCCTAGCGCCCATCTCATAAAGCACACAAACACGCAGCCAGACACTGCAGTGTGCGCAAACAGAAATATATTTTTTATTTTTCCCTTTACACCGGAGTCCGGGACAAACAAAGTCCCGTACGGGACACGCCCCTTTTGGCTCAAATACGGGGCGTCCCGGCTAATACGGGACTGTTGGCAACCCTAGTAGTAATACAATGTACAGTAGGAGAGGACTTTGCCTTGTGAGACAAAAAAGTGTTAATTTTAGTTGAATGTTAATCTACATACGCTAAATACTGGATATCAGTAAATATGCTTCTGGAGCCATAAGTGAAAGACTTACTTATTTCACTGCTGTGAATTGTTTACACGAAATGGTAATTATTTGTTTAATTTTATTTTTATTTATTGAACTTCATTTCAGAAAAAGCTTCTCTTCTTGAGCCATAAGTTAATGACAACAAGTTCAATGTTGGGTTGTTTACAAAAATAAGCTATTTCTATTCCAGCTAAATGTTTAAATATATACATGGGGAAAAAAGTACTTGGAAGATACATGTTGGAAGCAATGAAGCAATTCATATCTTTTAGTTCTCATCCTTATTTATTAGAATCTAGAACAGTAAATAAATGGTATGCCATTTGGTAATGTTCCATTACTTCCAATTACTTTTTAAACGTACACAGTGAATACTAAACTGAAGCTTGACTTTAAAAAAATGTTTAAGATTTTTTTTTTTTTAATTAAAAAAATCGCAATCAAATCGCAATCGCAATATCGGTCAGAAAAATCGCAATTAGATTTTTTCCCAAAATCGTTCAGCCCTAGCGTGACGCGTCGTTCACTTTGCAGTGCCACCTTACAGGCACCTCACAGTGTGAGAGAGAGTTTTGTGCTCTCCTAAATCCACGGCAGGCTTTGAAAGTACCCACTTCAGAAAGAGGTGACGTGCATCACCTCTCCAATGAGTTATAAGTATGATTATGAGCATTTATGACTCTTTCTATGGTTATAGATTATTACTATTTATCACTATGGAAGCCGTCGAACTGGTGCGATCTGACGGCATCCTAGAATTTATAGGTAGGGGATGTGATGTCATGCTGTCGTGAGATTACGTCACACTGGCGTTGTGTCCATATTCGGGACGACCGTCTCATCGTCATCGTCGTCTTGGTAACAGGTTGGTTTGTTTTGTGAACGTACATACAGACAGATTCAAATTGTATATATATAGATGCACACATAATAACTATAAGACACAAAGGTTAAACATGGAGAGCATCAGATCATCTCACCATGCAGGAGGTGGCGCCCTCACCCCCGGCACAGATCATGACGTCAGAGATGTTGTCTCCCCAGAACCTCTCACACTGGATGTTGGACAGCAGGGGCAGAGAGGTCTGCTGCAGCTTGTTGGGGGTGTTGTGTTCTGGGGCGGGGGGGGGGGGGGGGGGGCAGACGGACAGAGATTATTGTTTTATTGATAAAACTTGCAAAATGTTTAAATAGGACAGTAGTGGTTCTCAACCTTTCCAGGCTGCGACCCCCCCCCCCCCAATATAATCATCAGAATCAGGTTTATTGTCACATCACAGGTTTACAAGGTAAAAAAGTGGGTGAAATTCGTTTTTGTGCATCATTCCCATGCATCGCAACGTTAATTTCCATAGAAAGAAGAGAACAATAGAAGGCCAGACAAGTTATCAAACAAGTTATCTACATATTTACAAAGTACCTGAGATATTTGAACTGGGCACTTGTAGTTGTAGGAGTTGAGGCATTACATTTAGTTTGACTCCGTTCCACACATAAATAGTGAAAATAGCCAATCTAAGATCTCATAAAACTATCAAATTATACGTTGGATATTCAAAAGCTGATCTACAAGTGTACATCTGCTATTTTTGAAATTTTGGGAAAGAACGTGAAAAAAGATTTTTAATAATCTTTGCTTTTTGTTTTTACACAAATCTTCTCTTCTGCTGGTCCCTGGCACAACACATTTTCAGATGGGGGTCCACGGCCAAATATATATTAATTTGGGGCGAAAACGTTAGAACCCACTGCCATATGCTTTCAGCTCAGCCTGTACCCAACTCATTTCTCCTCCACGTGCAAGACAAAAAAACAATTGACTCTTGTCCCCCCGCTCTGGTAGGACAAAACAGGAGGACAGACAGTGCTCATTGACATTACAGAGAGAGTAGAGAGGGGGGTCCTCCTACCTTCGTAGCTGGTCTGACCCCAGCCTGAGGTCACGCAGGTCATGCCGGGGGCGAAGACGTTGTGTAACTCGTCAGACAGCGTGGGCAGGCAGACGGGGGACACGCTGGGACCCAGGCGGGCGGGCGAGGCCAGCCTGATCAGAGTGATGTCATAGTTGGTGGTGCGAGGGTTCCAGAAGGGGTGGGTGAACACCTGGAGAGGACACACACAACACAGTGTTGGAAAAAGTACTCACATGTTTTACTTTAAGTAAAATTACCAATACTGCAATGTAGAAATACTGTTACAAGTGAAAAGTCCGGAATTAAAAATGTATTTAAAAAAGTACAAAAGTATTGGTATCAAAATGGACTTAAAGTACCAAAAGTAAAAGTACTCATTATGCAGAATGTCCCGTTGCACAAGTTTTCCAATGTATAAAAATATTTTTAAAATAGCAGATCTACAAGCTCACAATGCGTTGCGATGCATTGTGAGCTTGTAGATCGGCTATTTTCAAATGGCCGAAATGTAGGGTTGAAGTGGGTACTGTATATTTTTTAACCTAAATGTCTCAACTTCTACAATTCCAAGTGCTTGTTAGGGTGGAGGGTCCCCAGTTCAAATAAGATTATTTTGAGATGCTTGTCAGGGTGGGGGGTCCCCAGTTCAAATAAGATTATTTTGGGGGGTTGTGGCATGAAAAGGACCCTAACCCTAACCCTAACCCGAGAACCCCTGGACTAACCCCAATGGCTTAAAGAGAGCTTTAGTTTAGTTAGTTAGTTTGTTAGTTTGTTAGTTTGGCACCTTTGAAACCTTCAGTTTCTGAATGTCCTCGGATTTGGACTGGTGGTCGTGTTCTCCAACAATCACACGGTGGTGAGTCCTGAAGTCAAACAAGACAATTCATTTATTTCTGTGGTTACCCATTAAAACCAGGAACGCATCTGTGTAACCACTTAAACCATTATTTTAAAGCATTATTTTATAAATAGCAGATCTACAATTTCATAGCTTATAGATGCTATTTTTTTTTAAATCTTAAACATATAAAACATTTTGCTTAAATGTAATACCTCAACTTCTACAATTCCAAGTGCTTGTCAGGGTGGGGGGTCCCCAGTTCAAATAGGATTATTTGGGGGGGTCACGGCGTGAAAAGCTTGAGAACCACTGACATAGAGTATTGCTGTACAATTTACAATGTAGGCATTTAGCAGACGCTTAATACAGAGTGATTTACAGTAAGCAAGGGCAACACAAGGTAATACATCAAATGCATAGAAATAGTAATCTACTATTAAACAAATACATAAGTAAACCGTGAATCATCAGTCTAACAGTAGAATATCCAAAAAACATCAATAAGCTGTACATTTAAACTATACACACTATAGGATCAGGGACGTGCACAGATAGACTCTAGGTGGTGCTGGAGCACCTGCCCTTTACCCTCTTGACCAGAAGTGCCCTTTTGAAAATAATAAAAAAAACTTTTCTTTTTTTTTTTGTTTACAGCAGGGGTCTTCAACAGGGGGTCCGGGACCCCTAGGGGGTCCTCAGAGTTACTACATGGGGTCCGCCAAATCTTTGTGTGATATGATTTTTCTTTTTACCATAACCACTCGAAACCTAGCATCCCTTTTCTGAGGAGAACTTTAGCCAAAAATAGCAGATCTACAAGCTCACAACGCCTCGCGCTGCGAGGCGTTGTGGGCTTGTAGATCGGCTATTTTTGGCAAAGAGGTATAGGTGTAGAGGGAAAAAAGAGCAGACGAAGTAAACAAAAAAAAGTATAATTTACTTGAGCACCTGCCCCTCAAAATGTCTGTGCACGCCACTCTATAGGATCAAGGTCAATGACCTGGCATCTGTCTACAGAACATGCCATGTAGGAGAGTGTGAAGGAGAAATGCATGAAGAAGAAGAAGGACTGGGATACTGACTGGACGCTGCAGTGGGCGGCGGTGACGACCCAGTTCTCATTGACCAGGGAACCGCCGCAGAAGTGGAATCCGCTGGGTTGCTGAGGTGTGACATGGAGATGGAGGGAGTTATAACACTTTAAGCTTAAACATACCACGGTTAGCATGTTAAAGTGTCTTCACAGACTAACCTTAACATGTAAGGGCTGTCACCATTACAAGATTTAAAGTTGACAATGAATTGTCATACAAATAATTGCATTACATTTTAATTGTGTGTTTGGCATTGAACATTGGAACATCATGAATAAACTTGATTTCTATGTAATAAAGAAAATGCAACAGGTCAGATCTAACAAATAATAATATGCAAATACATTACTGGCATATTTAATAATTGTATACTTAATTAATTAATATATATGTATTTTTTTTTAAATAGCGGAACTAGCTGATCTTGAAAATGTATGTACATTTTTCAACATGGAAACGATTATGCAAAATAATTGTGATTATCTCAAATAATTGTGACAGGTCTACAAATATGTCTCAATATAGATTAGAGTTTTGTAGTGACAGTGCGTTTTAACAGCGGGCGACTCTCGGGCGATCGCCCGGCGACGTCATTATATCTATGTCTATGAGAGCCGGCAACTATTGGCGATAGGTCGAAGTGGGCGGGGGGGGGGGGGGGCGATGAAAGATGGATTTTCTTTATCTTTTGGACGATTTCGCCCGGCGATCTCCCGAGAGTCGCCATAATATAGATGTTTGTGTGTATTTCAGTAGATTCATTATGCTTTGTTTGCAGTTTGAGCATTTCTTACTGAAATTCAACCTTTTGAAATCTTAACATTTGAAGTGGGATCTTGACACAGGCAGGTCCAAATGAAAACGGGATTGGTATTTAAGATAGTTAAAGAGACATGTCTAACTATACTTCTCCAAAGTGAGTGACACTCACAGCCACAACACTAGAGGGAGCCACCATGATCTAGTACCACCCACATTTAGAGCAAACATGGGAAAGTTCTCATTCTACTGCTATGCCACCAACATGTGGAATGACCTGATACAGCATCCATTACAGGATGTGTAACCAGTGGTGGAAGAAGTAGGCTACTCAAATGTTTTTACTTAAGTAAAAGTATGAATAACGCAATGATACGCAAAGTCCGGAATTCGAAATTTACTTGAGTAAAAGTACAAAGGTATTGGCATAAAAATGTACTTAAAGTACCAAAATTAGACAGTACTCATTATGCAGAATGTCCCATTTCAAGTCTTCAAAAGGTATAAAAATCTATTTGAAAATAATATGTGAGCTTGTAGATCTGCTATTTTCAATTAGCCGAAATATATAGAGAGCTTAAGTGGTTAATGTATGTTTAGTGATACAAATCTAAATGTAAAAAGCAACTAGCAACTAAAGTCTTCAAATATTTGTAGTGGAGTAAAAGTACAATATTTGAGCTGTTGAGTAGAAGTAAAAATACAGAAAATTGGAAATACTCCACTAAAGTAAAAAATCACACCCTGTGTGAAGGTAGCGGCGCCTTGATACATTTTGTCATCGATATGTGTTTATAATGTGTTTATAGCTATGTGTCACGTGAAGCTTGACCAATCACTTTGTTGACGGGTCTGACCAATCAGAACGTTGACGGGTCTGACCAATCAGAACTTTGACGGGTCTGACCAATCAGAACGTTGACGGGTCTGACCAATCAGAGCGTTGACGGTGAACACGGACAAAGTCAGGTATAGAGCAGGATCCGCTCGCGCCGCTAAAAATATCTCAAAATTGTACTTAAGTACAGCACACTACTTCAAAATTGGCCTGAAGAAACATCTACCAGGAGACCACAAGGGGAGCTACTGTACATGTAACTTCCCTCATATAGGAGTCTGACTGTACCACGTGCTGTTTACATTACTGACTAATAAAGCATTCAATCAATCAATCAATCAATCAATCTACAGACTGTCACTCACCTGCAGGGACACCTGCCAGGGCCAGGAGTGTGGCACCGCCTCCTCACCGTTGACGATGCGGGCATAACCAGTCACCTTGGGGGGGACGGCGGGGGTCCCACAACCTGGCAACAAAGAGTTAAACACTGTCACACTCCACTCCTGACTGTCAAATATCATCTCATATTTTCATTTTTTTCCCCCGTAAATTAACATCCTGCTTGATCATACTACAGCGTCACACAAAAGCATCAAAAGTAGCAGATCTACAAGCTCGAAACACACTGTGTTTCGAGCTTGTAGATCTGATACTTTTGATGCTTTTGAATTTGAATCCTGAAAAGTAACATTTTTGGACATGTGTGGTTTCCACACGACAGAGACGATAATGTAATCATCACGTCCCTAAATGTTTATGACCTAGAAATAATATAACACTGAGCTGGACCCATACCGTATACAGTAAGTATACAGTAACACTTTAAAACAAAATTAAAAGAAGACATTCTGGTTCAAGTTGTTTAAACATTTAGAATTCTTTACTCTACATCTTCATATTATCATAAGAGAGATCATTTCTCCTCTCCTAGTTCTAAAATCTTGAGCTGTTCTTTCAGCCAAATCATCCTGATTAATCCAAGTGTATTTGCTATAGGAGCAAGTGCATCAAATCTTTGAGTTTGTGTTAAGGTTTTCTTTAACAAGTTCAGTATACAGTATAGGTAAAGCACTACGATTTGACATGTCTTCGCTGTAACAAAACCCATATCGTTAGCATCATCATAGCATAATTGCCCTAGATTTGTTTTTATCAAATTGACATTCCTGCCCAACTCTACTCTCCTAACACTGCTGCTTCATTGTGCCTTATTGCCTATGTCCTCAGCCTACCAGAATGCTTGTTACATTCAAAAAAATGACTTGGGCAATTATGCTATGAGGCTAACTTTTTCACTTAGGCAGAAATGAAACAAGCATTCTGAGACAGGCGGAGAACATACTGTAAGCAATAAGGCAGGCTGAATCAGCAGGTTAAGACTGATCTGCTCTGAGTGCTGGTTCATCTTGGAGATAAACATGACTTAGGCAAAAATACATTTCTTAAGTCAATTTTTTTTTCTTCTTTCCTGAAAACCTTCAAAATATAAGTTAGGCAATTACGCTATGAGTCTAACCATATTTGAAATGGCTGAATGAGGGACCCGGGCTTCCATTACCGTAAGCGGCGCTGACAAAAGCGAGGCAGGAGATGATCCAGAGGAAAGCCATGGTGACGATGTGAGTGACACTGAACTCTCTGACATATTTATATCACCCAAAAGCCTCTCCATATCCTCCAATCAGAGGCCAGGGGGGTTGGTCCTCCACCTCAGCTGAACGTTGAGGTTGGCATCGAGGTTGGCTGATGCAGGCGTTTCCTTTCCATGTGTCTGCAGATGCAGGTGTTTATCAGGCCAAAGCAATCTGCCAGTTCTCAGGCCTGACGTTGGACCAGCTTGGATAATGATAGCACACACTGGCCTTGACGAGTTCATGTTCCCCCTGTTTTAACACATTCTGTGCATTAGTGTACATTAGTGTCCTATATCGTCTGTCGGGTGGAAACCTCACATGTCCAAAACTGTTACTGTTCAGGATTCAAATGCCAAAGTAGCAAAAGTAGCAGATCTACAAGCTCAAAACGTGTCGCTTCACGCTGCGTTTCGAGCTTGTAGATCTGCTACTTTTGATGCTCTTGTGTGACGCAGTAGTATGATCAAGTAGGGCATTAATTTACCGGAAAACACAGAAAGTCAAAACTTAGATTGAGATAAGAGGTTTCTGCCCGACAACAACGATATGTATGTCTAAATAAGGACGTGTACATCCAAGAATGTGTACTATGTAGAAGTATGCATCCTTTGTGTCTACGTACTGTAAGTACAGTACTTTTCAATGCGATCGATTGATTAATGCACTTTATTTAGTAAGACATGAGAGTCCACTGTGAAGTGATGTAACTTCTACTCTCATGTAAGTATCCATCAAGTATCCTAGTAGCTCGTATGCTGGTTGAGTCTTCATCTTAAAAGCAGGAGCACATTATTAAAGGGACTCTCTTTGTTCTGGTCAGAGATGAGAGCATCCTTTCAACTCACATGTATTTATTTTAGCAGTAATTGGCTCAATCGGAAAGGAGAGGAAAATGAACCACTTAGATCCTCTATACTTGGTAAAACAGACTGGAGTTGGTGCTCTACTCTGTGCTCTTTTTTACCCTCTGTACGAAATATCTTTGCCGAAAAGTGCAGAAACAAAGAATAACTAGAAAAAGTGCTCATCGGAGCACAAGTCTCCGCCAGCAGACTTGTGTTGGGAATGTTGGGAATGTTCTAATTCTTATGTTCTAATTCTTACAAAAAATAGAACATGTTACTGTGTCATAGTAACATGACACAAGTGTCCTATCCGTCTGTATAAGTGTCCTATCCGTCCTGTCTGTATAAGTGTCCTATCCGTCCTGTCTGTATAAGTGTCCTATCCGTCCTGTCTATGTAAGTGTCCTATCCGTCCTGTCTGTGTAAGTGTCCTATCTGTCCTGTCTGTGTAAGTGTCCTATCCAATTGTTACAGTATCCGCCATTTCTCAGCCATTTCGTGATTATTCCTGTCTTACCTCACATGTATTTATAGCCCGTTATATGTCACTAGCCAATCAGATCACACTATTTCACCGTATTGTCAAGTGTCACGTGAGGCTCGACCAATGTTTGCTTGGCTGACGGAAAGTGAAAACAAACTCTCCTGGCGGAGACAATAATAAATAAAAAAATCACACCCAGTGTGAAGTGAGCGGTGTTATTTAGAAACAACAGTGGTCATCACAGTGATGGAAGCTCACTTTTTAAAAAAAAGGAATTTTTTGAAGTGCGTGGTGATATTTATAGGTTATTATTTCATCATGCGTCTCGCTAGCCAATCAAAGCAAAGGGTCTGAATAGAGTCAGCCAATCACGGTATGGCGAAAAGGGTGTGAATAGAGTCAGCCAACCAGTACAGGGAAAGACAAATTCCCAACCCCACTTGTAGGAGCGGCTACACCGCTCAAAAATAAAAATAAAACAGTTTCCAACGCAGCATCAGTCTAGTATGGAAATATAAGCTCCATATATGGATACATTTCCACATACTGTATGGTGTATACATCTCCATATATGGCTACATTTCCTCATAATGGTGTATATGTCTCCATATATATGATACATTTCCTCATAATGGTGTATATATCTCCATATATGGTGCTTTGCTCTAGCAACTATAGCAATGCACCATATATAGAAATGTAAGCACCACAGATACAGAGATCTTCATATGTAGGCATCGCTATTTTCAAATAGCCTAGGTATAAAATAGGGCTAAAGTGGTTAATGTATGTTTTATAATGTAATATATTCACAGTGATAGAAGCTCACTTCAAAAAATATAAATTCTTTTTTGAAGTGCGTGGTGATATTTATAGGTTTTTATTTCATCATGCGTCTCGCTAGCCAATCAAAGCATTGGTGACAACATATTGTCACGTGTCACGTGAAGCTTGACCAATGTTAGCTTGGCTGAGACGGACGGACACACGGACGGACGGAGACGAAAACATACTCTCCACCATACTGGTGGAGACAATAAAGAAACAAACTTCTTTACAAGACCAGTGGTGTTAAAAAGCGGGGTCCAAGGATCCCTCAGGGGTTCCTTGAGGGGGTCTAAAATGGACCCCCTTACAGGGATGTCTGTAAGTGTAAAAATGGAACCAAACGCTCTCAAAGTAATAGGGGTCCTAGACATTCAAGAGATAAAACAATTGAGCTTTGAGCCGCTGCAGATCGATGATTTCTCCTAAAAAGTAGGGTCCATGAAGGGGGTTCCTTGAGGGGGTGTCAAATGGGACCCCCTTACAGGGGTGTCTGTAACTCTGAGAGTGTAGAAATGGAACCAAACGCTCTCAAAGTTATTGGGGTCCATCGCATTAAAAAGCAACATTTAAAACTAGAAAATGTGCTCCTCGGAGCACAGGTCTCCACCAGTACTGTTCCTGATTAATCCTGTCTTACCTCACTTCAAAAGATATAAATGATCTTTTGAAGTGACACACCTATTTATAGGTCTCTATTTCATCATGCGTCTCGCTAGCCAATCAAAGCACACCCTTTCAACATATTGTCACGTGTCACGTGAAGCTTGACCAATGTTAGCTTGGTGGACACACGGAAGGACGAGAACGAAAACATAGTCTCCTGGCGGAGACAAAAACGTTGAGAACCACTGCTTGCTTTAAGCACACAGAAGGACCACGTTCCAAACTGTTTCAATTCTAGACCCAAAAGAGAAATGTCTTTAAACCACTTTAAACCCCAGCATATAATTGTGGCGAAAAAAACTTTCCCTACAATAACAGTAACCAGAAAATACACTAGTAAAGAGCCCTGAAGGAGCGTGTTTTACCCATAAACATATAGAAGAAAACGGAAAGTGGAAACAAATACTCAATTTCTTTACTTAAGTAAAAGTATCAACACTGAAATGTAGAAATACTCTACAATGCGTCGCATCGCGACGCATTGTAGAGTATTGTAGATTTTATTGTAGATTTGTGAGCATTGTAGATTTGTGAGTTGTGAGCTTGTAGATTTTACTTCATAAAATATAAAAAGTAACTAGTAAGTTTTCAAATAATTGTAGAGGCGTAAAAGTACAATATTTGCCTCTGAGATGTAGTGGAGTAGAAGTAGAAGTACTGAAAATTGGAAATACTCCAGAAAAGTAAAAAATCCTCAAAATTGTACTTAAGTACATGCACTTGAGTAAATGTACCTAGTTACTTTACACCACTGATCATCGATGATGTCACGATGAGTCAGCTCCTCAGCTGTCTATAAGTGGCTGAGGTCTTTGTGGTGAAGGTCATAATCAATCAATCAATCAATCAATCAATCAATCAATCAATCAATCAATCAATCAATCAATCAATCAATCAATCAATCAATCAATCAATCAATCAATCACAAACCTGTTGAAAGCCTAAGGACCTTCAAGAGACCCAGTAAAATAAGAGAGATAATGGCAGACGTGGCAGCGGTTACCCCCGCTTCCCCAGAGAAAGCAGCAGGAAAGAAGAGGGGGAGGAGAAGCCATGAGGCGATAAGACCCAGGAGGACGAGGAGGAGAACCTTGATGGAGGCGCAGGAGGGGGGGGACCACCGTCAAGAGACGCAGGGGGAGGAGGAGACGCGCAGCGGCCAAGAAACCGGCCACCAGGTGAGACAGAAAGCAGCCAAGAAAGCGACCACCAGAGCGTCGCGGAAGGGCCGCCGGGAACTCCTCAAGGAAGCCCGTGAGGAATATGTTCAACGTGTGTATCAGCCTAAAGTAAAGACGCTGAATACGCCTAAAGTAAAGACGCTGAATTTCTGGGAAGAAACTGGAGAAAGTCCGCTGGACATGCTCTTCGATATGTCTTAATTTGACTGACATTCAAAGCTTGTCAGTCAAATGGAGTTTCTGATGAAAAGAGACATCAGAAAGTTCTGAATGACGGGAAAGTGCAATTATCGTACATGACACATCTTCAGAAGGATAACGCATTGCACTTTAGCTCTCTGTCTAAATGGGACCCAAATATGTATATACAAATACATATAATGACGCCAAGAAATAATGAAAATAGCAGAGCATCTTGGCGATGCCTCTATTATTTTAATGGAAAAATTCAGGGAAAATAAATGATATTTAAAACAAAAATAATATATAACAAAAAAAGAAGGAAAAAAAAGTTGAAAAGGGATTTTACTTGTGACCCATGAAAAAGGGGAGAAACACGTTTTTGGCTTTGATTTCCAGGAAGAGAAAAAGTACTTTTAATCCCATTAAGACCGGGGTAGGTGTCATTTTCAGATTACTTTGGCTATTCAAAAATAGTAGATCTACAAGCTCACTCTACAAGTAGATCTACAAGCACAGATTAGAGTTAAAAAAAAATTGCTTTGAAAATATATATATATTCAAAGACTTACATTATAATCTCACTGCTCCCCAAGTCCTATAGGAACAAATGAGAAACACAAATGAATACAAAGCAACTTTAAACCATACAACCTAAGAGTGACATAACATACTATAATATCATACAGGGAACCGTATGGTCAGATAACAACAGGGGTACTACCGCCAACATAAACGTCAAAATGTTGTAAAGCTAAAATCAAAGCCAATGCTTCCTTTTCTATGACTGAGTAATTTAGCTGGTAAGAGTTGATTTTTTTGGAATAAAAGCTAACAGGCTTATCTATTCCTAGAATGTCCTCCTGCATCAGTACGGCCCCCGCCCCCACATGACTGGCATCAGTGTAGATGTTAAATGGCCAGTCTAAACATGGAGCCGCCAGAACAGGAGCGGTACACAAGAGCAATTTAGCCTGCTCAAATGCTTCCTGGCAAGCGGGCGACCAGACAAACTGTGCCTTAGCCTTAAGTAAGTTGGTGAGAGGCACCACAACAGTCGCAAAATTCCTACAGAAACTACGATAGTAACCTATTAAACCAAGATAGCGCATGAGCTCTTTCTTTGTAGTTGGAACCGGATACTGCTCAACAGCATGAACTTTGGCACCAACTGGACACACTTGGCCCTGCCCAACCACTCGACCGAGGTAGGTCACTGTCGCCCTTGCAAACTCACACTTTGCAAGATTGACAGTGAGCCTTGCCTCCCTCAAGCGGTTGAACAGTTCCCGAATGCGTTCCATATGAACCTCCAATGTGTCTGAATAGACAACTACATCGTCCAAATACACAGCACACCCCGGGGGTGCAGTACGTTAGTCCGACAGCGCATTCCTCCGACAGCGCAGCGCTCCGACGTTTCCAATACTAAACCCGAACCAAACCCGCACCCTAACCCTAACCGCACGCGGATGCCACATAGTCGGAGAAAAGGTCTGTCAGATTAACGCATGCCTCCCCACCCCGGCATATCCCAATTCACTTGAATCAAAAGCCGCTGAAAGGTAGCAGGTGCATTTCGGAGTCCGAAAGGCATGACCTTGTATGAATAAAGACCATTAGGCGTTTTAAAAGCGGCTATCTCAATTCACTTGATTCATAAGCCGCTGAAAGGTAGCAGGTGCATTTCGAAGTCCGAAAGGCATAACCTTGTATGAATAAAGACCATTAGGCGGTTTAAAAGCGGCTATCTCACGCGCTCGTGCTGAAAGAGGTACCTGTCAGTATCCCTTCAATAGATTGAAATTACTCACGAACTTCGCGGAGCCCACCTGATCAATGCAGTCTTCCATTCTAGGAAGTGGAAAATAATCGGGTTTAGTGTGACATTATTCACTGCGCAGCCAAGGGACCTCTTACTGTATGAGCAAAGACCAGCTTGTTTGGACTGAACCCTGTGCTCTCCTGCGTTACGTCCCTAGCAGCAAGCATCAGCCACGGCAGACCCTCTTCCCAATCTTTACCCAGCTCAGTGCAGTAGGCGTGCAAGATGGCCTTTAGCGTTTGGTGAAAGCGCTCTAACGTCCCCTGACTCTGAGCATGGTACGCAGAGCTCCGAGTGAGGCAAACATGTAGCTGCTTCAGAACCTGGCAAAACATGTGAGATTGGATGACCTTCGGAATGCCAAATATGGAAATAAACTGAGAAAGTGCACGTACCACCGACCGAGTGGTAATGGTGCGCAGAGGATATGCAGCAGGATAGCGAGTTGCTTGGCACGGGAGGCATGCGTTAATCCGACAGACCTTTTCTCCGACTATGTGGCATCCGCGTGCGGTTAGGGTTAGGGTGCGGGTTTGGTTCGGGTTTACTGTTTAATGTCGGAGCACTGCGCTGTCGGAGGAATGGGCTGTCGGACTAACGTATTGCACCCGCTTGGCACATTACCGTTAACAAATACACTGCTCCTGACTTAGAACGCGGTAGAGGACCCACACAATCAATTATTAGATGTTCAAACGGCTGGCTAATGGCAGGAATGGGATACAATGGGGCCGGTTTCAGCTTCTGATTAGGCTTGTCAGTTAATTGACATGTATGACAAGTTTTGATAAATGCTGACACATCTCTCTTCATACGAGGCCAAAAGAAATGCCTAGGAAGCCTGTCATTTCCTCAATTGCATACTGCGTGTCTAGCCTCAATTTGGGGTGCAGTACGTTAGTCCGACAGCGCATTCCTCCGACAGCGCAGCGCTCCGACGTTTCCAATACTAAACCCGAACCAAACCCGCACCTTAACCCTAACCACACGCGGATGCCACATAGTCGGAGAAAAGGTCTGTCGGATTAACGCATGCCTCCCCTCAATTTGTCCTGCTCCGCTTGCAACTTAGCTTGTATCCTAATTTGTTCCATCTGAAGTTCCATTAACTCCTTTTGCTGGTCGAACGTGGCTCTTCATATTCCTTTAACAAATTAGTTTCAAATAAATGTACTCTTAACCAAGGGGCAAGGCTGAGATATTTACGATGAGGCCGACAAAATGGCCAGAGTGGCGCTGTTTTACCCTGCGCCGACCTGTGAGTTCAGAAAGAATTTATTTTAGCGCAAGTGAATGGGTTTTTTGACAAACTTTAGACTAGATTTTCTTACTGTAATAAAAATTGTCATAAATTCTATATGCTTCCAGTCGCTAGTTTAAAGTCTCCTTTCAATCATCAGGATATGCGTTTTGCTAAATTATGGTTCTATTTATTATAAAATTGACGATAAAGTAGGCTATTCTCTAGGAGGGGCGGGATGATTTGATTGACACGCTACACAACCAATAGCATTCATTCCCCGCCCCCCGCTCTTGATTGACAAGTTACCCAACCAATAATGGTCTGAACTCATTCTGACGCGTATTGAAAGATGGCGGACCTACAGTCTTGGCAGCAAAGGCTTCATTTTCGGTCTGTAGAAAGCAGCGGAGGGGGTTTGTCCATCTCATTTATACAGTCTATGCTCTTAACACTGCCACTAAGGTCTCTTTTAATTTCTTGTCACCTGCCTCAATTTTAATCTTAAAATGCTCTGCTATTTTAAGTAACTGGTCTTTGGTGCACAGAAGTAACAGTTCCTCCGAAGGAGGGGAGGCATGCGATAATCCGACAGACCTTTTCTCCGACTATGTGGCATCCGCGTGCGGTTAGGGTTAGGGTGCGGGTTTGGTTCGGGTTTAGTATTGAAACGTCGGAGCGCTGCGCTGTCGGAGGAATGCGCTGTCGGACTAACGTACTGCACCCCCGAAGGAGAACCCAAAAATGCCGCTAGGGTACACATCCTGGCTAAAGTGCGCTAAGTTAGTCCCCCAGCTGGTAAACAAAACAAAATACAAGTGCCCCTCTGCTCTATTTAATCCCCAAACTAACAACACCCGTCTTCATGCCGGTTTGCGGAAGGTATTTATGCACTGAAGGCCACCGCAAAGGCCTAGCTCATACCAAGGGGTAGGAAAAGCAACCAGTTAATGGCAACCTGCATCCAGCCCTTAGCTGTGCCCCCGAGACGGAATGTGCACGCACCGGTACACACCCGCTACAGCCACCTTGCACCTAAACCACCCCCCGGCCTAACCCTGCGACCTAATCTTTTACCCCAGTAACTAAATCGCACCTAATAGGGACACTCATATCATACTGAAACAAACACCAGCCAGGTAACCTTTTTTTTTGTTTTAACTTAGCACGAATACCAGGAAAAAACTCCCCACCCGTAGACACTTAATCCATACTGTAATGCAACTTATCAAACAAATTCTAAACAGATTAAATTCAAACCAAAGAAATTAACTGCATCTCCCAAGCAAAGTCCAGACAAAAACAAGCGTGTAACATCGCTTTGTCTCTACTCACCGGACCGTTGAACCAACCGGACAAGGGAATCCCCGGATTGATTCCCAAATGACACTCCTTTCAAAAAAACACGGAAAATCAACTGCCAATTTGGCCAATTGACACCTGCGTCGCACAAACAAATGCAGAAGGGTGAGTCACTTGACTCACCAAACTTACTGCACAATCGAAATTTTACGGAACGAGCCCCCATTTTGTTATGACCCTGGCCTAGGGGGACCAGGGAACACAACAAAAATACAGGGGAGACGCAGTTTACAAATAATTAGTGTTTTTTTAAGTAATCAAAATGAACGAACAAATCATGAATTAACAGATGAGGTGTGGAAATCAGTAAAGTTAGCAGTGTAATGCGTGTATGCATGAGTGGATTATGTAGTGTGTGTGAGTGTTGCATGCATGAACATAAATGTGGGAGAAAGAGGTGTAGGTTGGGCCCAGGTGCACACCAATTTGGCTGATTGCCAACATCTCACTGCTCCCCAAGTCCTATAGACCATATTCACATGGCGGCCATTTTGGAATTTAACATTGAAAGTGCCACCCCGTTGCTGTGGCCGCCGTGTGAATATGGTCTATAGGAACCAATGAGAAACACAAATGAATACAAAGCAACTTTAAACCATATAACCTAAGAGTGACATAACATACTATAATATCATACAGGGAACCGTCACATGCCCAATTGACCATATCGGCACCGCCGATATGACCATATATGGAGATATCTGTCACACCGGTTATGTGATCAGCGAGTGGTGTAGTTCCGAAATCAACCACTGTCTACCGGTGTCTCTTTTATGCCCATATATGGATATCCCTGATGTCACATATCTCTGTATCTGTTTGTCCTCTCTACCTTTTTAATTCCAAATTGTCAAATAATACGTAAGCAAAAGGAAAACATTGCGAAAAAACTAAATGTAATGCCTACAATTCCAAGTGCTTGTCAGGGTGGGGGTCCCCAGCTCAAATATGATTATATTGGGGGGTCCCCAGCTCAAATATTATTATATTAGGGGGTCCCCAGCTCATGTATGATTACTTTGGGGGGTCCCCAACTCAAATAAGATTATATTGGGGTGGGGGGGGGGCAGGTCAAATATGATTACTTTCAGGAGTCCCCAGCTCAAATATGATTATACTGGGGGGTCCCCAGCTCAAATATGATTATATTGGGGGGTCGTGGCCTGAACCACTGCATTCGAGAAGTGATTTTTCTTTATTTGTCTTTCTCTTTTTCATTTCAAGGACCCCCAGTTGGATATGCATGAGGCCACAGATGGGGGTCTTTGATTCTTTTTACCATTTTCATCTCTGGGACACCCAACCTACACTGTCAACTCCTCAGTGTTAGTTTAACCCATTAAAACCAGGAAAGAATCTGTGTGTCATTGTAGATTTTAGCGTTGGCTATTGAGAAATAGCAGATCTACATCTGCTATTTCTAAATATTTTGGAAAAATCGCTATTTTCAAAAATACAAATACCTGTTTCATAAATGAAACAGGTATTTGTATACAACTAACTGACTTAGTTTAATTCTAATTCTAAATATTAGAATTGTTTTTGCATCGATTGCTTGATATATCATTATTTTTACACTTATTGTCATCTATAACATGAAAAAAGGAAAACAAAACTTGATCATTCAAATAATTAATGGATATAAGTAGCATATCTGCAGGCTCACAATGGGTCCGACAGGAGTGAAAGTCATCAGCTTGCAAAAAAAGAAAAAAAAAGAAAAAAAATCACACCCAGTGTGAAGTGAGCCTTTGATGAGTTCAATTAGTGTAACTGGTTGCATCTCTGTGTTCAATTAGCTGCAGCTGTTGAGGCCGTGCTCAAACATACGGACGGACGGACGGACACACAGACAAATGTAGGAGTGGTTGGCACCACTAAAAAAAAAGAGTATACAGTACTCAAATGTCCACCACTGATTTTCTCCACTTCCCATCTGGTCTGGGATGTCCGTCCTTTGCTTCTATTCCACAACAATGTTTCTCAAACATGGGTTACAACAGTGGTTCTCAACATGTGGGTCAGATGACAGTGAAGCGACAATTTAAGGACTTTTAAGACCTTTTTAATACAAAAAAAAAGACCATTACTGCATCAAAAGTAATCAACAAACTATACTATAAATACTGGTCAAACATTGGCCAAATTGTCAAATAATAGAGACATATTATTTTTTAAATAGCCGATCTACAAGCTCGCAAGGCGTTGTGTGAGCTTGTAGATCTGCTATTTTCACAATATTTGGAACCGAGTTGAACAAAAATGTAATGCCTCAACTCCTAAAATAGGCTCTATGCACAGCAGCCATATTGGAAAGAAATTGGGCATCTTCTTACTTCCTTCACAGGTGTTACCATTGATACTAATGAAGGCTCTGTTCCATTCTGGTCAGGGTGCTGATATCGTGCATGTTGGCTCACTATAAACACTCCATTTTGGTTCCCAAATGGCCCCTTATGGTGGGTGTGTAACTCTGAGAGTTATGGGGGTCCTTGAAAATAAGACAACCACTCTGCCACACTAAATGGAACAGTGCCTTAATTAGTATCATTGATAACACCGGTGAAGGAAGTAAGGAAGGGGCCCAATTCATTCCCAATATGGCTGCTGTGCATAGAGCCTATTCCAAGTGCTTATCATGGTGGGTTCAAATATGATTATTTTGGAGGGTCATGAGCAAATCCCTTGAAAAAAAAATGGTCTGAAATGTTCAACCTTTTTTTTCCCAGAACTTTTCAAAACAAAGCGGTGTCTTGCTCAGGGACACCTCGACACATTGGCGGCGGGGCTTATAGCCTTCCTGAAACAGTTTTGGAACCCCTGTTCCACAACACCCGCTCTCATCCCCTCCCTTCCTCTGTCTTAGTGGTGGACACTCTCTCTCAACTACTCTCTACTCTAGGGGTGGCAGTGGCTCAGGGCAGGGCTAGTAGAGTGGCCGGTACAGTGGGCGGTACAGTGGCCGGGTGGCAACTGCGAGGTTCCCAGTTCGATCGCGGGCTCCCCCAGAGTTAATGTCAAAGTGTCCTTGAGCAAGACGCTGAACCCCTAATGAGCAGGTTGGTGCCTTGCATGGTTTCCTCCACCATCGGCGTATGAATGTGTGTGTGTGAATGGGTGAATGACATGCACAATCTATGTAAAGCACTTTGGATAAAAGCGCTACATAAATGCACCATTTATCATTTACTCTCCGCACTCTCCGGTTCATTCCATTCATTGGTGGTGGTCCCTTCCTGTGCCTAAAGCAAGCAGTTGGCTCTCAAACTTTCAAATTGCAAGGACCCCCAATAAGGCTGAGACCTGTAAAGGGTACATTTGTAACCCTGAGGGTCCCTGGACCTCACTTCTGGAGAACCACCCGTCTTAAAGGCTTTCAGGGGTTTGCTGGAGCGGAGAAAGAATCCATCTGAAGCGGCTCAAAGCTCCCATCGTCACGACGCAAAGACAGGCAAACTTCAGCCGGGTCTTCTGGTCCTGCGTTCTTGTTGGTGATGCCATAGCTTTTCAGAGTCTTGCCGTCTTCTAGCTGCTGGTTATCTTTCCAGAGCCTTTGCTCGTCCGGCGCTCTCTTCAGAATCCCCTCGACGATGCGCTTCAGCTCGTAGACGCTGGACGACTCCTTGGCGTCTGTGAAGATGTTGGTCTTCTGGCGTCTGATTATAAAGTACACTGAATCCATTTTGAGTTTCTTGAGTTCCTTTGCAAGTTCAACAGATTTGTGTGTTATGACCACACCCACAAAGACCTCAGCCACTTATATACAGCTGAAGATCTGGCTCGTTGTGACATCATTGATGATGTAAGAGGTTTGGTGTTCCAATTCATTTGTACACTCTCAGAGTTAAACTAGAAAATGTGCTCCTCGGAGCACAGGTCTCCGTCAGTACAGTTCCTGATTAATCCTGTCTTACCTATTTATACTGTATTACATATTGTCACGTGTCACTTGACCAATGTTAGCTTGGCTGAGACGGACGGACACACGGAAGGACGGAGACGAAAACATACTCCTACCTCTGGCGGAGACAACAATTAACATTGATTTTACAATAAAAATTGGGGTCCCAGAGATAGAAATGCCATTAAATGGGGGTCCGTAGCCTAATGCATGTCAATCTGCAGGGTCCTCAAAGGTTGGCGACAGGTGCGTTAGACCTTCATCAGGAAAGACAATGGTCTTAATTGTCTGTCCTGACAAACGTCTAACGACCGAAACGTCGAATAAAGAGCCACATTTTTTGACAGTGTGCGGGTCCTATTCTTTGATTTAACCATCAGAGATCTCCTCCTAAACTGTGGGTCCACTGCTCTAGTTCTTATACAACTCTGTGACACACACACACACACACACACACACACACACACACACACACACACACACACACACACACACACACACACACACACACACACACACACACACACACACACATACACACACACACACACACACACACACACACACACACACACACACACTCTCTCTCTCTATCAGCCAAGCTTCATTCTAGCCCGATTTTATACTCGGCTTTGCGTTGCCAAAATAGAAAAATCTACAAGTTGTTGTGCATAGTTTCTTAAACGAAACGTGTTAGTTAAACAAATAAATAAATACATGAATAAATAAATAAATAGTCAAACAAGCAGCCTTGGCAGCAGTAAATGCATTTGGATGACTGATGAGTTTGTTTCAAGCACCTCAGAGAAAGTGGGATAGCCTCCAAACAGTCAATGTGTCTCCAAAAAATAAATAGTCGCCATACATTTTCATGAATGTTGAATGATGAAGAGCTGAATTGTTCAAATAAGCAAACACAGTATACAAACCACTACACATGCAAATCACCAAATTTGCCCACACACACGCCCTGAACGTACACACGCCCTAAATGATGTAAATGGTATACATGGACTTACATGGACTGCATTCAAGCAGCACAGCGCTTTGGTCGAGGGTTTTTCGGCCACTTACGATGTGCTTTACGATGTGCTTTACGATGTACTTACGCGGACATACGGAGAGCATTTTGAATGACGTTAATTATAATCATTATGATGCATAATCGTGGCTGTCATGTTTGATACGGCACAACATCAAGCAGCACAGATTGATATGAGGTACGGGTGCTCTTGAGCCTTTGATTAGACAGCGGTCTGTTATTTCTGCATAATGACCGATGAGCTCAATAACAGACCGCTGAATTCAGTGATTGACAGTGGTGGAAAAAAGTACTCACATTTCTTACTTAAGTAAAAGTAGCAATACCGCAATGTAGAAATACTCTGTTACAAGTAAAAGTCTGGAATGAAAAAAAATTACTATAGTAAAAGTACAAAAGTATTGATATCAAAATGTACTTAAAGTACCAAAAGCAGAAAGTTCTCATTATGCAGAATGTCCCATTTCAAAAGTTTTCAAATGTATAGAATGTTTTAAAATCATTTGAAAATAGACGATCTACAAGCTCACAATGCGTCGCGACGCATTGTGAGCTTGTAGACGCATTGTGAGCTTGTAGATCGGCTATTTTCAAATGGCCAAAATATATATAGGGCTGAAGTGGTTCATGTATATGTTTTGTAATAATAATCAAAATCTACAAAGTAACTAGTGACTAAAGTGTTCAAATAATTGTAGTGGAGTAAAATTAGAATATTTGCCTCTGAGATGTAGTGGAGTAGAAGTAAAAGTACTGAAAATTGGAAATACTTCAGTAAAGTAAAAAAATACCTCAACATTGTACTTAAGTACAGTACTTGAGTAAATGTACTTAGTCACTTTACACCACCGGTGATTGACCAATCAGATTCAATCATTCAACCAAGCTGTGTAATACATTGTAATAACATCTACAACCCTGGGTGAAGGCTTTCTGTTATATGGAGCATGTTTTCCTTTCCGTTAGTTCAGAGTCTTCTGCCAAGCAGTGTGTTTATGGGGGCAGATAGTGTAGCTCTGAGTGATGTTTGGAACACTTGAAGGCATGAATTTTTCACATGTGGCAAACAGTCAGGTCGCCGTTGTGACAGCATGCGACAGGGCCTCCGTTATGATGCATTGGTGCACAGAACGCAGCATGAATCATTTACAACATGTTGAGAGAGAGTGTGTGTGTGTGTGTGTGTGTGTGTGTGTGTGTGTGTGTGTGTGTGTGTGTGTGTGTGTGTGTGTGTGTGTGTGTGCGTGTGTGTGTGAGACCACCTGTTTCCCGTCAGTACTGCAAAACCTTCACTTTGAAGCAGAGTCCTGCACGGGTTCGATTTTGACAACCCTCGCCCGCCCCGCCCGTCAATAATCAGACCCGTAGACCGACCCGTCACACCCGTGATTTTTTTCAAAATACAAACCAGACCCCGCCCCGCCCGTAAAATAATGAACCCGTTGTCCGCCCGTTTACCCGTGAGTAAAATGTAAATAGCCTTACAGACAGCAGTGGTGGAAAGTAACTAAGTACATTTACTTAAGTACTGTACTTAAGTACAATTTTGAGGTATTTGTACTTTACTTGAGCATTTCCAATTTCCAATACTTTTACTTCTACTCCACTACATCTCAGAGGCAAATGTTGTACTTTCACGCCACTACATTTATTTGAAAACTTTAGTTACTAGTTACTTTTCAGATATAAATTATGATATAATGAAACATACATTAACCACTTTAACCCTATTTCATACCTAGGCTATTTGAAAATAGCCGATCTACAAGCTCACAACGCGTCGCATCGCGACGCGTTGTGAGCTTGTAGATCTGCTATTTTCAAATATTTAGTACTTTTACTCTTGGTACTTTAAGTACATTTTGATGCCAATACTTTTGTACTTTTACTCAAGTACATTTAGAATTCTGGACTTTTCCTTGTAACAGAGTATTTTTATATTGCAGTATTGGTAATTTTACTTAAGTAAAGAATTTGAGTACTTTTTCCACCACTGGATATCAGCAATAGCGATACATTCAGTGGTCAGGTTCGTTCAGAAATCTGCACGTCAAGTGAAGAACGGAAGAGCGAGCGCCAAGCACGAGAACGCGCAATACACGCAGTACGCATGCGTCGTTGTTTACATTCTCCGATGGTTTTAATTTGAAGATTGACCAGGATGTTCAATGTGTTTTTGTGAGTTAAGACAACTAACCGGTGTGCTCTATGCCGGCATGCTGTGAACTCATTCACTGCCAATGACATCTTTTAACGGCTGTTTTTTAGTTAGCCCACACCGCCAATGACGTCTTTTGACGTCTCTTAACACATGGGGTGCCAAAACCAAAGGGTATTCGGTTTTGCTGTCTTTTTGTTTTGTTTTTCTCCACACGGGCGGGGCTGGAGCAGCTCTGGGAGTACCCATTGTGATCCTAAGAAGGATAGGCCAAATGGATCACCGGAAAAAAAACATGGCTCCCATCTGCTTCCTGTCTATTTCCTTCTTTAAAACGCCTATATATCTCCGAATCTGTTTCCGGTGGCGAAAACCGGTCATGCACGATCCCCCCCCATTGTAACTCGCGAGTGAAATGTTATGGTTCCAGGCTGTAGCCAGGGTCGTCGCGCTACATGAATGGGTGCTTTTTTTTACGTGTATTTGCTCGTCGTGGACTCTAGAGCTTTAAACAGCAAAGCGCAATCAATGGGGGGAATGCTGGCACCCAACGTAAGTTGTTATGAAAAAATGATGGCACCCAATGTGTTAAAAATATATAAAAATAAAAAAATACAATTTCATTAAAAAAATGCACTGCTCTGTGAGCTTGTAGATTTGCTATTGTACAGTGTTGTATGACCAAAAAAATAAAATATGGAGATACAAGGTTTATGCCCGACAGTGACGATATGCAAATGAAAAATACACTTGGACTTGAGCTGTGAGGACTTTAAAATCTAATCTAATACTCTAATGAAAGCACACACGGGTTCAGAGAGCTAACTCTGAACACTAATTGATTTGAATTTCTAAAAGCTTTATGGATTATTGCTCCGAAGAGAAAATCCATTTCAACAAAAGCATTGTGAGGGAAGGCTTGGCTGTACAAGGAAGTCTCTCACATTGTTTTCTTTTTTTCTCTTTTTCTTTCTTAGGCCTACTATAAATGTGCAAAATCCAATGGTGGAAAGTAACTACTGTAAGTACATTTACTCAAGTACTGTACTTAGGCACACTTTTGAAGATGTTTTACTTTACTTGAGTATTTTCCAATTTTCAATACTTTTACTTCGTCGCATCGCGACGCATTGCGAGCTTATAGATCTGCTATTTTCAAAAGATTTTTATACATTTGAAAACTTGTGAAATGGGACATTCTGCATAATGAGTGCTTTCTACGTTTGGTACATTAAGTACATTTTGATACCAATACTTTTGTACTTTTACTTAAGTAAAGTTGGTCGGGGTTGGACGGAGAGGCGTTTTTCCAGAACCACCGATCTGACTGATACGCCCAAATACTCTATGGAATCATACTTTGTGTATGTATAACCAGTGGTGGAAAAATTACTCTTTTATTTTTTATTTAAGCAAACAGAGTATTACTACATTGCAGTATCAATACTGCAATGTAGAAATACTCTGTAAGTCCGGAATTCAAAATGTTCTTGAGTAAAAGTATAAAAGTATTTGCTACACTGTGTGGAGGTATAGAGTGGTAGGTAGGCCTACATATGACTATATGTTCATAATCGTCACCTTGCTAAACTAATGGCCTACGTAATTATTTTAAGTTTTTCAGAAAAAAATAAAACTGATCCAAAACAAAACTATACGATATTTCTTAATCATTTCACCCAAAACGTTTATAACAAATTATGACTATTAACATAAACATAACGCTGTCTGTCAGTTATGTAACATAAGAGATTTGAGTATAGGTTTAAATAGGATTAAACCTGACTTATAGGCCAAACAATTTGATGATTTTCTCCAGATTTGTGGGGGCCTAAATCACAAAACCATGTGACTTAGGCCAGAACAATGGCCTATTTTGGCCTAAGTCACACTGGCGAGATAGGTCATTTATACTAAAAGGGGAGTGAACAGCATGATCGTTTTCAATTAGGAGATAGGTGATTTTACCAGAGGTGGCCAGTGTCATGAGGAGATGACTTAGGCAAACATATACATTTCCTCAAAAAACGACATACTGTAGGCCAGGGGTCTTCAACGTTTTCAGGCCAAGGACCCCCTAGCTGAGAGAGAGATGAAGCAGGGACCCCCCTCTATATTGTATAAAATTGTGTTTCAGATACATTTTTGCTGCTCTTTTTTCCCTCTATACCTATAACTCTTATATGATGCTAGGAGTCAAGTGGGTAATGTAAAAACAAAACATCATATCACACAAAGATTTGGTGGACCCCCTGTAGTAACTCTGAGGACCCCCTAGGGGTCCCAGACCCCCTGTTGAAGACCCCTGACATAGGCCATTAGTTTAGCAAGGTGACGATACGTAACATAGTCATATGTGGAGGTATTGGAGCGAGACCGGCAGGATGCAGGATTACACGTGATTATGTTCATATGATTATGTCGAGGTAAAGCTGCAAACAGACTGCATCCTGTTATCTACTGAATACCTGACACACTCATTACTCCTGGAGGATGACTGCAAACACATGCAATCTGTATGGAAATAAGACTGTGATTGTGCGTGTGCGTGTGCGTGTGCGTGTGCGTGTGCGTGTGCGTGTGTGTGTGTGTGTGTGCGTGTGCGTGTGTTTAACCCATTAATACCTGGAACTGTGTAATTTGTAGATTTGAGCTAAAAAGCATTATTTTACACTTTGGGCTATTCAAAAATAGCAGATATACAAGCTCATAGCGCGGCACCGAGTGCCGCGCTACGAGCTTGTAGATCTGCTATTTTTGAAAAATCGTGAAAATGTGTGCAAATCTTTGAACATATATATTTTTAAAGCGAACATTTTTAACTCAAATCTTTGCTTCTGGGGGGTCCCTGGAACAAAACATTTTGATCGGGGTCCGCGGCCAAATACATGTAATTTTGGGGGTCCTTGACATGAAAAAGATTGAGCACCACTGATATAGAAACATACGTTTTTCAGAATACTGCTGAGATTTAGGAGACATTAGTAGAATCGGCTTCAGGTCTTAATGTGTTAAATTTAGCAGCGTAGCAGAGCAACACGCAGAAAGCTGCAGACGATAAGGACCAGCCAGTGATGCATCCAATCTGCAGAGGCTGATCATGAAAATGCATTGAGGCTAATAATGTATGCTTTGGGGGCGAAAGCCGACAGTACCTCAACGATAAATGGCGTATTGTATAAGTCGAGGCCAGCAGACAGTGGCATAAAGGTTAGAGGAGCGCGTTCGTATATATACCGGCAGGAAAGACGCGGGTGGGGAAGTGAATGAGGGCCATGCACCCCTCCCTCAACTAAGCTGAAGTGCCCTTGAGCAATGTATACGCCGGTGATGAACTCCCCGGTGCTCCAGGCGGAGCTGATCAGTGGCCAACATAGTATTATTACTGTGGTTGTACCGGGCAGCCGTGAATGTGAACTATGGTGTTGCTGGAAAAGAACACTTGTGCTCAGCATACCTCCCTTAGGTAAAAAAAACGGTCAATAAAAAAATAATAAAATGAAATACGATACGTCACAAAAATGGCGTATTGTCAGTTGAAAAATGTTTGGACTTGAAGTTTGCTTTGCTTTTATACTTACTGATGGACAGAATACTTACCGGCCCGGCGGGTTTTGGGCGCTACTTTTCAGCAACCTGGGAAACTAATTTGACGTCTGTTATTATTTACTCACATCTCCTGCAGACAGCTGTATCTGCCCCTCTGGCCATGAGCGTTTGTTTTGTTTGTTGAGTTCTCTTTTTGGCATGTTGAAGGCTGCGTCTGACAGGGATAGTGACTAGAGACAGGATATGTGCAGTGGTGGAAAAAGTACTCACTTTTTTTACTTAAGGAGAGATCCATACATTTTAAGTGTTATCTTTGATGTGTCGCTAATCACTCACCAACATTGAAAGGGACGTTGAGTTATTTCCAGAGAGTCCCTTCGTCCAGTCTAACGACCCCCTCCGTTGGCATAATGGGAGCCCGTGGAAAGCTGAAATTCACCTAATATAACAGATGCAAAGTTAGTTTTTTCTTTACTCCTGCTCATTGTTGAGTGTCATGATACTCAAACATGCAGTGAATGTCGCGAACGGGCGACCATTCGTGCAGAACGAGATGACGCAGGTTGCTTGTTTTTCCATAGACGCCAGGTTCTATGGAAGAAACAAGCAACCTGCGTCATCTCGTTCTGAGCATACGGTAGCTCGTTCGCGACATTCACTGCATGTTTGAGTACAAGTATTGGTATCCAAATGTACTTAGAGCACCAAAGTACTACAATGTTTGAAAATAGCAGATCTACAAGCTCACAGCGTGTCACGATGTGACGCGTTGTGAGCTTGTAGATCAGCTATTTTCAAATATGCTATGTATAAAATAGGTATAGAATAAGACTAAAGTGGTTAATGCATGTTTTATAATGTATTAATTCATATCTAGGCCTACAAATGAACTAACTAAAGTTTTCAAATAATTGTAGTAGAGTTAAAGTACAATATTTGCCTCTAAGATGTAGTGGAGTAAAAGTAAAAGTATAGACAATTGGAAATACTTCAGTAAGTAAAAGTACCTACACATTTTACTTTTTTACTCAAGTACAGTACTTGAGTAAATGTACTTAGTTTACGTTACACCACTGACTGTCAGAGAGCCATGGGACATGTGATCATGTGACCGGCGAGAGTGGATTTATTCGATGGAATAAACGGCTAACCTTGGGTGAAATGAACACGGGAATGGATTTAACCCGTTCAGACCGGGAACGCATCTGTGTCATTTTAGATTTCTTTGGGCTATTCAAAAATAGCAGATCTACAAGCTCATAGCGTGGCACCGAGTGCCGCGCTATGAGCTTGTAGATCTGCTATTTTTGAAAAGTCAAAGTGTAAAATAATGCTGGTTAAAATCTAAAATGACACAGATGCGTTCCCGCCGGTCTTAATGGGTTAAATAAATCTTATTGGTGGGCAATGCGTTCCCGCTTCCAATAAATTGCATAGACGGCTGGCAGGGGTTTTAAATCAAACCCGGCGAGTCGCCGGCAGAAACGTTTTGTGTTTATTTGTCATTGTTGTTGTTTCTTTCCTTTTCTTTTCTTTTCATAATTCAGCTACTGAACAACGAAGCTATAATAAACCGTATTGTCAGAAGAAAAGGAACTGCTTTGGACGACAAACAGTGCAGGGCAACACCTGAGGTTTGGTTTCTTCAGCTCTAATCAATCCCATTGAAGCTTCCAATCACTTTTATCACGGAGCCTCCGGCTTCGTCGCAGCTGAGGAATATAATTGCATAATTAACCCGTTAAAACCGGGAATGCAGCTGTGTGACCACTTTAACCATTATTCTATGCTTTAAAAAAATAGCAGATATACAAGCTCATAGCGCGGCACCAAGTGCCGCGCTATGAGCTTGTAGATCTGCTATTTTATTTTAACTCAAATCTTTGCTTCTGGGGCAGGTCCCTGGAACAACATGTTTTGAGATGGAGGTTCGCAGCCAAATGCATATCATTTTGGGGGTCCTTGACATGAACAAGTTTGAGAACCACTGATTATAGCGATATACGTTTTTTTTTTTTAAACTGTTAGGATTTAGAAGACATTTGTAGAATCTCAAGAAGCAAAGATTTGAGTTACAAATGTACAAATATATATTTATTTTATTGTTTTAAATAGCAGATCTACAAGCTCATAGCGCGGCACTCGGTGCCGTGCTATGAGCTTGTATGTCCTCTATTTTTGAATAGCCAAAGTATAAGATAATGGTTTAAAGTGGTAAAAATCTAAAATGACAAAATTCACGGTCTTAATGGGTTAAACAAGAAAGCCCCCAGTGGAGTCAAAGGAAGCAAACAAAACTAAATATAAGTTTCAGCCTGTGCTTTTGTCGCTGTCTGGAGGAAAGCTAACTTGCGCGTGTCCAACATTCTTACTTTTAAAGGAACGTTCCCTTGGATCCTATGTAGTTATTTATTAATAAGCGCTTGTTGATACTTTTCATTGGTTCAATATATATGAAACCCACAGACACACCGAAGTGCTTTCAAACAGTCAAACAAAAATAGCCGATCTACAAGCAGTTTATTTCCACTTTTGTACAAGAGTTGAACATCTGGAAATAGAAGGTTTCTGCACGACAGCAACGATATGTTGGAGACAGACAGACAGACAGACAGACAGACAGACAGACAGACAGACAGACAGACAGACAGACAGGCAGGCAGGCAGGCAGGCAGGCAGGCAGAGAGGCAGACAGACAGACAGGCAGGCAGGCAGGCAGGCAGGCAGGCAGGCAGACAGACAGACAGACAGACAGACAGACAGACAGACAGACAGGCAGGCAGGCAGGCAGGCTGGCAGGCAGGCAGGCAGGCAGGCAGGCAGGCAGGCAGACAGACAGGCAGGCAGGCAGGCAGGCAGGCAGGCAGGCAGGCAGACAGACAGACAGACAGACAGACAGACAGACAGACAGACAGACAGACAGACAGACAAATAGAATAGAGTGAAAACATACCCAGCTTGGAGGAAGTAAAAACATCAATATTATGCATTAACACCTAGAATTGTATTCATCACTCGTTTGAGAGGAAAATAAATAAAGTGTAAGATGAGGATCGGGAGTGAAAAGACGGTTTAAATGACTGGTTTAACCTATCAGCTCTGATATTTGATATTCAATATCACTAACAGTATGTTTTCCTCCACGGTGCCTCTGGGCTCGACCAGACGCTGCCAATGAATCTTTTCTCTTTGTTTGAGATGAATGTATTTTGCACACGGTGTCTGATTCAGATAAATGAAATAAATGAAATGAAATGAAATGTATTGTTGCTGCTGGCTGTGAAATAGCCTTTTTCTTCTTATTTTTCATTAAACGAGCACGTCACCAATTTTCAACCTTATCTCCATACAATTGCTTATTTAATAGAATCTGAACCCACTTTTTAAACCATTCACACACACAAACACAGTGCTCTTTGATGGATTGTGGAATTTATATTCCAGTAAAGTAAAACAATACCTCAACATTGCACTTAAGTACAGTGCTTGAGTAAATGCACTTAGTTACTTTGTGATAGGTCCTGCAACCAGTGGTGTAAAGTAACTAAGTACATTTACTCAAGTACTGTACTTAAGTACAAGTTTTAAGGTATTCTTTACTTTACTGGAGTATTTCCAATACTTTTACTTCTACTCCACTACATCTCAGAGGCAAAAATTGTGCTTTTACTCCACTACAATTATTTGAACACTTTAGTTACTAGTTACTTTGTAGATTCTGATTATTATTACAAAACATACATTAACCACTTCAGCCCTACAGTATGTACATTTCGGCCATTTGAAAATAGCAGATCTACAATCTCAGAATGCTTCGCGATGCAACACATTGTGAGCTTGTAGATCTGCTACTTTCAAAAGATTTGTATACACTTGTGAAATGGGACATTCTGCACAATGAGTACTTTGTACTTTTGGTCCTTTAAATACATTTTGATACCAATACTTTTGTACTTTTACTCAAGTAAATGTTGAATTCCGGACTCTTACTTATAACAGAGTACTTCTACATTGCAGTATTGATACTTTTACCTAAGTAAAACATTTGAGTACTTTTCTCACCACTGCCTACACATGGCGAGGCACAGCCAGTCAACAACGTTGTACAACACATAGAGATGGGTCCTGCAACTCAACTCAACTCAACTGTCACATCACAGAGTGAAGCAGTGGGTGAACTGCCAGGCGGTACAAGTACAAGCTCCATCTCTGCAGTTTCAAGTAGGATGGAAAGAGATGGAGAAAGAAACAGAAAAAAAACAGGTCAGATATTAATAGAGCAGAGTAAAACATAGACATAAGGTGCATGATACACACATTATGGTGCATGCTGGTTAAACATCAACAGCGATGTACAGCAAATAGCCGCCGATCTACAAGCTTGTAGATCGAACATTTAGCGACCCCCTTACATCAGCTATTTTCGCTAAATGTTCGTCAATTATTTCCACCAAATATTCGCTTATTATGACATGCCCAGAACAGGGAGTGTTGAATAGTGAGTGTTGAGTGCTCCAACTTTATTGGCCATGGATTAGTGCACTATACCAGAGGTTTTACTGGAAGCTTCTTTATGTAATGATATGTTTGTGTTATAGGGCTAGGAGTGTGTGTGTACAGACACTAAACTTTCATTATATTATGTTCATAACACATGGTTTCCTCATTGACATGGTCATTACACCCTCCGGTCAGAGACAGAGAGACAGAGAGACAGAGAGAGAGAGAGAGAGAGAGAGAGAGAGAGAGAGAGAGAGAGAGAGAGAGCACTCCAATCAGCAGTGAAATGTCTCCCCACCAGTGGTGGACATTAAAGCACAATTATCTACCCCACTATTACAAGTTTTCTGAAATTGTATATTTAAATATGCAAATTAGGCATAGGAAAATATGCCCAAATTTGCATAACTTTCCAGAATCAACATTGGAACATTGGACAAAGCCAGAGTCAACATACTTATTTCATTTTGTTAAGATGTTGGAGTCAAAGGTTTTTAACGAGGGAATATTCAATATCTGGCTCATGGACTAAATGCCTAATTTGCATATTTAAATATACAATTTCAGAAAACTTGTAATACGATAAATCATTGTCTTCATGTAAGTAATCAACTCAGGAAGTTTCATTATGATAACTCTTTTTTAAATTTTGTCATTTTTTCACCTGTCATGTACGTATGGGGAAAATAACAAAATGTGCGATAACCATGAAAAAGCTACTCCTGTGGAAAGGTTATCATATATTTATTTACTCGTAATGACCCTAAGAACAATTTAATATAGGTATGGTTTTGCCCACTCTTTCGATAATGAAATCTTGTCTGGCTCATGGACTATAGGGGTGGTTAATGTATGTTGTATAATAATAATATAATAATAGGTCACCATTGTTGAGCCCTAATTGGCATGGACCACATCCATGTCATGGACTCTACATATGGTTATCTACTAAATCTCCATATATGGTGCTGACTGAAACATCTACATCTGACATGACCTGCTCCATATAAGGTCATAGCTCACTCCTTCTGACATCACCAGGCTGACCCGACCAGCTCAGCGGGACGTTAACCCCGATACCTCTGTACCGTATACTTAAACGTGCCTAAACCTCAGAGTATCTGGCTTTACAACCCAGATACCTCCGTACCCTAAGACCACCTCCTCAAACCACTTTCCGAACCACACAGGTTAAATAGCCCGGTTCAAGTTCTAATCGGACACCACTGCGGCACTCCTAGTCCTAGCCCTAGCATTTGCATAACAGTCCTTTCCTTTAGTAGTATTTAACAATAATAATAATAATACAAAAACAATTGTTTATATCTGCAAAGTAACCAGTAACAAAAACAATTAAATAATTGTAGTAGGCCTAGAGTAAAAGTACAATATTTGCCTCTGAGATGTAGTGGAGTAAGTAAAAGTATAGACAACTGGAAATGCTTCAGTAAAGTAAAAGTACCTCAAAATTGTACATAGGTACAGTACTTGAGTAAATATACTTAGTTACTTTACACCATTGGTCCACTACTGCTGGTCATCCAGAAAAGAGACCGCTCCAATCAACAGTAGAACGACTCTGACTCCATCAGCTTGAGATCCCTGTTTCACGGCTTAAATCAATTTATCGACTTTATCTTACACCGTCTGAAAGTTGAGCGACGCTAACCAGGCACAGGAAATGCACAGAGCATCTTACCTAGACCGTTTTCCATTTATTTTCCTTCATTTAGCGAGCCGCTCGCTTCGCCGCGGAAGTTAACTATGTCAGTCGTGTTTTGACTTTTAATATTCCCCGAGTTCCCAAGTAAGGAAAAAAAAAAGCGCTGTTTATACTTTGCCGCACGCCGGTGTCACGCGTGCCGAAAATAGCCGACGTACAAGCCCACAACGTGTCGTGAACGTGACGCGTTGTGGGCTTGTAGCTCTGCAATTTTTTTCAGCGCTCGACACTGTTGAGCGACGGAGCATAAATCGAGGCTTGAGAGTCTGTAGTGTGTGTCTGCACTCTTTAAACCATTAAAACCGGGAAAAGCATCTGTGTCATTTTAAGATTTCTTAACAAGCTCATAGCGCGGCACCGAGTGCCGCACTATGAGCTTGTAGATCTATTTTTTTTATCGTGAAAATGTGTTCAACTAATATATATAGTTTTTTAAGGGAACGTTTTTGACAAAAAAAAAATGCTTCTGGGGGTCCCTATTACAAAATATGTTGAGATGGGGGTCCGCGGCCAAATACATATCATTTTGGGGGTCCTTAATGAAAAAGTTTGAGAACCACTGATATAGAAACATACGTTTGAAAAAAAAATAAACCTGTTAGGATTTAGAAGATATGTTTAGAATCCCCAGAAGCACAGATTTGAGTAAAAAATGTTCGCTTAATTTTTCATATATATATATATATATATATATATATATATATATATATATATATATATATATATATATATATATATATATATATATATATATATATATATATATATATATATATATATATATATATATACTGTATATATATATATATATATATATATATATATATATACTGTATATATATATATATATATATATATATATATACAGTATATATATATATATATATATATATATACAAAAGATTTTTGAATATATATACTTTCACGATTTAAATCAAATAAATAGCAGATCTACAAGGTCATAGCGCGGCACTCAGTGCCGCGCGCTATGAGCTTGTAGATCTTCTATTTTTGAATAGCCAAATAAATACAATAAAAAATCACACAGATGCGTTCCCGGTCTAAATGGGTTAAACATCTTATAAAGGTGAATTAGCTCCAACCGCCGCAGAATACTCTTAAATCCCAGAGTGTGTTTCCAATTTGCCCAGCAGTCCATTAGCGCTCAATTTCAATTAGCGCAGCGCTAATGGAAGTTGACATCGAATCCACTCCACTCACGGATCCAGGAAGCCGCGGTTCACAGGAGGCGGAGCTTCCAGATGCCGTTGAGATGCAGAAACCTTGTATCTCCATGTCTCAACTTTTGTTTAATGTTTTATCGTAAATTAAAAGGTAGGGTAAGTGATTTACTTTGGTTAAAATAAGTGTTAAGTAGCTCTATATTCTAATAGTACTCATTGCTATAGAGTGTTTGTTCAGTAAAAGGAGTCTCCATGTCTCTCCAGCTCTTTATTAAACAGAAAATGCATTCTCAGTGCTCTCTCCTGATTGGCTTAAAATGTGTCACCTAACTGAAAGTGTATTTATATTCTGTTTATTAAAGAGCTGGAGAGACCCCTGTGACCGAACAAACGCTCTGTAGCAATGATTACTATCACACTATAGTACTTAAACCTTTTAACAAAAAAATATTAAAACATAATAATATCACTTACCCTACCTTTAACCCATTACAACCGGAAAAGTGTCAGTGTTATTTTAGATTTTAGCTATATATATATATAGGCCTATGACTCTGACTGTCACAAATGTTCAACAATAGAATATACAAGCTCATAGCTCGTCACTTTGTGCTGCATTATGAGCTTGTAGATCTGCTATTATTGAAACAATCATGAACATGTGTGCGCATCTTTGAATTTATATATTTTTAAAGGGAACATTTTTAACTCAAATCTTTGCTTCTGGGGGTCCCTGGCAGAGCCGCAGGAAGGGTGGTGCGAACGGTGCGGCCGCACCGGGCCCCGCGCTACGGGGGGCCTCGCAAAAAAACGGGAACTTTTTTTTTTTAACATGACACCCAACATGACACCCAACTTAATGTTTTGAGGGCAAAAATAACCGCAAATAACCACCCAAAACGCGGATATATCCAACAGAAACCGCAAAAAAATCGCGCGCGCGCGCTTCGCGCGCGCGCGGGTACTCCACGCACGCACTCCGCACCGGGCCCCGCATTTCTCCCAGACGGCTCTGGTCCCTGGAACAACATATTTTGAGATGGGGGTCCGCGGCCAAATACCTTTCATTTAGGGGGTCCTTGACATGAAAACGTTTGAGCACTGATATAGAAACAAACTTCAAAATCCTTACAAACTGTAAGGATTTGGAAGACATTTTGTAGAATCGGCCTCATCAGGTCTCAACGGGTTAATGCCATTCTTTCTTGTACAGCAGTGTCGCAACAAAAGTAGCGAACATAGCCGATCTACAAGCCAGAGTTGATTTTGACAACACATTTTGATTTTAGTCATAGTCATTGTCTTTTGAATAAAATTCCATTTAGTTCTAGTCATATTTTAGTCATCTGAAATGGTTTAGTTTTTGTCTAGATTTAGTCGACTAAATATAAGAATATAGTCGACTAAATCTTGATTTAGTCGACTAAAATGTACTGTGGCGGTGCCTTGATGGCGTCGTAATGGCTGATTTTACACTTGGTTGCATGCTGAAAATAGCAGATCTACAAGCTCACAACACGTCGCAGCGCGACACGTTGTGAGGTTGTAGATTTATTATTTTCAAACCGCAACCAAACATAAAATCAATGACTTGTCTTTTAGTTCTACTGGATCTCTTCTACACTAGTCCACTGTAGATGTTGTAAATACTGAACCTATGAAAAGTATGAACAAGGGCTTGTGACTAAATCGTAACTATATTCAGCGGTCTAAAGTACAGTAACTAAGTGCGTTTACTCAAGTACTGCACTTAAGTTGAGGTGTGTTTACTTTAGTGGAGTATTTCCCAATGTTCAATAATTTTAATTTTCAATACTTTTACTTGTATTACATCTCTGAGGAAAATATTGTACTTTTTACTCCACTACAAATTATTTGAAAACTTTAGTTATTATACTATGTACATTTAGATTTTTATTACTAAACTTTCACATTCACCACTTAAGCCCTATACTTTGGCTATTTGAAAATAGTCGATCTACAAGCTCACAACGTGTCGCATCGCAAGTTTGTAGATCGGCTATTTTCAAAAGATTGCTTATCCATTTTGTAAACTTGAAATGGAGCATTCTTCACAATGAGTAGGCCTACTTTTACTTTTGGTACTTTAAGTATATTTTGATGCCAATACCTTTGTACTTTTACTCAAGTAAATTCTGAATACCAGACTTTTACTTAACTTTAACACCCCTCTTCCACCCCTGACCAATTGGAACACTAGGTTCCAGTTGGAACAAAGTAACAGTGTTGGACATACAAGGTTTCCATGGCCGACAGCGATGCGACGCCCAGCCTCAGAGAGGTCAGCTCCCATCCCAGGAAGTTACGTTGAGTTGCTAGTTAGAAACTTGAAGTTGTGAGTGAAGTTTGCCAGAGAAGCTCATTGAGATTCAGGGGAAGCTGCGATTGGTTCCGCTTGACCTCCGCGACCTCCACAGCATTGCCTCATTCCCTGTCTGATGCTCCGAGTACAACTGGGCATTTATTTCTTGATTGGACAGAAGTGTCGACTTACTTTATATTTTAACCCTTTAAGACCGGGGACGCACATCATTTTATAGATTTATTTGGCTATTAAAAAATAGCAGATATACAAGCTCGTAGCGCGGCACCGAGTGCCGCGCTACGAGCTTGTATATTTGCTATTTTCTGGAAAAAAATCTTGAAAATGTGTGCAAATGTTTGAATACATTTTTAACTCAAATATTTGCTTTTGGGGTTTCCCAGTTACAAAATATTTTCGGATGGGGGTCCGAGGCCAAATACTTGGGAGGACCTTGGCATGAAAAAGTTCAAGAACCACATATATAGCAACATAAGTAAAAGAAGAAAGACACTGTTAGGATTTGGAAGACATTTGTAGAATCCCCAAAAGCAATACGATTTGAGTTACAAATGTTCACTTTAAAAATATATATATATTGAACATTTTCACAATTTTTCAAAAATAGCAGATCTACAAGCTCATAGCGCGGCACTCGGTGTCGCACTATGAGCTTGTAGATCTGCTATTTTTGAATAGCCAAAGCAATCAAAAAATTACACACAGATGCGTTCCCGGTCTGAATGGGTTAAGAGTCTCTTTGCCGTTTGATAGAGCCCTATAATACAGAGAATCATTCAACAGCAAATAGTTTAGGATGTGAATAATTCATAGACATGGAGAGTTCAAAGTGCTCATTGAAAGGGATAGTTCACACCCAGAATGACTTTTTTTCTATCGTTTTGTCACCCCATGGAGACTTGAATTCATGGATATTTTTTTTGTTTTTGTCTCATTCCTAAGCCAATAATGTGATGACCAGCGGAACGGTAGGCAGCGGTTCCGGTAGGAGACACAAAGGAGACTCGTTGTGTCTCCTATACCGGAACCGCTGCTGGAACCGCTGCTGGTTAAGTCAAAGTTCCCAAACGTTTTCCCCACATTGTTATGTCGTCACTCAGGCCCCCGTCTGTAAAGATGTTGTGCCCGCCGCCCGGGGCACATGAGAATTTTCAGGAGTGAGTTGCCTTAGACCGTACATGGGCAACTGGCGGCCCGGGGGCCACATGCGGCCCCCCCACCTTCACTTAATATGGCCCGCAGGTTAATATCAGATTACTGATATATTATTGATTTCAGCTGTTACAATTACAAACGCTTTAATTACTTCAGTCTATTATTAGTAGCTTATTGACTAGTATTAAAATACCATTGTCTTTACTATGATCAATGTATTTGTATTTAAGTTCATTAACATAAGTATAACTACATACATTTGAAATTAAATAAACATTTAGCTTTTCAGGATTCCAATTCAAAAATAGCAAAAAAAAAATCTGACTCCAATTCAAAAGCAGCAAAAATAGCCGATCTACAAACTCAAAACGTGTCGCACTGCGACGCGTTTTGAGCTTGTAGATCGGCTATTGTTGCTGCTCTTGTGTGACATAGAATGGCGAAAAAAGTTAAAATACGGAGAGACAACATACGCAATGTGTCCCTCTGGAGTGAGTGTGGAAATATAGTGTCCCTCTCCATCATCAAAGCCTTCCACTGCCTCAGAGGTATATATAATCTGAAGGAATCAATAGAATAGACAGTGTGTGGCTGACATTATGAGCAGGGCTAGACAACAGGTCAGCACAGCTTTATGCCGCTGATAGATTTCCAAGGGGGGATCAACTATAGAGATGTTATGGTCCGGTTTTATTTACAATAACCCATTAAAACCGGGAATGCATCCGTGCATGTCATTTTAGATTTTAGCTGTATTTATTACACGGCTTGGTTGAATGCTTGATTCTGATTGGTCAATCGTTGAATTCAGCAGTGTGTTATTTCTGCATAATGACCGATGAGCTCTATAACAGACCGCTGTCTAATCAAAGACTCAGAGCACCTGCTCATATCAACCTGCGCTGCTTGATTTGTTGCTGTGTCCAACATGACAGCCATGTAAACACACGCACCATGTCAACACGTTGCTCTCAAGAATGTTTTTGAAAACATTTGAATCAAGAAATAGATAATGCAGTAACCAAAACATTATTCTATTTGATCAACTACACTTTCTTGTTTTCCGAGGCGACCGTGTCCGCCCAGCGCAACGCTTATGGACTACTTTCATTACCGTAAGCAAGGGAAATGCATCGCTTTGTTGTTACTTTTGGGTCAATTTATGTATTTATTTATTAAGTAGCCGTGTCATAAGCGGGATAATTGACGGGTAGCCCGTCATTATTGAGAAATAAATCCCTTCAGGGTGATTAGGCAACTTTGCTACCTGTCGGTGCATAATCACCCTGTCGGAAACCTCATTATGTCCAAAACTGTTTATTCTCGGGATTCAAATTCAAAAGCATTAAAAGTAGCAGATCTACAAGCTCGCGACGCATTTTGACCTTGTAGATCTGCTACTTTTGATGCTTTTGTGTGACGCTGTAGTGTTATCAAGTAGGGCGTTCATTTACGAACAAACACCAAAAGTTAGAGTATGGAGATAAGAGGTTTATGACCGACAGCAACGATATATATATATATATATACAGTGGTTGTACCTTCAGAATGTCAGGGGTGGCACCCCTCTGGCGCCTCTCTGGTACCACCTACTTTTGCGGTACCGCTTTTTTCTCTGTGGTGCCACTAGATGGCGGTAGAGAGCAACTAATGCCCAGACACAGGCATGTTGTGTCTATTTGAGACAGGGCTGCTTCCAGTCAACAGAGTCTGCAATTGAAGCTGAACTTGTTGAGAAGTGAAACAAATAATTGTATGGGTTATATTATCAAGATGTATTTTGGTAAATTGCACTCAGTGGGCTTTGAAAGTAGCAATTATTTCTTTAAACACAACTGTGTTTCATGGTGGAAGAAGTGCACAGACATTTTACTTAAGTAAAAGTAGCTATACCACAATATAAAAATACTCTATTTTTATATTTACTTATTTTTAAATATACTTACCAAAAGCTAAAGTTCTACAATGTTTGAAAGTAGCCGATCTAGCTTGTAGATCGGCTATTTTCAAATGGCTGTGGCATAAAATAGGGCTAAAGTGGTTAATATGTATGTTTTATTATATAACAATTTATATCTGCAAAGTAACTGAAGTTTTCAAATAATTGTAGTAGTGGAGTAAAAGTACACTATTTGCCTTTGCAGGTGTAGTTACACTTCCAGCTGTAACAGTGCAATGTTACTTGAGTAAAAGTAAAACGGTATTGGCATCAAAATATACTTAAAGTACCAAAAGTACTACAATGTTTTAAAGTAGCCGATCTACCTTGTAGAACGGCTATTTTCAAATGGCTGTGGTATAAAATAGGGCTAAAGTGGTTAATATGTATGTTTTATGATATAACAATTTATATCTGCAAAGTAACTAAAGATTTCAAATAATTGTAGTGGAGTGAAAGTACAATATTTGCCTCTGCAGATGTAGTGGAGTAGAAGTAAAAGTACAGTCCAGTAAAGTAAAAAAAACACCTCAACATTATGCACATGTAAGTTCTAGGCACCCTAATCTGGAATCAAACCCTGCTCTGTAACTTGTAAGACCACTCTCTACACCGCTACACTACTGGAACAGTGATATGTCTGTGGGGTCAGGACGTGCCTCGTTCTCTATGTTCTGTGCACTACTCCTTGGAAAGTCAGATAAAAAGCTTGCAGCTCCCAAAGCTGCTACTTTCTGAGAGTAATAATAATAATAATAATGGATTTTATTTATAACGCACTTTACATTTTGTTACCAAACCAGAGTAACTTTACTAGTGGATACATACATTTTTAGGCTACCCTCTCAGAGATAAATCAACAGAGATTTTATCCTCACACACGCACACATTTGTATTTTTGTTTGACTACATGTTTTCAATTGCACTTTGTTTTCATTACATTTTTAGAGTTTTTCTCTCTGTCTTCAGTAGGCCTACTAACTGGGCATCGACTGCATTTTTAAGGTCAACCCCAAATGCATCAAATTCTCTCTGATGGGATGTTTGTAAGTCTGATGAATCTTTCTGATGCTTCTCTGTCAACGTCAGTTGAGTCCCGTTCCTTCATTAGAGCTTTCATAACTTTTGATGAATGATTAAGCAAAGCTGATTCAGAATGATTAAGCAAAAAATCTGAATCAGTTTTCATTTCTGTCTCCACACAGCCGATGACAACAGCAGTTGTAGCAATGCAACGTGTTGTGAGCTTGTAGATCTGCCATTTTCACTATTCTGAGCTTGTTGAATATTGCCCCTGACTACCCTTACAATAATACAACTAAAATTAACACTGAAACTAATTTAAGAACTCAACTAAAACTAAGCCTTTTCACAAACTAAAAACGAAACTAGCAAATCCACTTAAAATCAAATGAAAACAAACTGCAATTGAAAAAGTGTGCTTGTGTGTGTGTGGGGGGAGGGCAAACTCCTGGGCTCTAAGTCTATTGTGATGACAATGAAGTGTGGCTAGAGACGAACAAAAGACCCTGGCCAAGGTGCTAAACCAGTTAATTTGCATGTCGTTGACAGACAGACTGATAGCAGAGATTTTCTGTGGATCCCAGCAATTCTTCAGATGAAAACTCTCATTCTCTCTCTGTTTTTCCAACCATGAAAAGTGTTTTGATTGATTGAATACTTTATTTAGAAGTTTGCAGACAAAGAGCACATGAAAGTACAGTTCAAATCCAAGGTCGACTAAATAGGAAGCTGGCTGCTAAATAGGAATAAGAAAGCCATATGGCTTGTTTAAATTGGGGTCCTTAGTTAGTTAGTACATTATACTCTCCTGTTCATTTAACTCTGTTTCACATTCTAAAACAATATAATTGTGCCGGACAGTAGTTTATAATGCTTTTAGTTGACTACTATAGTTACTAGTTACTGCTCTCAGACAGTAGCAGCTTTGGGAGCTGCAAGCTTTTTATCTCTGACTTTCCAAGGAGTAGTGCACAGAACATAGAGAACGACAAACGTCCTAACCCCACAAACTTGTCACTGAACCAGTAGTGTAGTGGAGTAGAGGTTGGCCTTACAATTTACAAAGTAGGGTTTGATTCCAGGTTGGGGCGCCTAGAAATTAATGAATAATGTTGAGGTGTTTTTTACTTTACTGGAGTATTACTGTACTTTTACTTCTACTCCACTACATCTGCAGAGGCAAATATTGTACTTTTACTCGACTACAATTATTTGAAAACTTTAGTTACTAGTTAGGCTACTTAGGCTAAGTAACATTTTGAACACAGGCCTTTTAGTTGTAATAGAGTATTTTTATATTGTGGTATTGCTACTTTTACTTAGGTAAAATGTCTGTGTACTTCTTCCACCATGAAACACAGTTGTGTTTAAAGAAACAGAAGATGTTTCTCAAAGGTGAGAGGACCGGGTACGAATCCCGCTTGGGTTCCATAGAACCTTGGGGAAAATGATGAAGTGTTTTCTTTTTACTGTACTGGAGTATTAGTGCACTTTCACTTCTACTCCACTACACCTGCAAAGGCAAATAGTGTACTTTTACTCCACTACTACAATTATTTGAAAACTTTAGTTACTTTGCAGATATACATTTTTATATAATAAAACATACATATTAACCACTTTAGCCCTATTTTATGCCACAGCCATTTGAAAATAGCCGATCTACAAGCTAGATCGGCTACTTTCAAACATTGTAGAACATTAGCTTTTGGTACTTTAAGTATATTTTGATGCCAATACCTTTGTACTTTTACTCAAGTAACATTGCACTGGTTCAGCTGGAAGTTAGATGCCCCATTCTGTGTGTAGTGTCTTGTCATCACATACAGCTATTTTGTCAACTGAACTGATAGTATAGCGGTTAGTCAGATGTTTCTCAAAGGTGAGAGGACCGGGTACGAATCCTGCTTGGGTTCCATAGAATCTTGGGGAAAATGATGAAGTGTTTTCTTTTTACTGTACTGGAGTATTAGTGCACTTTCACTTCTACTCCACAACGCCTGCAAAGGCAAATAGTGTACTTTTACTCCACTACTACAATTATTTGAAAACTTTAGTTACTCTGCAGATATAAATTGTTATATAATAAAACATACATATTAACCACTTTAGCCCTGTGTTATACCACAGCCATTTGAAAATAGCCGATCTACAAGCTAGATCGGCTACTTTCAAACATTGTAGAACATTAGCTTTTGGTAAGTATATTTAAAAATAAGTAAATATAAAATAGAGTATTTTTATATTGTGGTATTGCTACTTTTACTTAAGTAAAATGTCTGTGCACTTCTTCCACCATGAAACACAGTTGTGTTTAAAGAAATAATTGCTACTTTCAATTCATCCTAAGGACTCATTCCCTTATTTTCTATGTTTACAAAAAATAAAAATAACATTAACTTTAAATGCATTCACCCTTCCCCTGTTGCTAATACTGTACTGTAGAGTTCATGGACTCACATGTGCCACATGGTGGCCGTTCAGCCACACTACACCTTAAAAAAAGGTGTCAAATGCGGCACCACCAAGTAGTAGTGGCGCCTCTGTGGCACCACAGAGGCACTCAGATGGTATTACTGCCATTCTCAAGTGCTAACCACTGTACTTATATTATAAGTAACAACAGGTTTTTCAGAAAACTGCTAGGATTTCGATGGCTTTCGTAGAATGGGTCTCAGGGATAAAGGGACAGATTACTTTGTTGAATTCAGAAAATATTATGTTTGAGCTACAGTATACATTGGTTTCTACACATACAACTGGTTTCTGAAGTGCTCAAGCCTATGAACTTATCAGTGGTGCCGACTTTTTCATGTCAACGACCACCAAAAATGATATGTATTAGGCTGCGACCCCCCATCTCAAAATAGACCCCACCCCCCAGATTTGAGTTACAAATGTTTGCTTTAAAAAATATATGTAGTCAAAGATTTGTTTAAATGTTCATGATTAAAAAAAACAAAAATAGCACACTAGTGCTGTGCTATGAGCTTTTATATCTGCTATTTTTGGAATAGCTAAAGTATAAAGTATAAGATAATGGTTATAGCTAAAATCTAAAATGACACAGATGCGTGTCCCGGTCTTAATGGGTTAATACGCCTTCACAGTCTTTGAGATTTGTTTTGCCAGAAGAGTGAAATGCACATTAAGGGCGCGCTCCCACCGGACTTTTATTTTACCTCTGGGGCGGAATCTGCCAATGCTTTGTCAATGCAAATGCGTGGATTCTTGGAAAAAATCCTCAAGTCCATGAATCCGCATTTACATTGACAAAGCATTGGCAGATTCCGACCCAGAGGTAAAATAAAAGTGTGGTGGGAGCGCGCCCTTAGGTGGAAAATAATGTCCTAATGAAAATCCCCTCGACTGCTTCCAACGCCTACATAGTAAAAGCCTGTCTGTGACGTTCAATGAAGAGGCTTTATCCATGCTGTCAGGCACAAACCTTGTATAGCCTATCTCCGTATACACGAGAGTCACGGTAAGGTAGTGAGAATAGCTATAGATATACAAACTCACAACGTGAAAAAAGAATTCAAAATGTACTTGAATATAAAATGACAAAAGTATTGGTGGTAAAATGAACTTAAAGTATCACAAGTATTCAAATGTATATCATGTACAAATATTTTGAAAATAGCAGATCTACAAGTAGATCTGCTATATACGGGACATGATGTGACGCATCGTGAGCTTGTAGATCTGCTATGTATATTGTTTTTTTTAAACAGCATTTAGTTACAATTAAATTGGTTAGTGGTTGAGTGTGTCTGTGGGTTTTTACAACGAGAGTTTATCAACAACATCTTGTAACTAAATAATAACTCCATTGGATCCATTGGAACACATCAGGTCTTTTCTTTTCTTATTTTCCGTTTCCTGAAAAGTAACAGTGTTTGGACGTTGCTCTGGTTTCCAGCAGATAGTGAAGTTATTCATGTACGCCTATCTGGTTTCAACAGAGTAACATCTGTTCACGTGTAACAGGATCTTATCGCAGGCTGGAATAAACGGAAGTGCAGAACATAGAGCGATACAAGCTTTTGAAAGAAGCATCGATCTGTGTTATCTCGAGCACAGGCGCACGCACGCACACACCTACGCACAAGCGCGTGCACACACACACATACACACACACACACACACACACACACACACACACACACACACACACACACACACACACACACACACACACACACACACACACACACACACACACACACACACACACACAATTGCTTTCTTATTACACCTGTTTGTGTTGCGTTGCGTGCTTATTGATTCGCAGGTCATGCTGGAGGAACTGCCACTATCGATCGGGGTCATGTGATGTGTTGAACATGGGTGGCATTGATTGGTCCGTCAGCGTGCATCACCATTCTGAAGTTCAACCCTCATGTCCCTGCATTGGCTCGTCTCTCTTAATCACTGGAACTGGTGGTATATGTACTGTAAACCGCAGTGGTGGAAGAAGTACTCAATTTTTTTTACTCAAGTAAAAGTATATATACCACCAGATAGAAATACTCTGTTATACAAGTAAAAGTCCGGAATTCAACATTTAAGGTCCTTACATACCGGCGAATATAGCGAATATACGCAAAATTCGGACTCGTTCCGAATAATTAGAAGACGCTTTTTCGCTCCATGTACGGAGCCATTGACTTTATAAGGTTTTTTAAAAAAAACGCATTATTCGCACAAAAAAATCGCCCTGGTGTGTAAGGACCTTTACTCGGGTAAAATTACAAAAGTATTTGCACCATCAATATGTACGAATCTTTTGAAAATCGGCTATTTTCAAATGGTCAAAATATATATACAGTACTGCAGGTCTGGTTAATATGTTGTTTTGTAATAATAATCCAAAGCCATAAAGTAACTAGTAACTAAAGTTTTCAAATAATTGTAGTAGAGTTAAAGTGCAATATGTTCCTCTGAGATGTAGTGGAGTAGTAGTAAAAGTACTGACAATTTGAAATGCTCCATTAAAGTAAAAAATACCTCACAATTGTAATTAAGTACAGTACTTGAGTACATGTACTTAGTAATATGTAATATGTGTAAACCAGTCTCTGGCTCATCTCTCTCTATCACTGGTGAACTAGTGGTGTGTAAACCGTTGCAAAACAATCAATACCTTCACTAAAACAAGGAGTCACAGCTGCTGTGTCATAGTAGAAGGATTTATTTCAGTGTTTCTCAACCTTTTCTGGGCCAGTGTCCCCCTATACAATGACCCACAAAGTGTCCCCTATTCAATATCCAGGCCGCCCCCCCCCCCGCACCCCCCCCCCCCCACACACACACACACACACACACACACACACACACACACACACACACACACACACACACACACACACACACACACACACACACACACACACACACACACACACACACACACACACACCTATGAACAACGTCGTGCGTGCTTTACAGCCATGGCCTCCTCTATAGAGGCTATGCGTGTGGGATCATCACCCGGAAGTTATGCAGGAACGCCTACTGACTGAGAGGCAAAAGAATACTTTCTGGCCTTGACAGCCCCAGACATCCAAACAGAAAAGTCCTTTCTGATTGTATTAACTAGACCCTCCAGAAAAACGCGGGGAAAAATCCTTGATTATGCGGGCTAAAACTCTTGATTATGCGGGCTAAAATCCTTGATTCTGCGACGAAATATGCGTTTTTTTTTGCAATTTTATGCGGTGAAATTGCGGGAAGTTGCGAAATATGCGGAAAGTTGTGAAATATGCGGCAATATGCGGCAATATGCGAAATATGCGAAAAGTTGCGAAAAAATGCGAAATATGTTAAAAGTTGCGAAATATGCGGAAATATGCAATGCGAATCGCATATTATGCGATGCGGCCTTTTTGAAAAAACGTTACCCCCGCATAATTATGCGCCATTTTGCGGTAAATTCTGCGATCGCATAAACGCATTTTTCTGGAGGGTCTAATTAACCCATTGAGACCTGAAGCCGATTCTACATGTACAATAGAGTATAGCCTGACTTAAACAAACAAATAACAACTTAGTATAGTCAGATTATTTTTTACACAACTTACATTTTGTAATCAAACTACCGAAACGAAAGTTGGTCACCACCGAAACAAAAGTTAAATCCGAAATAATCACTAAGTGTGGAGGCCAAAATCGTCCCCCCACAAACCTGTTAGGAGTACGTTTCAGGCAATTTAGAGTTGATTGGTAGTACTTTGTAGTGACTTTTTTGGTCCCTAACACCACAAATGGTTTACATACTCTTTACGAATGTCTTACGCATCATTTGCTTAACATGAATGATAATTCTAGTAATTGTTTGGTGTCTGCATTCATGAAAGCCAGGTAGTTTGCAACAGGTAAGGAGAAAGTCCACATTAACAGACAGTCATAAATGATGAACTGTCTTCACTTTACTGTAGGGCACATAATAACATGTACAAAGGATTTATAGATATTTTAGGAATGTTTTACAAAGCATGTTAAACATGAACAAACACATTAACAGACAGTTGTAAATGATGAACTGTCTTCACTTTACTATAGGGCACATAATAACATGTACTAAGGATTTATAGATACTTTAGGAATGTTTAACAAAGCATATGTTAAACATGAACAAGCTACCAATAGCTTGTATATATTATGTAACATCAGTTACAAATGATTTAATAATCATTTACAGATGTATTATACATGGCTTATTCATGAATAGTTACTAATACCTTTATAGATGATTTGTAACCGTAGTTATAGAGGTTTTAGTAATCATTTACGAATGTCAATAAACAGGTTGTTAATGATTTGTTAATAGTCTACAAACTGCTTATAAACGTTTATAAATGCTTTAGAATGGGTCGTTACAAATGATTTAATAATCTTTTACAGATGTATATAAATGGCTTATTCATGAATAGTTCACTACTTACTAATACTTTACAAATGATTTGTAACTGTAGTTATAAAGGTTTTAGTAATCATTTACGAATGTCAACAAACAGGTTGTTAATGATTTGTTAATAGTCTACAAACTGCTTATAAACGTTTATAAATGCTTTATAAAGGGTCATTATTGTAAAGTGCTACCCACTTTTTTCATTCTGCACGTCATACATACGTATAGCGCAACACGGTAGAACACACCACTGTATCTATCTGCCACTCTATACCTCCATTAATGAACATATATGCATATGAACTCACTCTCCATACCAGTCTCATTCTATACCTCCACACATGAACAGAGTCATAATTATGCATTCCTGCATCTCATCACTCTGCTACCTCTCCCATTCTATACCTCCACACGTGTAAGGCAAGCTGCATGCAGGATAACACGCCATTATAGATGCTGAAATATGTAGCAGGATGCAGGATCTATTTTAAGTCTCCGTAGTCCTGCCACCAGACTGGTTTATTATTTCTGGGTAGCATGCAGGGCATGCCGGTACCCGAAGGGCCTAAAGTCTAGTATTAACAACCCTTTAAGACCTGAGGCGATTCTTAAAAATTCTATTCTATTCTTCTAAATCCTCACAGTTTTTTGAAAAAAAATCTAAAAAAACATAGCAAACATAGCAGATATACAAGCTCATAGTGCGGCACTCGGTGCCGCGCTATGAGCTTGTATATCTGCTATTTTTGGCCAATGTGAAAAAGGTGACATTTATTCCTTGGCCTAGTGGGAATGTGCGTGCATTCGTGATTTGAGGCATTTTGTTGCAAAAATGTGTTTTGCTAAATTAGACCTGCTGGTGGCGCTATAAAAGGGCGATGTGAAAAGGGTGGCATTTCTTCCTCGGCCTAGTGGGAATGTGCGTGCAAATTTTCACGGAAATCGCACGCTGATGATTCATGATTTGAGACATTTTGTTCAAAACGGACCAATCCTGCAAACTTTGTAAGCCAACCTTAGCCAATCAGGATGGAATATGAAATATTGGATCCGTGTTGATCACATGAATATAGAGATACTGTGTACCGATTTGCGTGACGTTTCGATAAAATCTGTTGAAGTAATATAAAAAAAGTTTTTTTTTCCACAAATCCGCCTCTTGGTGGCACTATAACAGGCCCATGTGAAAACATTGGGGCAGAGGTTCTGAATTGGCATCCACGGAGTGTGTGTGCACAGTTTCGGAGCGACTGGGCCAACAGTGCCGGAGATTAGCTGTTCACAGACAGATGGACGGACACACACATCTACAAGCTCACAGCGCGGCACCGAGTGCCGCGCTATGAGCTTGTAGATCTGCTATTTTTGAAAGATCATGAAGATTTGTGCATATTTTTTAATATATAGGCCTATATATATAGTTCTTTAAAGCAAACATTTGTAACTCAAAAATTTGCTTCTGGGTGTTCCTAGAACTAAAGATTTTGAGATGGGGGTCCAAATACATAAAACTTGGGGGGGTCCTTGACATGAAAATTTTTGAGAACGAACTGATATTATAGAAACATACAGTAAGTGTCTCAGAAAACTGTTAGGATTTATATGTGTAGAATCTGCTTCAGGTCTTAATGGTTAAAATAGTGTTCATCCTCTCTGCAGTAAAGAGAGGGAACACATCCGTTCCTGACCTGTCCTAACAACTAGATAAGAGCCTCGTGATAAGAGCTGATCTGTGATGCGATGGTTCATTTCCTTATTCCACGTCCCCCCACATTCATTATCATTACGCCCCAGCCTGTCCCCCTCCCCCCCTTCTCCCCGGGGTGTGCGTGTGCGTGTGCGTGTGCGTGTGTGTGTGTGTGTGTGTGTGTGTGTGTGTCTCGTGATGAAGAGGAGAGCACAGTGTGTCACACAGCTGGCTCATCGTGATGAAGAACAGGAGAGAGAGAGCTGCATTCATTACTGACACAGAGAGAGAGAGAGAGAGAGAGAGAGAGAGAGAGAGAGAGAGAGAGAGAGAGAGAGAGAGAGAGAGAGAGAGAGATGCATTCCTCACTGCCACAGATACACATCTGGAGAGAGATCTATCATAACATGTGGATACACGCATATGCACACATGCACACAAATGCGCGCGTGCACACGCGTGCACACGCACGCACACACACACACACACACACACACACACACACACACACACACACACACACACACACACACACACACACACACACACACACACACACACACACACACACACACACACACACACACACACACACACACACACACACACACACACACACACACACACACACACACACACACACACGCATAAATGTTGCAATTTTACTTTACAGTGTACATCTCTTATTCACACATTCACCCACCGATGGCAGAAGAAACCATGCATGAGACCAACCTCCTCGTCAGGAGCAGTTTGGGGTTCAGTTGGGGGTTCAGTAGGGGGTTCAGTTGGGGGTTCAGTTGGGGGTTCAGTTGGGGGTTCAGTTGGGGGTTCAGTTGGGGGTTCAGTTTGGGGTTCAGTTTGGGGTTCAGTTGGGGGTTCAGTTGGGGGTTCAGTTTGGGGTTCAGTTGGGGGTTCAGTAGGGCGCCCAAACTAACTGATTTTGAGGCGTGTCACATATTACGAGCCCATAGGACAGGGGTCTTCAACGTTTTCAGGCCAAGGACCCCCTAGCTGAGAGAGAGATGAAGCAGGGATTGGTTTCAGGGTCCAGCATTCACTGCCATACAGTATATCAGGGCTTCTCAAAGTGGGTGCTGTGGCACCCTAGGGCATTGCCTTGACGCAAGTCCAGGGGTGCCTCAGAATACTTTGATAATATTTGGAATTCATCAATGTCCCTTCAGTTTAACCACGTAGACCCTCTATACTTGGTCAAACGGACCTGAGTTAAACTGTACTTGGTGCGTTCCGACGTTCGTTTACAGCCTACATATACCAAGTCTACCAAGCTTGTAGATCAGCTACTTTTGGGTGAATGTTCCCCCCAGAATAGGAATGCTGGGGTACAGGGGTGACCTGAGACAAACATGTTTGAGAACCACTGCAGTATATACACACACTTGCCCAGTTGATACAAATTCAAGTTTGCCTTGGGCACGAAAAAGTTAAAAATCCACTATCATAGTCCATGGTCATGTTCAATGTGCTACACCAGGGGTTCTCAAACATTTTTGGCTCAGGTCACCCCTGTACATAACTTTTTCATCCACGGCACCCCTGGGCCCTGAATAGTAGCTGCAATCTACAAGCAGACTTATATTGGTAGACTTATATGTAGGCTGAAAAATAACACACCAAGTACAGTTTAACTCAGGTCCATTTTATCAAGTATAGAGGGTCTACGTGGTTAAACCGAAGTGACATTGATGAATTCCAAATATTATTTATTCTGAGGCAATAGTATTCTGAGGCACCCTAGGGTGCCACGGTACCCACTTTGAGAAGCCCTGTGCTACACAGTGGTGGAAAAAGCACTCAAGTGTTTTAATGTAGAAGTAGTTTGTTACAAACCGAAATTCAAAATGAACTTGAGTAAAAGTGCAAAAGTATTCATATCAACATGTACTTAAAGTACCAAAAGTAAAAGTACTAAAATGTTTGAAAATAGCCGATCTACAAGCTCACAACGCGTCGCGTTGTGAGCTTGTAGATCTGCTATTTTCAAATAGCCTAGATATAAAATATCTAGGCTATTTGATGTATGTTTTATACTGTAATAATTTATATCAGCAAAGTAACCAGTAACTAAAGTTCTCAAATAATTGTAGTGGAGTAAAAGTACAATATTTGCCTCTGAGATGTAGTGGAGCAGAAGTAAAAGTACTCCCACTTGGAAACACTCCAGTAAAGTAAAAGTACCTCAACATTGTACTTAAATACAGTACTTGAGTGAATGTACTTAGTTACTTTACACCACTGGCTGTACACATGCCAGCCCACCGGTATGGTCCTTTACAAAGTGATGATGCAACCACATCACCATCATCTGCATATAATATATATGATCACCTGCATGTGGAACCCCCCAGGGAAGAGTCAGTGACCCTAAAGGTCCACAACATCATTTAAAAATAAGCTCCCTTATCATCCCATATAGCTTATTTATTTATTTATTATTCTTTATATATATGAACAGCGGCAGAGGGAAATAAATGGGCCCGGCTATCAAAGTGTTCCCATGAACACAGTTAAAAGCAGGCAAGTGGAATTCCCCTGGGAGTCTGCCTTCTCTCCTCTACGCCTCTTAATCCACTAAGACCGGGAACGCATCTGTGTGTGGTTAAAAAAAACTGTCTTTGGCTATTCAAAAATATCAGATCTACAAGCTCATAGCGAGGCAACGAGTGCCGCGCTATGAGCTTGTATATCTGCTATTTTTTTTTAAAGCGTGGAAAATGTGTGCAAATCTTTGCACAAATATATATATATATATATATATATATATATATATATATATATATATATATATATATATATATATATATATATATATATATATATATATATATATATGTTTTGTATATATGTATATGTTTTTAACTCCGATCTGTACTTCTGGGGGGTCCCTGGAACAACTTATTTAGATATGTATTTGGCCGAGGACCCCCATCTCAAAATGTTTTGTTCAAGGGACCCCCCCAGAAGCAAAGATTTCAGTTACAAATCTATAAAGAAATATATATTCAAAGATTTGCACAAAATGTCAAGAATTTTCAAAAATAGCGGATCTACAAGCTCATAGCCGCCCTATGAGCTTGTATATCTGCTATTTTTGAACAGCCAAAAAAAGTCTTAAAAAGACACAGATGCGTTCCCGGTCTTAATAGGTTAAGATTAATTTAAAGTCAGGTTTATACTCTGCACTTGTATATAAATAACACAATGTTGAAAGAAAATAAATATATAATTTAATACCATTTGTCCTTCCTTATCTCCCGTGTTAAAGCTGCACTGTGCAACTTTCCTCTTCTACCCCGGATTTGAACCCGGTTTCCTGCGCAAGTGCTGAAATTCTTACCGTTGAGCTAATAGAGCCTGCCTGCTTGCTCAGGGGAACCTGAAGGTCAAAATCTTTGTCAGATCCTGTGTCTAGGTGAGACATGACCTTTGACACGATATAAATGTCTCAATAGAAGAGCAGGGAGACAAAATACAGCCACCCCGATTGTATTGTATTAACGTACTCTACCGTAGAGATTGTATATTGTATTAAAGGACGACTTCACCGCTTTTCAACCTATCTTCATATAATTGGTCCTCACAAATACTCATGATAAAATAGTACAATTTTTTTCTACTTTTAGTCTGTGTCTCAGAGGAGGGCTGTGGACAGTTCAGAGTCCCGTCTACCAGTGACATCATCAATGGGGAATCCAAGCTAATAGAAACTGCAGGCTTTCTATTCCTGGAAAGTTGCAATGCAATAAAAGAAGCCATTGTTCTTGTGTTAATAACAATCTAAATAAGAAATGTGTAATCTTGTTGGGAAAAAAAATCATGCCTAACGATGATGTCACTGGTAGACAGGTTTCTGGACTATCCACAGCCCTCCTATGAGACACAGACCAAGTAGAAAAAAATTGTACCATTTTATCATGAGTATTAGTGAAGACCAATTATATGAAGATAGGTTGAAAAGCGGTGAAGTCGTCCTTTAACATACTCTTGATTGTATATTGTATTAACATACTCTACCGTACAGATTGTATAAGTTATATTGTATGCTTGGCAATTGCATGCTGTGTTCATGATCTGAGGTATTTTGTTCAAAACGGAGCACTCCTGCAAAATTTGCAATTTTAGCCAATCATGATGAAATCTGAAAAATCTGAAAGACCCGTTTGGTGTAATGACTATAGAGATAACGTGTATCGATTTGTGGGATTTTTGGACAAAATCTGTAGGAGTACTGTCAATTATTTTTTGTTGCACAAATCGGCCTCCTGGTGGCGCTATGACAGGCCCATGTGAAACATGTGGGGCAGAGGTTCTGCTCTGGCATCCAGGGAGAGTGTGTGTGCACAGTTTCGCTGCGAGCAAGCCAAAGGGTGCTGGAGATTAGGCCCTTATTCCTAGATGTCCATCCTTGCCCCTCTGGACAAAGATGTCTGCATATGACTAACTTTACCCAAACAAACAGTAGTGTCTCGTCCACTTTTGCGTCTTGTTGTCGTCGCATATGGAATATGGAACATGATTTATTGTTCCTCATTTTGTGAAGCAATGGTTTAACTGGTAGTTGTAGGTATGGATGTTATAAAATGTTATCGAGGCTTGTGCGAGGAGGTTGTTGTGCTCCTGCAGTCAACATCAAAGTTAAGCGTGCTTGCATCATTAGTCTGCAATGTTTATTATTCGTTTCCTTTGATCGAAATAAAGGTTTCCCTGATGCGTAACGAGTGCATGGTTTTGTCCATACAGCTACTGTATGTATATGCAAAAGAAAATATTGCTGTTGTCTTTCAGAAACCTCATATCTCCATATTCCAACGTATGTATTTTTTTTCTTTCTCCGTAAGCTAATGCCCTACTTCATCATCATACTACAGTGTCACACACAATTAGCAAAAATAGCTGATCTACAAGCTCACAATGTTTTAATGACACGATGTGAGCTTGCAGGTCACCCCCCCCCCCCCCTTTTTGTGTGCGTCTGTCGGTTTCATAAATATTGAACCAATGAAAAGCTTGGATCCATTGGAACACAGGTTATTTTTTTGTATTTCTTTAACTCATTACCTGAAGCCGATTCTACAAATGTCTCCTATAACAGTATTCTGAAAAACGCATGTTTCTATATCAGTGGTGCTCAAACGTTTTTATGTCAAGGACCCCCAAAATTATATGTATTTGGCAGCGGACCCCCATCTCAAAATATTTTGTTCCAGGGACCCCCAGAAGCGAGGATTTGAGTTTAAAATGTTTGCTTTAAAATAATATAAATATTTAAGTTTTTACAAATTTTCTCGATTTTTCAAAAATAGCAGATCTACAAGCTCGTAGCGCGGCACTCGGTGCCGCGCTATGAGCTTGTAGATCTGCTATTTTTGAATAGCCAAAGTGTAAACTAATGCTTTTTTAGCTCAAATCAAAAAGTGACACAGATGCGTCCCAGGTCTTAATGGGTTTAATTTCCTGAAAAGTAACAGTTTTAGACATACAAGGATTCCACCTGACATCAACGATTTATGCAAAGGCTTTGCTTATGCATGCATACAGTATGCATATAGCATACACATAAATGGTAAATGGTGCATTTATATAGCGCTTCTATCCGAAGCGCTTAACATTGATTGTGCCATTAACCCATTCACACACACATTGATGGCGGAGGAAACCATGCAAGGCACCAACCTGCTCATCGGGAGCAATTAGGGGTTCAGCGTCTTGCTCAAGGACACTTCGACACTAACTCTAGGGGAGCGCCCCAGCCCGGGATCGAACTGGGAACCTTGCGGTTTTCCAGTTCACTCTACCCGGCCACTCTGACTCTACCCCTGAGCCACTGCCGCCACACATGATCATGTGCATGTAGACCTGCACCTACAGGCTCATTAACACGTGTGTTCCTGAGAGTTAAGGCTGTTGTACGCTCCACTAAATGTACGCTCTACACACCAAACCGACCTTGGCACGTGCGTGCGTCCGTGCGTTTACATACTTGTGTACTGTATACGTATTGTCATTTTTCTGGTCCGCACAAGAGAAATGTTTTTTTTTTTCTGGTGAAAACAATCAAAAAAACATATTTGAGGGTAGACCAATTAGTAAAAGATTCAGGTTGGGCATTTAAGAGGTTGGAGCAGTGGTGGAAAAAATTCTCACATTCCTTACTTTCCTTACTTAAAGGGGAAATCCACCCATTTTCAATATTTAACTATGTCATTAATATAGCATAAAGGAGTTGTGTGGAAATAAGAAAAAAGTTCCCCCCTTTCTGTGTTGCCTTGAACTGGAGGATTGATTGTGGGTTTAACATTGCAAATTACAACATGATGAGTCATCACGTTACTTGCTCCTCATTGTAGGCTTCCACTCAAAGTCAAATAATTTAATCATGCACATACTGTATGTGGCTACCTTTTATCCAGACAGAGCTTGGCAGTTGTATCGTGCACCTGATAATGTCTACCAGGACCGACTGAAAAGGAGTTTGATGCAGAGAGCAAAGCGACGAGGTGATGACTGGGGACTTGGAAGTCGCTGGTCGCCTGGTGGCAGAAGAGGCAGTATATCATATTCGATGCAGAAGAGACTTTGAGAACCCTGTTACAAAGTCTGAGGTAACATTATATGGATACACAATACAGCTGTACAATACAACTCACATTTCTTATCCTGAGGGAAGAAATATAATTTTTAATAGTGAAACTTTTGACTTCAAAATAATGTATTCTGCAAGATTGATATGGGTCCAGGAATGAGGGGGACTAACAAAGGATAAGAAATGTGAGTTGTATTGTACAGCTGTATTGTGTATCCATATAATGTTACGTCAGACTTTGTAACAGGGTTCTCAAAGTCTCTTCTGCATCGAATATGATATACTGCCTCTTCTGCCACCAGGCGACCAGCGACTTCAAGTCCCCAGTCATCACCTTGTCGCTTTGCTCTCTGCATCAAACTCCTTTTCAGTCGGTCCTGGTAGACATTATCAGGTGCATGATACAACTGCCAAGCTCTGTCTGGATAAAAGGTAGCCACATACAATATGTGCATGATTAAATTATTTGACTTTGAGTGGAAGCCTACAATGAGGATCAAGAAAAACAATTATCAAAATTCATTTGAATCTTACATACAAAAGACTTACCAGGGTTTCTTTTCAATGTGCCAACACTGATACCTTCATTGCAAAGGATGCAAGTATTATGGTAGATCAAGTGTGCCAGCTAGCACTTGAACTACTTGACCCAGACAATGCCCTGCGTCTTTTCTTCCTGTCTGGCCGTTGGACTTGCTCATCTTGCGCTAAAGAATAGATTATGTTTAAAGTTTTTTATTAAATTATGATGTCACTCACAACATAGAATATAATTGAAATCTGCAAGTGGCAACTTTCATCAAAATGAAAAAAAAACGTACGATATCCAGTGGATATACTGTACTTCTTGCACGACTGTATAGCTCGGTTTTGCATTCCAAATGGTATCTTAGTTTGGGGTCATCTCAGTTTTTCCAGTCCTCATGAAGTCTTCTGATTAATGCTGCATCATCCACACTCTCAGAATAAGACAAAAAATGTGCATAGCCTTTTTGGGTGACTTTTGAATCTCAGTCTCAGGACCACCACAGATGAAGCACCTTAAGCCACAAGCTACAGAATCCTCTTCCATGTTGTCTACTAAAAGACAAGTGTCATGATTGTTTAACTAATGGTTGTTCAATGTAAGCAATAGGCTAGAGAAAATTGACATCTAAATTCACAGTAATCAAAAACTTTGCCAGCAGAGGAAAATAAATGCAAAAAAAGTATATAAACTACCGTACCTTAAAATCGTCCAGACATATTTGCCAGGATGCAACACTCCCGCTCCTTTCCCACATTCAGACAGTGTATCCCACTGAGCATGTGCACAGTAAACTCTCATCAAGTGTTTAGCAATATTTTCTTATTTTGTTTTTCAGAATAGAATCAATTCAACAACACCCCAATCCCTTACCATTGATTATACACTGATTATACACTAACAATAACCAATATACCAATATTAGATGGCCAGGGAGACATTTTTACTCAAAAATAATGGTTGGAATGGATTCAGCACCCCTGAAAACCCATAGTTAGACACCTCACAAGTTCATTTTAGACTTTTATTTTTTTAAATATTTTTCACCAAAGCCCTCTGGGCTCCTTAACTTTGATTGGCTCTCCAGGATTTTCCACGAGGATTTGGGTTTGCATTAATTGAGAGGTGATGCTAGACACCTATAAGAACACATTGGTGAAGAAAGCTATTGGTAGTAAATTTTTTCACAGATGGTCCACACATATTGCTAAAATTCCCTAACTACAAGGTGTCGCAAATCTAAACTATAATGCACAGGGAGTGTGTGTGTGTGTGTGTGTGTGTGTGTGTGTGTGTGTGTGTGTGTGTGTGTGTGTGCGTGCCTGCCTGCCTGCCTGCCTGCCTGCCTGCCTGCCTGCCTGCCTGCCTGCCTGCCTGCCTGCCTGCGTGCGTGCGTGCGCGCGCGCGCGCCTGCCTGCCTGCCTGCCTGCCTGCCTGCCTGCGTGCGTGCGTGCGTGCATGTGTCAGATGTAAGACAACAGGTTGATAAAAGCAGCAGTGGATCATTAATAACCCACAGAGAGGTTCAATGGATCACCATGATCTATTAAAGTCCTGTTTACACATTGCTAGTATTGGACAAGTGTTCATTAACCTTGATTTCCAGGCGGGCATTATTATTATTATTATTATTATTATGAATGCTGTGTGGAAACAAATGCGTCTGACACAGGTACGCATTTTTTACACAGAGTTATTATTGTTTCTGCTCTTTGTTTGTTTGTTTATTTTCTTTGCCTCTAGCAACCAACCACATGCCGTGTTGGGTCGTTTCCATAGAAACTGTGGTTGAATGTAGCTTTGTTCTACGTTACATTACGTCGCCTTGCTAAACTAATGGCCTGTGTCATTTTTTTTAGTTTTTCAGGAAAAATAAAAAACTGATCCAAAACCAAACTATGATATTTCTTAATCATTTCACCCAAAATGTTTATAACAAATGATGACTATTTAAATAGAAATAACACTGTCTGTCAGTTATGTACCATAAAAGATGTAAATAGGTTTAAATAGGATTAAATCTGATTTAGGCCAAAACAAAAAATCTAAAATGGCCTAAATCAGTAAATACTTTGGCCTACTGTAAGTCACAAAACCATGTGACTTAAGCCAAAAAAGGCCTATTTTGGCCTAAGTCACACTAGGGAGTTAGGCCATCATACTAAAAGGGGAGTGAACAGCATGATCCTTTTCAATTAGGAGATGGGCGATTTTACCAGTGGGGGCCAGTGTCATGAGGAGCTGACTTAGGCAAAAATATCATTTTCCTCAAAAAATGACTTAGGCCATTAGTTTAGCAAGGTGACGACATTTGAGTATAGGGGGGAACGTGGGGAAGTAGCATTAAATAATATCCCAAGGTGTTGTCTGCAGGAGCGTGATGGTCCCCTCTGTGCCCTGTCTCCCCTGAGGGTAGACTTCTCTCTGAATGTGTGGGGACACATTTAAATGCTCAAAGGCACAATCGATCAGTCACTTCACACTCACACATACCATGACCTTCTACCACCTTCTACTGGTCGCAAGGTTAGAGGAGGGCTGTGGACAGTTCAGAAACCTGCAGTGGTGGAAAAAGTACTGTATGACTTAAGTAGAAGTATCAATACTGCAATGTAGAACTACTTCGACTCCCGATCCAGACGACCGTTGCTGTGTGTCACCCCCCCCATCTCTCTCCCCTCTTTCCTATCAGCCTACTGTCCTGTCAAATAAAGGCATAAAAGCCCCCAAAAATATACCAAAAGTAAAAGTACTCATGTGCAGAATGTCCCATTTCACAAGTTCAAAATGTATCAAAAAATATTTTGAAAATAGCAGATCTACAAGCTCACAATGCGTCCCATCGCGACGCATTGAGAGCTTGCAGATCTGCTATTTTCAAATAGCCGAAAAATGTATAGGGCTGAAGCGGTTAATGTTTGTTTTGTAATAATAATCAAAATCTACAAAGTACTAGTTACTTTGTAGTTTTCAAATAATTGTAGTGGAGTAAAAAGTACAATATTTGCCTCTGAGATGTAGTGGAGTAGAAGTAAAAGTATTGGAAATTGGAAATACTCAAGTAAAGTATACAAATACCTCAAAACAAGGTACAGTACTTAAGTAAATGTACCACTGGATATGACTGGCAGATATTAAACACTAAATGAGTCATCATGAAAAGAATAGCTGTTGTGACTCATTTGTCCCCGTCCTTCACCAGGGGAAGGTGGGAATAATTATACAACCATGATTTGTTTTTAATTAATTATGTTTCGCTGCCTGTCGAGTTGTAGTCTTTGTCAGTATTCTTCAAAAGCATCAATCTGCTCATGTTGTACTGGTAAAAAACAGTTATACCAAAAGGCAAGGCATGCAGGTTTATTTGTACGGCACATTCAATCAACAACGCAATCCACGGTGCAAACAAAACACATAAAGGCCATTTGAAAACATGTAGTCATTAAAGAGTTAAAGGGATAGAATAATAAGATAGAAGAAGAATAATTTAACACACATGTATATAATAATTAAATTGCATTAAGCCCAACAATGAAAAACATATCAGTAAAAGACAGCAGTTTTCAGCTACTTGTTTTAAATGACTTTTTTGTATTCTCCCTTCTTCTACTTGGGTTGGATTTACACAGTAACAGTGAAACAGTCACCTCACTTTGACCTTTATGTCTGTAATGTGGTGTAAAGTAACTAAGTACAATTACTAAAGTACTGTACTTAAGTACATTTTTTGGTATTTTGACTTTAGTGGAGTATTTCCAATTTTCAGCACTTTTACTACATCTCAGAGGCAAATATTGTACTTTTACTCCACTACAATTATTTGAAAACTTTAGTTACTAGTTACTTTGTAGATTTTGATTACAAAACATTATCCACTTCAGCCCTATATACATTTTGGCCGTTCAAAAATAGCCGATCTACAAGCTCACAATGTGTCGCGATGTGACGCATTGTGAGCTTGTAGATCTGCTATTTTCAAAAGATTCTTTATACATTTGTGTGAAATGGGATATTCTGCAAAATGAGTACTTTCTACTTTTAGTACATTTTGATGCCAATACGGAAGCTCGCCTACTCTAAAATGGCGCCCGAGATACCAATGCCTCAGAGCCGAAGGAGGCGTCTACCTTTATATGTCTATGATGCAACAGCTACAACCAGTTGCTCTATCACAAGCACCATGTCGCTTCCTGAGTCTTGGAACGGTCCGCCCTCCACTCACCCGATTGGACAGAGGGGGTAAAGGGGGAAAAGCAGCATAGAGCGCATAAACGCAAGATGTACGTGACACGCGGAAAGATGCGCAAGGCCATGGATCCACGCATTTGCATTGACCAAGCATTGGCAGATTCCACCCCAGAGGTAAAATAAAAGTGCGGCGTGACCATGCCCTAACAGAGTGTTGTAAAGTACATTTATAATGATTATTATTATGCGTCATGCCTGCAGATGGAGCTGTTGACCATGGATTCCAGTGTCACAGGTTTGGGGGTTAAAAGGGATTACTTCCGGTGCTACCGGCAGATAGGAAATGTAGCCGCTAGCATCTAGCTATGTTTGTGACCACCACAGTGTTCTGTATTGTATTGTCACCTGCGAGTCTTAATATAAAGATAACCAAAGACATCAAAGCGTGAGTGTGTTCCTTCTTGGAGTGAAGTTACCACATATTTTTGGCGACGAGGTGAACTGGATTACTACGTGCTCAAGTTGGATTACTATGAGCAGCAGTAGCAGTGACAGCGACGCGACACAGAACGGAGACGTGGAGAACGGTGACGACAACGTGGAATTGCCGGTGAATGCGGCCGGTGGACAACGTGTGAAAATGACGACGTTTGGGACAATCAGTGAGTTTGTGGAGGGAAACGAGGACTGGACGGAGTACGAGGAAAGGTTGGGACACTTTTTCGCTGCAAATGACATTACTGAGGAGGCTAAAAAGCGCTCTATTCTCCTGAGTGTGTGTGGGGCAAAGACTTATAAGCTGATAAGGAACTTGGCCACTCCACGGAAACCAGGAGATATTGCATATGATGATCTTGTCCAGCTCGTGGGAAACCACCACAACCCAAAACCCTCTGTTATTGTCCAACGGTTTAAATTCCACAGTCAATTCAAAAGACAAGGTCAGTCTGTGGCTAATTTCGTAGCCGAGCTACGGCAGCTATCTGAACATTGTGATTTTGGGGCAGTGTTAGATGACATGCTCCGTGACCGATTAGTATGCGGCATTAATGAAAACGCCATTCAGCGCCGCTTGCTGGGAGAAACACCACCATTGACTTTTCAGAAAGCCTTGGACATTTCACTAGGCATGGAAATGGCTGCAAGTGATGCTAAGGATATCCAAAAAGGGAATGGATCACAGTCAGTGGCAGTGTACCAAGTCAGGAAGGAGACTGGTAAGCAAGAAAGGCGGGTGGAATGTTTTAGGTGTGGGGGGTCACACTATGCTAATGACTGCAAGTTTAAGGATGCTATCTGTCATGCATGTAACAAAAAGGGCCACTTATCTAAAAAGTGCAGGAGCTCTAAGGGGAGAGTTAAGCCTGTGGGGAGGAGACCTCAGCAGTTTCAGGCAGCCACACACCATCTAGAAGAGGAGGATGGGGAGGCCACATGTTCATATAATATGTTTGGGGTGGAAACAGATGAGGAGCCACCTGAGCCTTATTGTGCCACAGTTACTGTTAATGGGCAGGACATTAAGTTTGAGATTGATTCAGGGGCTACGGCCTCAGTCATAAGTGAGGAGACCTACAGAGGATCATGGGGGCGTAGTCTGCCTCCTATCAAGCCCTCCAAACTCAAGCTCAGGACTTACACAGGACAGCCCATACCTCATTTAGGGGTGATATATGTGGACATTGCAGCTGAAGGTCAGAGAGACACAGCCAGGCTGGTGATAGCCACAGGGAGCGGGCCTAGTCTATTGGGCCGCGATTGGCTTCGCAAACTCCGCCTAAATTGGCATGAAATTAAATATGCCCGTACACACACTGTGGAGGACATTCTGCAGAACTACAGTGAGGTGTTCAAGGATGAGCTGGGGACACTGAAGGGCGTGTCTGTGAAGCTCCATATGGACTCGGATGCCAAGCCACGGTTCTTTAAGCCCAGGCCAGTTCCTTATGCTATGAAAAGTATTGTGGAGGAGGAGCTGAACCGTTTGCAGAAAATGGGTATCATAGAGCCCGTATAGTTCTCAAGGTGGGCGGCTCCTATTGTTCCAGTACTAAAGGAAGACAAAACGGCGAGGATATGTGGCGACTACAAGCTGACAGTGAACCAATGCTCTACGCTGGAGGAGTATCCGTTGCCACGGGTGGATGACCTGTTCGCGACCCTGTCAGGGGGGAAGCTCTTCACAAAACTGGACATGAGCCATGCCTACCAACAACTGCTGCTTGACGAGGAGTCGAGAGAGTTTGTCACAATCAACACACACAAGGGGTTATTCAAGTACAACCGCCTAGTGTTTGGAGTGGCGTCCAGCCCCGCCATTTTCCAAAGAACAATGGACACCTTGCTGCAGGGAATTCCTCACGTGGCAGTGTATCTGGATGACATCTTGATCACAGGGGCCACGGAGGAGGAGCATCTGGCTAACCTAGAGCAGGTGCTGAAGAAGATGTCTGACGCAGGACTGCGTTTGAAACGACGCAAGTGCGTGTTCATGGCGCCCAGTGTAACGTACCTGGGTCACAAGATCACAGCAGAGGGGCTCTGGCCCTTGGAGGACAAAGTGCGAGCCATCAAAGAGGCACCAAGTCCCAAGAGTGTACCTGAACTCAGATCTTTTCTAGGTCTGGTAAATTATTATGGCAAGTTCTTACATGACCTTTCACAGGTCCTGGCCCCACTGTACAAGTTGCTGTGCATGGACACTAAGTGGCAGTGGGGTGAAGAGCAGGAGAGAGCATTCAAGGCAGTGAAAGAGCTCCTCCACTCAACAAAGTTGCTTGTTCATTATGACCCAGCTAGAGAGATCACGCTAGCCTGTGATGCCTCGCCCTATGGCGTGGGGGCAGTCCTTTCTCATATAATGGAGGATGGCTCTGAGAAGCCTATTGGTTTCTCTTCCCGCACCCTGAACGCCGCCGAGAGGGGGTACTCACAGTTGGACAAGGAGGGGCTGGCCATTGTGTTCGCTGTAAAACGGTTTCACCAGTACCTGTATGGCCGGCCATTTACCATTCATACGGACCATAAACCTCTGATGAGCCTGTTCAGCGAGACTAAATGCATCCCACCGCTTGCCTCAGCCAGAATACAGCGTTGGGCCCTCACCTTGTCCGCCTACCAGTATACTATTGTGTACAGAGCAGGTAAAGATAATTCAAATGCTGATGCACTGAGTCGACTGCCTTTACCTGATACACCTGCTACTACTTATGTGCCGCCCGAGACTGTGTTTTCCTTGCAGAGAGTGGCAGAGACACCTGTGAAGGCAACACAGATCCGGCAGTGGACAGAGAGAGATCCAACCCTGTCCCAAGTTAAGACTTTCTTGTTGCAAGGGTGGCCCAGTGAGGTGGACGGTGAGGACCTTAAACCCTATGCAAAACGCAAGACAGAACTGAGTTTGCAAGATGGATGCATTCTCTGGGGCACGAGAGTGGTCGTACCGCCCCCGGCTCGTCCACGGATTGTGGAGGAGATTCACGAGACTCATCCAGGTGTTTCTCGAATGAAAAGCTTTGCAAGATCTTATGTCTGGTGGCCGAAAATGGATCTGGAGTTGGAGTACAAGGTGAAATCATGCACACAGTGCCAGATCAACCAGAACATGTCGCCACCAGCACCACTGCACCCATGGGAGTGGCCAGACCGTCCATGGTCTAGGCTACATGTGGACTTTGCAGGCCCTTTTATGGGACATATGTTCTTTATAATGGTAGATGCTCATTCCAAGTGGATAGAGGCCCACATCATGAGCAACATTACCGCCCCCATGACCATAGACAAACTAAGACAAGTGTTTTCAGTTCACGGTTTGCCTGATTCTCTCGTGAGCGATAATGGCCCCACGTTCACCAGTGAGCTGTTCAGTGAGTTCATGCAACAGAATGGCATTCATCACATCCGGACGGCTCCTTTCCATCCTGCTTCAAATGGCCTAGCCGAGCGGGCTGTTCAGACAGTGAAGGAGGGCCTGAAGCGATTGACAGGAGGCTCTGTTAGCACACGACTATCACGTTTCCTGTTTAATTATCGCCTCACTCCTCAGACTACAACTGGACGCACACCAGCCGAGATGTTGATGGGGCGTCGGCCCAAGTCAAAATTGGACCTGCTGCGTCCCGACCTGAAGGCAAAGGTGGAGAGAAAACAGGAGAAAATGAAGGAAGGACATGATCAACATGCACGAGAGAGACAGTTAAAACAAGGTGACAATGTCTATGTGAAGGATTTCAGTCATAACAACAACCAGAAATGGCTGCCTGGGGTTATTCTTAGGCAGAGTGGTCCAGTCTCACATGTTGTCAAGCTGAGGGACGGACGGGAGTTCCGCAGACATCAGGACCATGTGCGCCTGCGTTATGATGCAGGTCCAGACACAGAGACAGTCACACAGTTGCCGTTGAGTTACCCTATTGAGGGAACAGGTGCCACTGTGCCTGTACCCGAGCGAGAGACACTGGCAGAGGTGTCTGTGCCCCCTGAACAGGTTGAACATTCTCCCACACACGCACAGACCCCTCTCATGTCCCCAGCACCAGATCCTCTCAAATCACCATCACCAGTGGTGACTGCGGAAACACCCGGGGTGGTGCGCAGGTCACAGCGTGCCCGTAGACCTCCCGATAGATTTGGGTTTTGATATATTTTGAAGAAAAAAAAACACTTAATGATGCACTGGTATAATCTGTGAATGTGAAAAAAAAGAAAAAAAAAAGAAAGAAATGTATTTTGTATGTTTCAGATGTACTTAACATTCATGGGGAAGTTGAAATCTAAGGGGAGAGAGGTGTTGTAAAGTACATTTATAATGATTATTATTATGCGTCATGCCTGCAGATGGAGCTGTTGACCATGGATTCCAGTGTCACAGGTTTGGGGGTTAAAAGGGATTACTTCCGGTGCTACCGGCAGATAGGAAATGTAGCCGCTAGCATCTAGCTATGTTTGTGACCACCACAGTGTTCTGTATTGTATTGTCACCTGCGAGTCTTAATATAAAGATAACCAAAGACATCAAAGCGTGAGTGTGTTCCTTCTTGGAGTGAAGTTACCACACAGAGTATTTGTACATTGCAGTATTGAGTACTTTTACTTAAGTAGGAAATGTGAGTACTTTTTTGATTGAGGAGCTGCAGTCGTTAGTCGAGTGTTCAATAATTTCACCTTCCTACTCTGTACTGTACAGTATGTACAAACTGAACAGAGAGAACCCTATTGTGTCCTGAAATTATGCTGGTAAGAGTCCTAACAATACCATGTTTGCGAAACTCAATAAAAACCTAGTTTCTGGAGAGTTTTTATTAGGCAATGCATTAGGAGAAAGAAAGGGTGGATTTAAGAAAGAGGCCACGTAATTCAGGTTGTGATTTTACCTTTGGGAAAAAGGAAAGCATAAACTCCCTGGGATTTCTTACTGTTTTTTTTTTACGAGTTCAAGTTCGACCCCAGTGCTACACAGACACACACAGACTTGCTAAAATGATAGTGCAGCACAAGAATGAGAAAAAAACTCCATAAAAAATGCAGCAGCAGCAGCAGGCGCTAAGCAGTGGTGGAAAGAGTACTCTTAATGTTTTACTTAAGCAAAAGTATCAATACTGCAATGTAGAAGTACTGTTACAAGTAAAAGTCCGGTATTCTAAATTACAAAAGTATTGGCATCAAAACGTACTAAAAGTACTAAAATGTTTGAAATTAGCAGATCTACAAGCTCACAACGTGTCGCATCAGATCGGCTATTTTCAAATAGCCTAGGTATGAAATAGGGCTAAAGTGGTTAATGTATGTTTCATAATACCATAATTTATATCTGAAAAGTAACTAGTAACTAAAGTTCTGTGTAGATTTTGCCTGATGGAGGGGAAAGGAACTGGTTGGAATAACGTGTTCCTTCATGGCTAGCGGCTTGCTAGCTCCTCATGCATTGAAGGGGGCATGAGCTCAGTTCTAGGGTCTCCCTAGGCTGGCAGAGGGAGAGTAGTGCCCAGGATTACATAGACAATTAGCACTGGGTGAAAAAATGGGTTGCAAAATCGTGGGAAAATAAAAAATATTATTTTTAATATTTGAAAATGTGTGAACATTTTTCAACATGGAAACGATTATGCAAACATAATTGCGATTATCTGAAATAATTGTGATTAGACGATAATGTAATAATTGTGAGAGGCCTACTTATGACTTTCACTCCACTGCATTTCAAAGACAAATATTGAATTTTAGATGGCCGACCCACTTTTCAAATGAAGTACAAATGATGAGTGAGCCATTATATCGCCAGTGATTTAACTTCTGTGCATGATATTATACAACATCAAGAGGATTTAACTGCTGACGCCATATTCAAAGAAAAATTGTGAAAATAGTATATCCACAAGCTCACAATGCGTCACAATGTGAAGTGTTGTGAGCTTGTAGATCTGCTTTTTTTGCAAAATTGTGAACACAATTTAAAAAAAATTATATATATAAATTCAAAATTAACAACACAGAAATAATTGTTGATTGTACTGTACGAAATAACAGTGTGGAAAAAGCACAGCTAGTTCCTGTACAATAATGAACGTGTTACTTTCCATTTTTAGACGTGTATATATTATGAAACGCATTCGATTGCGTTTCTTCTGCATACAAGACTGAAAGGAAAGAGAGTGAATCAATGCATTTACATTTCAAAACGGTTTGTGCTGTATACATAATGTACACGTCCCACCCACCAAGTTTGCAATGGTGTAAAGTAACTAAGTACATTACTCAACCTAAGTACAATTTTGAGGTACTTTTACTTTGCTGGAGTATTTCCAATTGTCTATACTTTTACTTCTACTCCACTACATCTCAGGGGCAAAGAATGTACTTTTACTCCACTACAATTATTTGAAAATTTCAGTTACTATAGTTACTTTGCAGATATAAATTATTGCGTTATAAAAGTTACATTGACCACTTTTGCCCTATTTCATACCTAAGCTATTTGAAAATAGCCGATCTACAAGCTCACAACGCGTCACATTGCGACGCGTTGTGAGCTTGTAGATTGTAGATCCGCTATATTTCAAACATTTTAATACCTTTACTTTTGGTATTTTAAGTACATTTGGATACCAATGCTTTTGTACTTTTACTCGAGTACATTTTTTATTCCGTACTTTTAACTGTAACAGAGTACTTCTACATTGCACTTTTGATACTTGTACTTAAGCAAAACATTTGAGTACTTTTTCCACCACTGCAAGTTTGTCCTTTTTGTTCCCACGAACATTTTCTCCTTGAGAAACGTATAGTTGCTCAGAGTTAGTTGGATAACGCACAGACAGAGCCAAGTTCACGTTCAGCTGAATTAATCACAGTGCAGTTTGCCAGAGAGCATATTAAGAGGCATAAACAACTCTGTGCATTTGCATGTGAGAGAAAAATAAGTATAACGTACAGACTGTATTGGCATTCATTCCCCAGGGCTTCACTAACAGAAATATTTGCATGCTGCTTTTTCCAGTAAGTAATCATCTGCACTAATCACTTGCTAGACTAATGTAAGAGTTGGCTGAATAATGATGCATATCGGGCAGAAACATTCATATCGCCACGACATTTCATCTTGTTTTATTTTGTTTAATACATTAATTATACTTAATTTATACTTTGTTGTATATGACAGTGTTGTGCACATAATACCGAAAGTAGCCGATCTACAAGGTCACAACGTTTTTTTTTTGTTTTCTTTTGTTTTCGATTGAATACTTTATTAATCAGAACGTAAATAGCATGTGGTACAGTAAGCCATTAAAGGGATAATTCACCCCCAAACAGACTTTTTTTCTATTGATTAGTCACCACATGGAGACTTGAATTAATGGATTTTTTCTTGTTTTTGTCGCATTCCTAAGACAATACTTTGATGACCGGTCCGGTAGGAGACACAACGAGTCTCCTTTGTCTCTCCTACCGGAACCGCTGCCTACCGTTCCGCTGGTCATCAAATTATTTGCTTGGGAATGCAACAAAAACTGAAAAATATCCATGAATGTCCATGGGGTGACTAATCCATAGAAACAAGTATTTTTTGGGGGTGAACTTACCCTTTAAGGCTAAAAGGATAACACAAAATGTCCTGTGGACGTGTTTCCATTGTGGTCCTATGATGTATTCAATTCATCAGCATAGCATACAGATGTAACACAATAATACACGCCATCAACACATACAAAAACACTATGATGTACAAAGGAGAAAAAGACGGCAGAATGACACCTCCGTTCGATGGGAATTTACATTTTCCTCCCCATGTGGTCTCCTCCTGATAGATGTTTTTTTCATCGCAACACGTTGTGAGCTTGTAGATCTGCTAGTTCTGAATAATCAAGGTCTAATATAGGTCATACGTTAATGTTAATGTACAGTATGTTTTGGAATAATCTAAATCTGCAAAGTAACTAGTAAATAAAGCTGTCAAATAATTGTGGTGGAGTAAAAAAACATATATAGAAACATTAACCACTGAGATGTAGTGGAGTAGAAGTATGTATTAAGTATAGAGTAGAAACAGGAAATACTCAAGTAAAGTAAAAGTTCCACAGAACTTGTACTGAAGTACAGTACTTGAGTAAATGTACTTAGTTACTTTACACCATTGGATTCCAGATGAGGACAATTAAATAAAGGGCCGTGCATTGTCCCAGACCATCATTTTAACCCATTCAGACCGGGAACGCGTCTGTGTGTCATTTTTAGATATCTTTGGCTATTCAAAAATAGCAGATCTACAAGCTCATAGCGCGGCACCGAGCATGTAGATCTGCTATGTTTCAGATTTTTTTTCAAATCTTGAGAATTTGTGCAAATCTTTGAATATATATACTTTTTTTTTTAAAGCGAACATTTGTAACTCAAATCTTTGCTTCATGGGGGTCCCTGTAACAAAACATATTGAGATGGGGGTCCCTGGCAAAATACATAATCTAAAAATGTTTTCTAGATCCTAACAGTAGGTGTTGCTATATCAGTGGTGCTCCAACTTTTCCATGTCAAGGACCCCCCAAAAGGATATGTATTTGGCCGCGGACCCCCATCTCAAAATATGTTGTTCCAGGGACCCCCAGAAGCACTGATCGGAGTTACACATGTTCGCTTTAAAACATACAGTACAGACAGACAGACAGACAGACAGACAGACAGACGTATATTCAAAGATTTGCACACATTTTCCATGATAAAAATAAATAAAAAATAGCAGATCTACAAGCTCATAGCGCGGCACTCGGTGCCGCGCTATGAGCTTGTAGATCTGCTATTGTTGAAAAGCCAAAGTACAGAATAACGGTTAAAGTGGTTACACAGATGCGTTCCCGGTTTGAATGGGTTAATATTATATGCAAACAGTTCATCTCGTAAGTTTTTACTGAAATCTCTTTCACCGCGTATTCATTAAAAGGGCCGGGATGAAGGAAAAGATATTTAATAGAAATCCTATTTGATATGCGTCTTAGCAGAGATAAAGAGAGGCTAATGACGGAGGAGATAAGTCATTTAATTTCCCTGCCACCCGTGTCGAGACAGAGAGAGAGAGAGAGAGATAACGGCATAATGGCGCGGAGGAGGAGAACGTTAGCTAAAAAAACTGAAGGGAAATGGGCTCAACTTTTTAAAGCCTCCATGGTCACTAATTAAAACTTCATTTATGACATTGATTTAGTCAAACACAACTGAACACTTTGTGCACATTCCATCACTCACAACGTCTTCTTAACAGCTGATTCATTGACTGTGTGGTTGTGTGGATGTTATGTTTGCTCTGACTTAACCAATTAACCCCTCTATCCTCAGTTGACTCAAGACTGCTCCACTCCTAGCAGAAAGAGTACTTTTATTGTGGATTGGCTATTTTCAACGAATATTCACCCCCAGAATACACATACGGTTCAAGTGTTCCAGTTTAAAATACATTTTTGAATGCTTGTGTGTGTGTGTGTGTGTGTGTGTGTGTGTGTGTGTGTGTGTGTGTGTGTGTGTGTGTGTGTGTGTGTGTGCGTGCGTGCGTGCGTGCGTGCGTGCGTGCGTGCGTGCGTGCGTGCGTGCGTGCGTGCGTGCGTGCGTGGTGTCAATCATTACAAAATAAATACAAATAAATTGTAAGAACCCATAACTAGCTAATACCTTCACAAAACAACACACTTCATTAACATTCTCAATTTAAAAAATAACGTATACAAAATGCAGAGATAATTAAGGCAGGCTGCTCTCCAGTGGTGTAAAGTAACTAAGTACATTTACTTAAGTACTGTACTTAAGTACACTTTTGAGGAATTTTTACTTTACTGGAGTATTTCCCATTTTCAATACTTTTACTTTTACTCCACTACATCTCAGTGGCAAATATTGTACTTTTACTCCACTACGATTATTTGACAGCTTTGACAACTAGTTACTTTGCAAATTAAGATTATTATCACAAACCATACATTAACCACTTCAGCCCTTTATTTAGACCATTTGAAAATAGCAGATCTACAAGCTCACAATGCGTCGCATCAAGATTCGTATACATTTTGAACTTGTGGAACGGGACATTCTGCACAATGAGTACTTTCTACTTTGGTATTTTAAGTACATTTTGATACCAATACTTTTGCACTTTCACTCAAGTAAATGTTGAATACCTTACTTTGACTTGTAACAGAGTATTTCTACATGGCAGTATTGATACTTTTACTTAAGTTAAACATTTGAGTACTTTTTCCACCACTGCTGCTCTCTCAGTCACTTCCTATTAAGGAGCAGGACAAACACTTTCTCTGTTCAAACTGAACAGCCACAGGAGACCAGGGTCCAGGACAACCATTGTGTCCTGAAATATGTTTGTAAGAATGGTATAACAATACATAAACTCAATAAAAACCTAGTTTCTGGAGAGCTTTTACAACGGGCGATGCATCATCGACAGAAGCAAAGGGTGGATTTAAAGAAAGAGGCCACGTAATTCAGGTTGTGATTTTACCTTTGGGGAAAGAACAGGATTTAACCCGTTTAGACCGGGGAAAGAATCTGTGTCATTTCTATGGGCTATTCAAAAATAGCAGATCTACAAGCTCATAGCACGGCACCGAGTGCCGCGCAATGAGCTTGTAGATCTGCTATTTTTTGAAAAAATCTTGAACATTTTGTGCAAATCTTTGATTATATTTTTTTGTTTGTTTTTTAAGCGAATATTTTTAACTCTGTTACAACTTCTGGGGGTCCCTGGAACACAATAAAAAAATAGCAGATCTACAAGCTCATAGCGCGGCACTATGACACAGATGCGTTCCCGGCTTTAATGGGTTAAACTCCCTGGGATTTCTTTATACCGCCTTTTTTTTTTACGAGTTAAAGTTTGCCCAGCGATGGACCCAGTGCTATACGCGCTGCCTGACACACAGCCTCCTCTCAAGAATGATTACCTGCCTGAAATAGAGGACCTACTTACTAACCACTTTTCTCTCTCTCTATACCTTTATTTCATCTTTCTGCTCTCTCTCTCTCGCCGTTCTGCTCTCCTGGTCACATGCACTTTGATCAGTGGCGGAAAAAGTACTTTAATGGTTTACTTTTAAGTAAAAGTATCAATCCTGCAATGTAGAGATACTTCGTTACGAGTTGAAGTCCCGTACTCAAAATGTACTTGAGTAAAAGTACAAAAAGTATCGGCGTCAAAATGTTTAAGTACCAAAAAAGTAAAAGTACTCATTGTGCAGAATGTCCTATTTCACAAGTTCAATATGTATTAAAAAACCTTGAACATAGCCGATCTACAAGCTCACAATGCTTCGCATCGCGACGCATTGTGAGCTTGTAGATCTTCTATTTTCAAATGGCTGAAATAGGCCTACGGCTGAAGTGGTTAATGTGTTTTGTAATAATAATACAAATCTAGAAAGTAAGTAGCTAAAGTTATCAAATAATTGTAGTGGAGTAAAAGTATAATATATGCCGCTGAGATGTAGTGGAAGTAAAAGTGCTGAAAATTGGAAATACTCTGGTAAAGTAAAAATACCTAAAAACTATAATTAAGTACAGTGCTTCAGTACATTTACTTAGTTACTTCACACCACTGACTTTGATATCCTCAGCATCAGCGAGCAAAACGATGATGAGATGACTGGTTGTGATGATCTGAAGTGACCTCAGCTGCTCAAATAAATATCTTCAAAGCTTGTTTTGTTTTCATTCCGTTTTGTTTTGTTTTGTTTTGTTCAGATTGCATAAATCCAACATAAAACCTTCTAAAGCAGAAGCTCTGCCGTGAGGCTTAGACACAGAGGTGTCATTTCAGAACAAACTAAACAAGCAGAACAACAACAGAACTAGAAGGTGCCGGAACAAAAAAGTCACCACTTAAGCTTATAGGACACAAGATTGAAAGTGGTTAAAGCGATATTTCACTTTCAAAATATATTTTGGTCTTTTTATCGTTGTTGTGTATTTAAGGTGCCATGACCCGGGTGGTTTAACCCATTAAGACCTGGAACTGTGTCATTTTTAGATTTGAGATAAAAAGCATTATTTTACACTTTGGCTATTCAAAAATAGCAGATCTACAAGCTCATAGCGCGGCACCGAGTGCCGCGCTATGAACTTGTAGATCTGCTATTTTTGAAAAATCGTGAAAATGTGTGCAAATCTGTGAATATATATATTTTTAAAGCGAACATTTTTAACTCAAATCGTTGCTTCTGGGGGTCCCTGGAACAAAATATTTTGATGGGGGTCCGCGGCCAAATACATATCATTTTGGGGGTCCTTGACATAAAAAAGATTGAGCACCACTGATATAGAAACATACGTTTTTGAGAATACTGTTGAGATTTAGGAGACATGTAGAATCGGCTTCAGGTCTCAATGGTTTAAAGAAGTGTAGAAGACATCCAGGTTCAGGATCATTCATTCATTTATTCAGCATCTAACAGCATCATAACGGGGAGCCCTCTCTCACAGCCTCACGGCGTGGGGAGGCAGCACTAACTAACACGTCACATTCACAGTTCACCTTTTAAACATTGTCGCTCACATTACAGTAAGTACGATAGAGCGCGCTGTTCCGCAGCCTGTGAATAATCTCAGGATCACAGAAGAAGAGTATACACCCAGAAAACACGTTAACAAAATGAAGCCGTTTTCGTTCAGTATTAAAGGATTCATAAAATCTATTTGTACTCTTTTTTTTCTGTTGCTTTTTGGCGAAAACAAGCTATAAAACAAAACAAAAATGCAGAAAAAAAAACATAAGTAAAAAAAATGGGGGTGGGAGTGGTCGTCTGTCTAACAGGAAAACGGTAATACCAAACTGGCCATAACTATGGAACGTATTATTGCGGATTATCGCGACCGGACAATTTTCTTTACCAATTCCCCGAGACCACCGTACGTGTAACTAATGAGGCGATCGCCGTGTGGACGACGATCACGGAAAATATTCCATGGATTTTCAAAGGTTGGTAAAAAATGCTCGGAATCGCTGCCAGTGGCTTGATACTTTTCTGAAAAATTCTGCCAGTTAAATAGTTCATGAATGTATGGTTGCAGACAAGAAAAGTTGTGTCTATAACATGTGTGTCACATTTAATTCTCGATTTGGAGAACATATGCATGAAATAACTGAATGTTATGTTAAATGTGATAGGGTGTGGCAAAGAAAAGGTCCAAGTCTCAGAGTTAAATAAGCACTGAGTATTCGGGGTCCCTGACATTTAATCAATCAATGAATCAATCAATGAATCAATCAATGAATCAGTCAATCAATCAATCAATCAATCAATCAATCAATCAATCAATCATTAAATCGATCCATGGCCTGATTCATATTAAGCTGGTGCTCCTTGAAATGAAAAGGAAAGAAAGAAAGAAAAGTTGAGAATAATTGGTTTACATTACACAAATCCAGCATAAAACCTCCAAAGCCTAGCTTTGAAGGTTAAAGCAATGTTTGCAGCTATTTTCAAAGCTTAAGGCTTTGAAAATAGCTGATCAGCTTTAATGGGCCGAGGACAAGACTGACTTCTAGCATCTCATATTGACTACAAATATAAATCATTGCATTTCCCACAACTTTCTTAAGCTAGTCTTAATACCAGCAGAAAACCTCCAAGTTATTGTTCTTCACTTTAGTTGTTATGGGAAAAGTCAAGAAAGCATTATCATCTAGTTTATGATGAACCCATTCAATCTGGGAACGCATCTGTGTCATTGTTAGATTTATTTGGCTATTCAAAAATAGCAGATCTACAAGATCAAAGATTCAAAGATTTGCAAAAATGTTCAAGATTTAAAAAAAATAGCAGACCTACAAGGTCACTTGTACTCGGTGCCACACTATGAGCTTGTAGATCTGCTATTTTTGAAAAATCATGATCTTTTTTTTTTGCTAATCTATGAATATCTATATTTTTTAAAGCAAACATTTGTAACTCAAACCTCTGCTTCTGGGGGGGTCCCTGGAACTAAACATTTTACAAATGTTCGCTGAAAAAAATAATAATACAGTATATTCAAAGATTTGCAAAAAATGTCTAGATTTAAACACAAATTGCAGATCTACAAGTTCATAGCACGAAGTGCCGCACTATGAACTTGCAATAGCCGAAGAAATCTAAAATGACAGAGATGTGTTCCCGGATTGAATGGCTTAATAGAAACTAATATTTCCCAAAGATCAACACTAGGAGTAAATAGTAGTAGTGCAGTGAACATATATATGTGTCGTTTTAATGGGAAAACATTCACAAAACATTCACTAGACCTGCTACTTTTGATGCTTTTGTGTGACACTGTAGTATGACGATCAAGTAGAGCGTTCATTTACGAAAAAACACAAAAAGTTAGAGTTTGCATGGAGATAAGAGGTTTCTGCTACGACAGCAACTATATATGTTTGGAGTACTGTAACGGCACTCTGGTACATGTACCTATAGTTACTGCCCCCCACTGGTGTGGAGCCATTAGCCTCCAAAACAATCAAACATGACCCCCATGGGTTCTGTTGTGTTCTGTGGATCCCTGACCCCTGCCTGGCTCTGGAATATTTACTGAAGCAATAGTACACTCAAGGGTGTACTTTACCGTCATTATTGTCCCGACAGCGATGCAGTCAGGAACAAGGTGCTTGCACGAGCTCTGAAAGCATCACTGAAGTGCCAATAATCATGGTAAGACACACCCTCGAGTGTAATAGTGATTATATAACAGTTACCATCAACATAAAGCAAATACAATATTCATTTATACGGGGCAATTCACACTCAAATTAACAAACCTTTTTGGTGAGTGTTATCTCTGTCATCCTGGAAATAAATGCGTTCTGACCAGTGGTGTAAAGTAACTAATACATTTACTCAAGTACTGCACTTAGGGGCAATGTTCAGATAGTTTTTACTTTATTGGAGTATTTCCAATGTTTCTGTACTTTTACTTCTACTCCACTACATCTCAGAGGCAAATATTGTACTTTTACTCCACTGCAATTGTTTTAAAACATAGTTAATTTGTAGATTTTGATTATTATTGCAAAACATACATTACCCACTTCAGCCCTACATACATTTTGGCCATTTCAAAATAGCCGATCTACAAGCTCACAATGTACTGAAAATTGGAAATACTCAAGTAAAGTACAAATACCTCAAAATTGTACTTAAGTATGCGTTCCCGGTGATGCGTTCCCGGTCTTAATGGGTTAAAGCTATTATTACGATCATAGATCTGCCCATCAAGCCTTCTGCGAGCTCTACCACCGTCACCGTGTCTTTTCATACACAACATGGCTTGTCCGCACAAACCAAGATCAGCGTCTACGGAGCTGTTGTGATTCCAACCCTTCTCTACTACGGGGTCAGAGAGCTGGACTCTCTGCCGAAAGAACATCAGGACCACTGGAGAGGTTTCACCAAGAACCAGGTGCGCTTCCTTGGTTTTTACCAGCTTGCGAGCTGGTCTAAGAAGAGACTGACCACTAGTCAACATGTGTTCGACAGATTCTCGACATGTTTTCGATCATTGGCTGTCCTTTAAGCCAATGGGGATACTTTCCCATACTCTGAACGGGCGGTCTCGTCCTCCCAAGCTATGGCAGCCTAGCAGTGTTGCCAGATTCTGCAAGACAAATCAAGAACCAGGTCTATATGAACACAAGCCACACATACACGGGGCACACACACACACACACACACACACACACACACACACACACACACACACACACACACACACACACACACACACACACACACACACACACACACACACACACACACACACACACACACACACACACACACACACACACACACACACAAAAGAAAGCAAGCTGGTATACATGACTGTGTGTCATGTCTTGTTTATGTCACAGGGAAGACTCATCCCTCCCCAAACAGATCCGTGTTTTGTGGCTCATGGCTCTAGGCTGATAGCACTCGTGTGTCTAAGCGGCCAGCCTGACAGATTTTGAGATTTTTAAGTCGATTATATTTGCTCATGAAGCTCTCAGTGTATCCATGAATTTCCCTAAATATTCAATCCACATAATGACTTTTTTTTCTCTTTTCATCTGAAACGTTTTCTAAATATGAAATAATAGCCATCATTATACCATCCCTGATGTTAATGTGCGGCTAAATTGACCTTTCTCCCACGGGCAGAAGGTCTTCACACCTCCAGACCACCTGGTGATGCCTCATTGTTGTAGTTAATGCACCGAGGTGCCGCTTATGTGATGTCGGACATTACCGGACATCATCTCTCTAGCCTTTGATTGCCTCTCAACAAAACCATATTTGACAGACATAAGTATCGCCGACATGTTACTGATTATAGAGAATGTGAAAATATAGTAATCTGTTCTTTATTTCCTGCGCAATGGATTAATTAAAGACCTCTGAACGTTGTGCACCCGGCCCGACTCCCGACATTTCCTTGGAGTGAGAAGCCATTCCAAATAAAAATGAAAGTGTTTGAAATAACTCCAACCCAAACCCATAAAGATCTCTAACGCCTGAATGTCTCATCATAATCCACAAGCCGAATAATGTCCTAAATTTAAGTCTGAAAGAAAACATTTTGAAACATTATGAGAGTGTGAGAACAGCTGATTCAGAAGGCATTTTGTAGAATCGGCCTCAGGTCTTAATGGGTTAAAGCTCCCCTAATGCTTTCAATGAAAATGTATTCCAAAGTAATCCAGTAATATCCAACCAAAACTCAGTTTAACTGACAATCTTCTGAGAGTCCCAAAATAAAAGAGCAATGAATAGCATAAGAAGAAAAAATATATTCCTCTCACCCAACCTCTATGTCTGGAGTCTCAGGAGGCTCCAGGGAGAGATTCCTTTGTTCCTTTAATCTGTTTAAGCTCTTAACATCCACCATCAGAATATCTCCTTCATTTCGACCAAACTTTCCTTATTCAGGTCTTAACGTTCAACGGCCACAACATGCAGTGGTTCAAAGTTCTGATCTGGGTTACAGTGTGTAGGCTTCAAAGAGTCTCTTTGTCAAAACACACCAAACACTCTTTCATGGCCAAAACAAAAAAAAACCTGGCCGAATGACTTCCTGGAACTTTTATAGCTGTTCCTGGTACCTCACTTCCTGTAAATGTTGTGCTGCTTTTCCCCCACAGCGCCCCCTATGGAATAAAACCTGACAACAGAGAATTGAATTCAAAACAAAACAACACAATTTAGTAGGTGTTAAATATTCAAACACCTTTTTTAACCAAATGCCCTTCTTATCACCACGTTATGTTACGTATCTTTCAATACTCATACTGTACATGGACAGAACATCTACTCTTTCACACATTTTATGTGACAGTGTTCCATCTACATGTATGTTATTTCACAAATTCTACTATATATATACCTTCCTATGCACGCTGCGAGGACAATTGTTCCTCACAAATATACAGTAATACAAGCAGTGGTGGAAAGTAACTAAGTACATATACTTAAGTACCTAAATACATACTGTACTTAAGTACAATTTTGAGCTATTTTTACTTTACTGGGGTACTACAAGCTTTACTGGGGTACTACAAACTTTACTGGGGTACTACAAGCTTTACTGGGGTACTACAAGCTTTACTGGGGTACTACAAGCTCACAATGCGTCGCGATGCGACACATTGTGAGCTTGTACGGTACATCTTCTGCACAATGAGTACTTTTTAATTTTGGTACTTTAGGTACATTTTGATACCAATACTTTTGTACTTTTACTCAAGTCAAGGACTTTTATTTGTGACAGAGTACTTCTACATTGCAGATACTTTACTTACAGTAAGTAAAACATTTGAGTACTTTTACCACCACTGCTCTTAAGTACAGTAGTACAAGTGCACACGCAAGCGCACAAACGCACGCACGCACGCACGCACGCACGCACGCACGCACGCACGCACGCACGCACGCACGCACGCACACACACACACACACACACACACACACACACACACACAGCGATGTACTGTAACCCGTTACCCAGTCAGGAGGAAGTCCTGACAGTATGTGTGTGTTGGTAGTGTAGACAGTATGTGTGTGTTGGTAGTGTAGTAGTGTAGTGTAGTGTAGTGTGTTGGTAGTGTATGTGTGTGTGGTACAGTATGTGTGTGTGTTGGTAGTGTAGTAGTGTAGTGTAGAGTAGTGTGTTGGTAGTGTAGTTCATGAAATAAGCTTCAGCGTCCTGGACTTTAATTTGTGGCTCCAGTGGTCTGAACTCCAGGCTGACCCAACGTCTCTTGTTTCTCACCGCTGAACTCCAGACGCATCGCTCCACGGCTCACATCTCAAAAGATACCCCTAAAAGTTACCTTTCTTAGTACATTTACTTGAGTACTGTACTTAAAGGAGTAGTTCACCCCAAAAAATAATTACACAGCCCGTGAAGCCTTGAATTGATGGAGATTTATGTGCTTTTGTCGCATTCCTGAGCCAAAAATGTGATGACCGTGACCGGAGACTCAATTGACCTGCATTTGACTTGAGTGTTTGTTTTACTCAGAATATTAAAATGCACAATAAGATATATATACTAATACTAATGGTGAAAATAGCCGATCTACAAACAGGGGCAACCGCACCTATGTTTCACTTGTTTCTAATTGAAACGTGGCAGACCGGGCACGTTTTATTTAAGCATGTTTAACTTACTATACATACAGTATCAAGTACCCTATGATGACGTCAGTCACCTTAAATGTAAGCAGGGTTTCAGCCCATTACAAGCCCCATTGACTTTATGAATAATGAGCATTATGCATCTTATTTTATTTTATTTTATTTTATTTTATTTTATTTTATTTTATTTTATTTTATTTTATTTTATTTTATTTTATTTTATTTCAAGCTAATTAGAGTTGGGGGCTTATCCTGAGTGCTGAGGAGTTTGGAAAGCACATATAGCAACACTTAGAGGTTGTGTGATACATATTCTCTAGTTACAGAATAGGGGTCATCAGAATAAACAAGAACCCACGTTCATTGAAATAATGATGCTAATCAAAATAAGTATTAAAAACAAAATAAAACAAACAAATAAATGTTTATTTATGAAATATTATGAGACCATGAATAGCTCTAACCTGTCTCTCCCCATCTCTCTCTCTTTTGACCACTACCACATTCCTCTCTCTCTCTCTCTCTCTCTCTCTCTCTCTCTCTCTCTCTCTCTCTCTCTCTCTCTCTCTCTCCTCTCCACTCTATCTGTCTCTCCCTCTCTCCCTCTCTCCCTCTCTCTCTCCGTCTCTCCCTCTCTCCGTCTCTCCCTCCCTCCCTCTCTCCCTCCCTCTCTCTCTCTCAGATAAAGACGGTCTGTCTCCAGCGCTTGTCGGGGAGGAACGGCCAGAGGCAGTCGGCGACCGCGGCGCTGAACGACCGAGGCTCTAACGCCAGCCCCAGCCGCTCCAGCCGGGAGCACGCCAGCTGGGTGTTGAGCGGCCGCCGGGCGCCGCCCCCTCCTGCGCCCTCCTCCCCCTCCTCCCCCGTCAGCGGTACGAGGTGATCGGCGGGCAGGCGGAACGCCCGGGCGATGGCCACGGCCATCTCGTACTTGGTCATCCGCTCTTTGGCCGAGTAGTGGAAGATCCCGCGGACGGAGGCGGGATCCCGCCGCTGCCGCTCCGCCAGCGTCCGCACGACCGTCGCCACGTCCCGGACCTCCGTGGGGAACCTCTGCTGGCGGTGGTCCAGCGCGGTGCAGTGGCTCTCCGCCGCCCCCTCCTGGGGGAGGACCCGATCCCACAGCGCCGTCACGGCGCTCTCCGCCACGCGCTCCACCTCGCCGTAGAGGACGGGCACGCGGAGCACGGCGGCGGCGCCGGGGCAGTGCCGCAGCGCCTCCCGCTCGCCCTCCAGCTTGCTCCTGCCGTACGCGTTGAGCGGCTCGGGGGCGTCGTCCTCCCCGTACGGCGGGTCGCGGCCGTCGAACACGTAGTCGGTGCTGATGTAGATCAGGAACGTTCCGGGCGTCTTCGCCGCCGCCTTGGCCAGCGTCCGCGTGGCGTTCACGTTCAGGTCGATGGCCGCCTCGGTGTGCCGCTCCACCACATCCGGTCTCCTCTCCGCCGCACAGTGGACGATCACGTCGGGCAGGAAGTCCCGGACGGCGGCTTTGACCGCGGCCTCGTCCAGGAGGTCGCAGCGGAGGAAGCGGGGTCGGGCGCGCCGGTAGCCCGTCCCCAGAGCGAGCCACTGGTCGCTGTTCTGGTGGAACTCTTTGTAGACGGCCCGGCCCAGCAGGCCCGTGGCGCCGGTCACCAGAACCCTGAGACGCTGTGGGACGGACGCTCCTCCTCCTCCTACGTCCTCCTTGCGGTCGGCGGCGTGTTCGATTCCAGGCATCGGTCCTTGTGATGAGGAGAATAAGTCTGGTGACGATACTAGCTCCTCCCACATTGCTCTAGAAAGGAGCGCTCAGTGGAGTGCATATCTCTGCCAGAAACTCTGTGACGTCATCAGTAGGATGACATCATTTTGACGTTCAAATACGGAGTCTCACATGGCTCCATATTTGGGCATGACCGAACGGCATGACCGGCGTATGGAGCTCCAACCTCCCCCGTCCAATCAAACTCAGCTTCTTCTATGCAACGGTAGAGTCTGTTCTCTCTCCTCTATGGCAGTGGAATGGTGAACCCTGAAGCCAACCCTCAGTGGCGTGCACAGACATTTGGAGGGGCAGGTGCTCAAGTAAATTATACTTTTTTTTGTTTACTTGGTCTGCTCTTTTTTCCCTCTACACCTATACCCCCAAAAATAGCCGATCTACAAGCCCACAACGCCTCGCGCTGCGAGGCGTTGTGGGCTTGTAGATCTGCTATCTTTGGCTAAAGTTCTCCTCAGAAAAGGGATGCTAGGTTTCGAGTGGTTATGGTAATAAGAAAAAGCATATCACATAAAGACTTGGCGGACCCCCTGTAGTAACTCTGAGGACCCCCTAGGGGTCCCGGACCCCCTGTTGAAGACCCCTGCTGTAAACTGAAAAAAGAAAAAAAATTCAAAAGGGCACTTCTGGTCAAGAGGGCAAAGGGCAGGAGCTCAAGCACCACCTAGAGTCTACCTGTGCACGTCCATGCCAACCCTGCAGAAGTCTCTACACGGATGCTACACCACAATGTTGTGAGCAGTACTTAAAGGGGAATTTTGCCTCACGGTTGTCTTACCTGTCTTAACGCGCACCAAGGCCTATTGGTGCGCGTTTTAAGCTGTGGCGGACCTGGGATGGAGTTATGAAAATGTTCTCCTGTACCTTTCATCCTATAGGATATCATAACATCATGGAAAAGTTAAGAAAACCGTGGGGCAAAATATCCCTTTTAACATCAACAAGAGTGTACATGAAACCAACAGGATCCTGTATGAGGGAATGCCAAGGGTGAGAGCTAGAAAATTGCTGCCAGGAGAATGAGACTATATAGCAGGACACTGCCAAAGGCATCGAGAACTGCCAGCCAGCATGTTGGTGCTGTGGGAACCAACCCACGGGCATCGGTCACGAGAACGTCCCACAGTGACATACGTGGATGTCTGGTGGCAGAGGGAAAAAATCGCCTATGCTTGTGCTTCTCAGACATAAATAATAAAATAAATAGGATCAATTATGTTAAAGTAGTGGTTCTCAAACTTGGGTCTGGGGACCCACAGGGGCCCTTGAGGAGTTACATGACTGTAACGGTAACACTCTCAGAGTTAAGATTTCATAATATAGATTGGGGGCCCAGAAATATCAAATGGTGTCAAATGGGGGTCCGTGGCCTAATGCTTATTAAACTGGGGGTCCTTGAAATAAAAAAGTTTGAGAACCACTGTGTTAAAGGAAGACTTAATTCACCCATTTTCAACCCATCTTCATATAAGTGGTCCTCACTAATGCTAATTATAAAATGTCACCCTTTTTGGCTACTCGGTCTGTGTAGTCTACTTGGTCTGTGTAGTCTACTCGGTCACGGCAAGTAGTATCAGAGCCGTCTGGGAGAAATGCGGGGCCCGGTGCGGAGTTGGCGAGCACGCACGCACGCGCGCACGCAAGATTTGTTTGCGGTTTCTGTCGGATATATCCGAGTTTTGGGTGGTTATTTGCGGTTATTTTTGCCCTCAAAACATTAAGTTGGGTGTCATGTTGGGTGTCATGTTAAAAAAAAAAAAATCCCGTTTTTTTGCGAGGCCCCCCCCAGCGCGGGGCCCGGTGCGACCGCACCGTTCGCACCACCCTTCCTGCGGCTCTGAGTAGTATGTCAGTACTTGGACATAAATAACTTTGAGCCGTGAACCTTGGCTGTCATTTTGTCCGACCTTTGAACCTGTCACAAAAGAGTATTATAGCCAACCAATGCAATTTCTGTAAAGTTTTCTACAACCCCAGCCCACTTAACCCTATAACACCGGGAAAGCGTCTGTGACATTTTTAGATTTATTTGGCTATTCAAGAATAGCAGATGTGCAAGCTCATAGCGCGGTACCGGGCTATGAGCTTGTAGATCTGCTATTTAAAAATAAATAAAACATTTGTAGAATCCCCCAGAAGCAAAGATTAGAGTTACAAATGTTCGCTTTGAAAATAATCGACATATATATATATATGTATATATATATTCAAAGATTCGCACAAATGTTCATGATTTTACTAAAGTGCTATGAGCTTGTATATCTGCTATTTTTGAATAGCCAGATAAATCAAAAAATGACACAAAGGCGCGTTCCCGGTCTCAATGAATTAATCCTCATCTGTTAGTTACCTGGGCCACTGCATACTGCAGTTTTAGAAAAGAGGAAAAAATTGCTGACAAGGTCACTGCCAAGTGCTAAGGACTGTAATAGCAAGATATTGAATAATTGTCCTCATTAGAGCTTACAGTACAGAATAGGACTCTCTTCTACAACGTTCTACAACAAAAGGGGAAAAACTCTCCTCTGCGCTACGCTTGACTTGCTTCCTTAATGTGAAGGGCTGTGAATAGATTGTGAACCATCATTTCATTTGGTTTGTGCCTCTTTGGTAAAACCTTGTTTGCCTACAAAGCACCCAAGCATACGAGGCAATAATGTAGATTGTTAGGTTATACAACTTATGCCCTATTTTTGGGCAGTTGCACCGTGCAACCGCCCCTATATGTGAGGTTTGGACCCCCACCCATTGCACCCCCCCAACCCTGCGCTGTGATTGGCCACCATTGTACCCCCATAACCCTGCACCGTGATTGGCCACCATTGTACCCCCCTAACCCTGCACCGTGATTGGCCACCATTGTACACTGGTTGACTCTATTCAGGACTGTGATTGGCTAGTGAAACACATGACACATGCACAGTCCTATAAATAGGACTGTGCACTTAAAAAAAACACATTTATGTTTTTTTTAAGTGAATCACCCACTGTGATGACCACTGTGACCACACCGCCCACTTCACAGTAGGCTACAGAGCCAAAGGTCAAGTTTAACCAGCCCTATACATGTCAGCCATTTGAAAATAACGCTGATGATAGTACTGTCAAACAAGCAGGGGTGTAAAGTAGCTAAGTACATTTACTCAAGTAATGTACTTAAGTACAATCTTGAGGTACTTTTACTTTACAGGTAAAGTATTTCCAAAAGGGGTTCCCACTTAAAATTGGTAAAAAAAAAAGTAAAACATTTGAGTACTTTTTCCACCACTGTCAAACAAGTCTATGAAGCTATCTATGCAATCTAAGACAAAGTTTAATAGCAACATCATTTGAGCAGGCTTTCTGTTCTGTGATAATGTCCCATCCCACGTTAAGTCCATTCCCAACACTGACTGACCCGTTTAAATCTGACCCAAAGTCCCACCTTTTCTCTCTTTGCTTTCAGCTCAGTCCGGGGTCTGAGGCCATATGGTTTGTTTACAAAGTCCATGGAATGTATTTAACGCTATAATCTATTTTTTAATAGACTCTTATCATGTTTTAATCAGTTACTGGAAAGTACTTTGGTTCAACTCCTGCCTTTTTTAAATGTACTATATAAATAAAGATTACTTTCTCTCTCTCTCTCTCTCTCTCTCTCTCCCTCTCCCTCTCCCTCTCTCTCTCTCTCTCTCTCTCTCTCTCTCTCTCTCTCTCTCTCTCTCTCTCTCTCTCTCTCTCTCTCTCTCTCTCTCTCTCTCTCTCTCTCTCTCTCTCTCTCTCTCTCTCTCTCTCTCTCATCATCCCACCAAAGGCATCATTTTGGAGTTTCAAAGATTCACATATATTCATTCTCAGTGATGACAAATACAAGTAGGTAATAAAATATTTAAAACGAGTCATAATACAGCTAGGAGTAGTAAGTCAAGTAATAAAGTATAGACGTGTAATACGTGTGGTTGAGTGACCATAGATTGGGACATACAATAAGACTGCATTATGCACAGTTTAGAATGGCACCTTCCCTGGGTGTTGAGGTAGGATATTACAGTATATGTCTATGCAGAAACATTTCATTTTATGAAATATCCCCCCAAACAATATGGATGAATAAATTAGCGACCAAATATAATACAGAATATAGATCAGAGCGGCAGAAGGGTGCATACGTTAGCATCCAAGTATATACATAGTGCAGATAGCAGTCAGTATTATGTGGTGAATTTCACTTTTAGACAGTGGTGTTAAAAGTACTCACATCCTTTTAAGTAAAAGTAGCAATACACCCTATTGTAGAAATATTCTGTTACAAGTAAAAGTAATAATAATCAAAATGTACAAAGTAACTATAGTAGTTAAAGTTTTCAAATAATTGTAGTGGAGTAAAAAATACCATATTTGACTCTGAGATGTAGTGGAGTAGAAGTAAAAGTATAGACAATTTGAAATACTCAAGTAAAAATGCCTCACAATGTTACTTAAGTACAGTTCTCGAGTACATGTACTTAGTTACTTTCCACCACTGACTATAACAGTTGTGAACTTGACTTTTAGAACATTGTCAGTACCTCTCACCTCTCTGAACGTTTGAGCTCATCCTCACAGGAAAGAGCCTGAAAGCTGACAACTGTCACTGCATTGTCTGTGAGGGTGTATTTCCATTTGCATATTTATATATAAAGATCAGTAGAAACGTCATTGTGATTTGATCTAAAGATCACCAGGTATTTTAACCTCTTTCAACTTGGTACATATATCTAAGTTGGGCATGTTAGACGCAATTCTTTAAAAAAAATTCAAACAGCTTCAGAAATAGCGAAACAAAATAGCCGATCTACGATCCTGTACATTGGTTATTATCACTGTGACACATAGTTGTACCGCAAAGAGTAAAATAGAGCTTATAATGTGATAAAAAACATGTTCTTTGATGTTGCAAAAGGCATCATCTGATCTGAATGAAGATTCATTCATATTTAATGTATATAGTGCCATCTAGTGCCATTCATCAGGTACTTTTAACTATAGAAATGGTATTTTCTTGAAACAGTGGTTCTGATTAACAATATTAACGGTAGTTTTTTTATTTCTGTATTTATTTAATTCAGTAGCAATTGTTTTGCATGCAGATGTTGAGGTGTTAATCATTGGTATTACCCCATTAAGACCTGAAGAAGCATGTGTCACTTTTTCATTTGAGCTAAAAAAGCATTATTTTACACTTTGGCTATTCAAAAATAGCAGATATACAAGCTCGTAGTGCCGCGCTACGAGCTTGTAGATCTGCTATTTTTGAAAAATCGTGAAAATGTGTGCAAATTAATATATTTATATTCTTTTAAAGCGAACATTTTTAACTCAAATCTTTGCTTCCGGGGTTCCCTGGAACAACATAATTTGAGATGGGGGTCCGCGACCAAATACATATCATTTTGGGGGCGTTTTTCAGAAAACTGTTAGGATTTAGAAGACATTTTGTAGAAATCGGCTTCAGGTCTTAATGGGTTAACCCATTAAAACCAGGAAAGCATCTGTGCCATGTCTCCCCTCGGTGTGATAGGATAGGAGAGATGGAAGACCCTCCGTCTCCCCTCAGTGCCTCCTCTGTGTGACAGACAGTCCCTTCTGGTGACAGAGAGACGGTGACATGCCTTTCCTTCAGTGGCGGAACAACTGAAAGCCGGGCCGGGAGGCAGAGCACAGTGATCAGGCCCCCCCCGTGCCACCACGCACGCGCGCTTCGCGCGCGTGCGTGGGTGCACATCCCGCGAAGCGCGCGGAAAATTTTGCGGGTTTGGGTCGGGTCGGGTCACCTTTTGGGGGGCTTTTTGTCACTTTATTTCGGTTTTAGGGTTAGGATAGGGTTAGGTTAGGGTTATGTTGTTTAATTCTTATTTCTTATTTTTGCCTGATTTTACCGATTTATTATCAAAAAATGAATTATAAAAAAATACAATTTCCAAAAATGTACATTCATTTTACATAATAAATTAAAGCTTGACGTTACATTAAATGAGAGGCGGAGAGGCGCCGCGGAGAGGTCGCGGCCCCGGCCCGGTCGCGGCGACCGGGTCGGGGCCGCGACCCTGGAGGGTCCGGCGGCCGGGCCCTCCAGGGTCGCGGGCCGGGAGGCGGCTGCCTCCCTTGCCTCCCCGGACGCTCCGCCACTGCTTTCCTTGTTAAGTCACAGCGTGTGACTCTTCTCAGCCGTCTACAGAAGCCACTATTGACAGTACCACTTGAGCCAACAAGCTCTCCATGTGTCGCGGTCAGTAATAGGAAAAGAACACACTAAATTGGCAATTTTTTCTTGCAATTGCCTGGTGGAAAGTACATCTACTCAAGTACTGTGTTTAAGTACTATTTTGAGGTATGTTTTACTTTACTTGGGTATTTATATTTTCAAACTAAAGTTAAATTGTATATCTTTTGTGAGTGGCAACTGTTTCACAACACCCACTCCATGAATTTCACCCCCGAAAGCCTTTTATTTATATATTTTCTATTGAACGTTGTCGGGGTTGACTTTCCCGCGAAAATGACGTCATCTGGCCGGAAAATGGAAGCGGAAATGCACCGGTTTCCTGTTTGGCCTGCAGGAACTACTGCACCGGTTTCCTGTTTGGCCAGGAACTACCGCGCTAATAACAAAAAGGAAACTCACGCTGATTTTAAGAGATTGTATGATTTGAAGAACGAAAAAAAAACAGAAAAAGAAAACACAGCTCACGGTAACTAAAGCTCCACTGGCTAAGAGAAACGATCCACAGATCGTATAAAACAATTAAAAGAACGCTTTTTGAAACGCTTCCGTCTTCCGGTGAAAACAAATGGAATTATGGGTAACGCAGTAATAAACAAACGGCCTGCAGTGACGGTAATGACCAGCAGAGGTTGCTAAAAATATATTTTTTTAAATTTGCACTGTACAACTTTAAGTTTATTTTCATGACAATGCTTTTGCACTTTCACTCAAGTACATTTTGAACTTTAACAGTGTATTGCTATATTGTGGTAATGATATTTTGAGTACTTCTTCCATCACTGGTTAAGTCACAGTATGTGCACTTCTCAGCCGTCTACTAAAGCCACTATTGACAGTACCACTTGAGCCAACAAGATCCATGTGTCTCGTCGGTAATAGGAAAATAACACTCTGAATTGGCCATTTTTCCTTTAAATTGCCTGGTGGATCTGGTCTAGAGACGCTGTGTTTAGACACATGGTTGATTCAGAGCACATCTCTCTGCCTGCAGAGCATGACAGATGCTGGCCAACTAAACCCAGTACACTGTTCTGTTCGCCCTCATAATATTAGGAGTGAACTTGGACAGAACAGTTTCTTTTTTTGTATTATATATATATTCTGTTCAGACAATACACTAACACAATTAACAAAACCAATGACTCAAAAACAATAAGATAAAACATCATACACAATACAAGACATATCAATACAGACAACAGCAACAACATAAAAAGGGGGGGTGGGGGTGGTGCAGGTATATAGCCTGTTCTCCATATATTATCTAGTAAGAAACAAGTAAGACGCGCGAACGCGGGAAGCGAACGCAGCTGGAAAATAACATACCAAGAAGAAATCTAAAACTGTCCTCAAACTAAGGCGTTTTCAACTTGCCATCCGGCCTGAAATATGCAAAAATTACATGGAATTCTTAGATATCCCAATAGATGAACTTGTCTAGATGCTTTTAGATTTTTGACTGTAGCTGCTATATTTCTCTCAGAGGAGTGTAATTAGTCACTCAGGGGCAGGCGGATTTCAGCCACACTGTAGTGCACTCTGAGATCTGTCAGCAGCCAATGAGAGCGTGAGTCACATGGGGGCGCGGCTGCACACAGGCAGTGCACACAATACTGCACACAGACGGACACACACACAACCCGAGCACGGTTTCATAGTAAGCTCCCATAATTTACATACAGCAGGCCTGGGTAATGTATCTCTATTATCATCTTTGCGGGTGGAAACCTCATATGTACAAAACTGTTACTTTTCGGGATACAAATTCAAAAATAGCAAAAGTAGCAGATCTACAAGCTCAAAATGGGTCGCTTAGCCACTGTGAACCGCATTCACACTGTACTGCAAGTGGTTCTCCACCAGTGGTCCGTTGACCACCAGTGGTCCTTGAAGGGGGTTCCAGGTGGTCCCCAGCTAAATGATGGAGAGTTGGTAACCAAATGGACCCTTATAGAGCTTTAACTCTTGAGAGTGTTATTTGTTATGCTCTCAAGAGTTAAACTATTGTTAAACATCTGGCATTACTTAATTTACAAGAAGTCTACACAATTAGAGGATGTAGAAGAATTGTTATTTTGATCAACGTTTGCCTGTTATCTCTCCTATGGAACCAACATCAATACAGCATGGATGGAATTGTGGACAAAATCGTATCCAACGACAACAACATAGTACTCTTAAGTCTTGGGTCTGAGAGTCTAAATCTCATCAATCGGTGGTTCCTTGGCTCAAATGCCGAATGCACAGGGACGTCACTGGCTCTCAGAAGGTGGGGGGGATGGACTTTCGGTGGACACTATACAAGCTCATAGCGCGGCACCGAGTGCCGCGCTATGAGCTTGTAGATCTGCTATTTTTTTGAAGTTTTACAAAGCTTTGAATATAATCTTTTTTCAAGCGAACATTTGTAACTGTCAAATGTAAACGTATTTTGTATTTTCTTTCGTTTTTTTGGTCGGATTTTGTTAGTTTTTTCCCGGTGTTTTGGTTACTTTATTTCGGTTTTAGGGTTAGGGTTAGGGTTAGGTTATTTAATTATAATTTTTGCCTGATTTTACCGATTTATTATCAAAAAAATAAAAAAAATAAAAAAAAGTGGGGGGTATGAAATCACGGATCTGTAAGAGTGAGGGTGTCGCGTCGTATACGCACAGTGAATGGCCGTGACGCTCCTGCGAATACATAATGGACCTTGATGTGAAAAGGGTTGAAAACCACTGCTGTACTGGATGTAACGTGAGTCAGACTGCTTGTGACAAAGGTCAGCGATGTTATGCAACACTGAGCCATCATCATCATCATCGTCATCATCATCTCCTGCAGCTCTTCATTACATATTGTATAGGCTCTATGCACAGCAGCCATATTGGGAATGAATTGGGCCCCTTCCTTACTTCCTTCACAGGTGTTACCAATGATACAAATGAAGGCTCTGTTCCATTTAGTGTGGCATAGGGGTTGTCTTATTTTCAAGGACCCCCATAACTCTGAGAGTGTACGAATGGAACCAAATGGACCCGTAAGGGTCCATTTGGTTCCATTTGTACACTCTCAGAGTTACACACCCACCATAAGGGGCCATTTGGGAACCAAAATGGAGTGTTTCTAGTGAGCCAACATGCACGATATCAGCACCCTGACCAGAATGGAACAGAGCCTTCATTAGTATCATTGGTAACAACTGTGAAGGAAGTAAGAAGAGGCCCAATTTCTTTCCAATATGGCTGCTGTGCATAGAGCCTATTGCATGTCTTTCCAAGACAACGACAGCTCTGAGCTACACTTATTAACCTCAGTGGTGGAAAAAGTACTTTTTTTTTTTACTTAAGTAAAAGCATCAATACTGCAACGTAGAAATACTCTGTTACAAGTATAAGTCCGGAATTAAAAATGTGCTTGAGTAAAGGTACAAAGGTATTGGTATCAAAATGTACTTAAAGTACCAAAAGTAAAAAAATACTCTTTATGAAGAATGTACCATTTCACAAGTTTTCAAATAAATATTGTTTTAAATAGCAGATCTACAAGCTCACAATGTGTCGCATCGCAACGCATTGTGAGCTTGTAGATCTGCTATTTTCAAATGGCCGAAATATAGGGCTGAAGTGGTTAATGTATGTTTTGTAATAATAATCTAAATCTAAAGTAACTAGTAACTAAAGTTTTCAAATAATTTTAGTAGAGTAAAAGTATAATATTTGCCTCTGAGACGTAGTGGAGTAGAAGTGAAAGTACAGAAAATCGTAAACACTCCAGTAAAGTAAAAATACCTCATAGAACTGAATGAAATGTACACTTTTTACACCAGTTGACTGTAGGCTATGTGGATGTCGATGCATTTGAGAGCCAACTAGATTTTTATTTTTTACCAATATTTCCAGCCCTTGCTATACAGTATAAATACCGACGCGGGCTGCCCTGTGTCATCCATCTTCAGAGGGTGATGTGGACGCTGACAGCCGGCCCCAGACTGTTGTTGATGAGCTCATGAATCATGTCCACAAAGTGTGTGTGTCACGGCACTTCATGAGCCGTGACACTCGAGGGGACGTGTGCCCTTTTGTGTCGCGTGTTCCACTGACAATAACTACAGCGTACAGTGCATGACAGCTTGCTGTGTAGCAGACAGTGTGTGTGTGTGTGTGTGTGTGTGTGTGTGTGTGTGTGTGTGTGTGTGTGTGTGTGTGTGTGTGTGTGTGTGTGTGTGTGTGTGTGTGTGTGTGTGTGTGTGTGTGTGTGCGCGTGTGCTCGTGCGCGTGTGCGCGTGTGTGTGGAGTAAAAGTACAATATTTACCTCTGAGATGTAGTAGAAGTAGTACAGACATTTGGAAGTACTCCAGTAAAAGTACCTCAACACTGTACTTAAGTACAGTACTTGAGTAAATGCACTTAGTTACTTTACACCACTGCGTTTGATATTGAATCAATGAAAAGTATAGCAAGATTGTGACTAAATAATAACTACATTGGATCCATTGGAACACAGGCTATTATATATATTTTTTTTACCATTTCCTGAAAAGTATATACAGTTTAGGTTGTGGACATACACGGTTTCCCGGCCAACATGGACGGTATTTAAAAGCCGGTGAAGGGCGGCTAACACATTCACAGAGAGAGGCATATGGCTCACATCAAAACCTGCCTTCAACTCCAGAAGAGGAATCCAGCTAATTAACCCATTAAGACCATTAAGAGACACAGACCATCTGTGTCATTGTCAGATTTTGGCTATTTAAAAATAGCAGATATACAAGCTCATAGCGCGGCACCGAGTGCCGCACTAAGAGCTTGTATATCTGCTATTTATTTGTTATTGTGAAAAGTTGTGCAAATCTTTGAATATAATATAATATATATATATATATATATATATATATATATATATATATATATATATATATATATATATATATATATATATATATATATATATATATTCAAAAAAAATATGCGATTTTTTAAAACTAAACCAATCTGTGCTTCTGGGGGGGTCCCTGGAATAAATACATTTGACCACTGATATTATAGCAACATAATTTATTTTCAAAAAACTGTTAGGATTTAGAAAACATTTGTAGAATCCCCCAGAAGCAAAGATTTGAGTTAAACACTTTATAAATATATTATTATTCAAAGATTTGCACAACTTTTCAAGATTTTTCAAAAAATTGCAGATAGGCTATACAAGCTCATATCGTGGCACTCGGTGCCGCGCTATGAGCTTGTATATCTGCTATTTTTGAATAGCCAAATTAATCTAAAAAATGACACAGATGCGTTCCCGGTCTTAATGGATTAAATGTCTCCCAATTAATTCAGCTGCCTGTAATTAGAGGGGAATTTATTCCGCATCAATATTTCCCCATGTCAGCAGAAAAGCAGCCTGGGCCACATGAGAGATGGAAATACAGATTCTGTTTTTTTTTTTCTTCTTTTCTCCCTTAAAACCCCTCCGGCCCCGTATCAAGGTTAATATGATGAACTAAAAGTGAGAAAAAAACAAGGTGCTCGGGTGGTGCAGTGGGTAAAGTATGTGCCTGCATGCCCACCACCGCAGAGGTTGTCGGTTTGAATCCAACCTGTGGTTCATCCGGTTTTGTCGAGCATCTATAACATAGACCGTAAGAAAATATGGACAGTGTCACACCATTGGTTATAGACCAATTATTTGTTTACTAACATTGAGCCTGGACGCACAGGTGATTGTTTCACGCAATCAATTCCCAACCTGTTTCGGGGTGCACTGGTTTCAGCACACCCCAACCCCCTCTTGTGTGTGTTGGCTAGTGAGACGCGTCCTAACGAGACCTGATATAATGGGTTTCGTTGCGCGCATACTGGCTGCACGCAGCCAGTATGACGTTGTCTGTTAAGGGGTCTATACAAACCGTAAATGAAGCCTATTTTGCAGCGATTTCAAATCCGCCATCTTTCTGTATCCGGTTGATATCCGATCCGAAATGCAAACGTGAATGAATGCTATTGGCTGAAACCGCAGCGAGGGCGGGTCTTCACTCGGTAGAACCAGTAGAAACCCTAGAAACATACCCTACTGTATCATTAATTTCAAAATAAATGGGACCATAATTTACCAAAACGCAATTTGGTGATTGAGACTTTAAGTGTAAAGTTTGTCCAAAAAAAACATCCGTTTGAATAGAGCCTAATTGCTTCTGCAAGCAGGGGTGAAACAGCGAGACTTACAAGGCCATTCATATGAACCGTAACACTTCCTGTGTGTCTGTGTGTGTGTGTGTGTGTGTGTGTGTGTGTGTGTGTGTGTGTGTGTGTGTGTGTGTGTGTGCGTGCGTGCGTGCGTGCGTGCGTGCGTGCGTGCGTGCGTGCGTGCGTGCGTGCGTGCGTGCGTGCGTGCGTGCGTGCGTGCGTGCGTGCGTGCGTGCGTGCGTGCGTGTGTGTGTGTGACATTGAAGGACAGCGGGGGGGACACAGGGACGTGACTATAAAAATGTGACGAGCTCTTTAATCACTCAATGTAATCACATTATGACACACTGTACACGCCTCAGTGTCCATTTAACCTCCCTGACGGGTCCATTTGGTTCTATTGGTACCCTCAGAACACCTTTTCAGTCATCTCTCTTTACTGTGACTTTGATTTAAAGGGACAGACCACTTTGGTAGAGGTTTGGGTTGTGTCGTTGACTCGTTGCCATGATCCAACTTCAAAGACGAGAAAACACAAAAACATATGAACACAAAAGGATTTCCAAAGATGTACTGCTTGCCAAAAAGGTGTGAAATGCATTAAGAAAAAGAAGAAGAAGAACTCCGTCTCACGTGAACAAATATGTAATTTATTTAGAGCGAGGCAAATGAGTATGACCAACACGTTTCAACCAAGAAGGTCTTCATCAAGGTCTGTCTGGCATTTTTGGCTAATCAGTCACTTAAATACAGCCGTGTACAGCCATGTTCCAATCATGTCAGTACGTTATTATGTCATTATGACATTTGAATAACAGTTGAAGTGAGTACAATTGCCCAAATAAATGAAAATAAATTAAACAAAGGGGAAACAAAGCAACACCCAGAGTGACCAACACCAAATCATCAATTAAAATAACATACTGGGAAAGCAAGAGTAAATATATTCACAGTGTAGTAAATATTTACACATGATCACAGTAATCAAAACAGACATCAGAGAAACGGCAAGTAATCAACCTCATCATTTAGGCCTGGAAACCTAGGTCGAAACGTGTTGGTCATGCTCATTTGCCTTACTCTAAATAAATAATATATTTTTAAGACGGAGTGCCATTTTTGGCAAGCAGTACTTCTTTGTAAATCCTTTTTTGTTCCTTGTTATAAGTTGTTATGTATTACTATAAACATCTATAACAAGTGTTAAAATGCCTCGTAAGTGTTACCTCAATGATTTTAGATTTCTTGTCCACCTTTGAAGTTACATCATGGCAAGGTAACTACACAACCCAAACCTCTACCAGAGTGGTCTTGCCCTTTCAGGACTACAAGTTTGCGTAATTAAAAGTATAAACGTCCGCAGGCTGCTCCTAAGTGGTAATTCACTTTTTGGTTTGAAAAAGGGTCACGTTCAAGGTCACAGTAGAAATACGGTTCTACTGTATTTCAGAGAGAGGTACGGTAGATGTTGCTGAGGGAGTAGCTCTGCACCCCCAGGTGCATTTGTCTAATTGTATCATCAATCATCATAAACTTGAGTTCATAATTTAACCCTTTAAGGCCGGGAAGGGAACGCATGTGTGTAATTTTAAGATGTCTTTGGCTATTCAAAAATAGCAGATCTACAAGCTCATAGATGAGCTTGTAGATCTGCTATTTTTAGAAAAATCCTGAATATTTGTGCAAATCTTTTATATACATTTTTAACTCAAATCTTTGCTTCTGGGGGTCCCTGGAACAAAATATTTTTAGATGGGAGGGGGTCTGCGGTCAAATACATATTATTTTGGGGGTCCTTGACATGAAAAAAGTTTGAAAACCATTGATAATATAGCAACATAAGTAAAAGAAAAAAAAACTCAAATCGTCCGTCCGTCCGTCCGTCCGTCCGTCTTTCTGTCTGTCTCATCCCTCCTCTGCACAAGTCATGTTCAAACCATCTCAACCTCACATCTCTTGCCCCCAAATAAATCCCCCACACTTTCCTCCATCCAGTTCCACTCTTCTCTTCACCTCTCTGCCACACTCCCCCGTTACTTTGTTTGGATAGTTGACCCCATCAGGTCAACCCCTATCCTGGGACATGGGAAACCATACATGCAGTAATGTTGCACAATGTTGCACACATTCAGCAGTGATTTACAGTTTAAGCCACTTTTAATGGAGACGCCAAGACTTTATAATGACAGCTTTTATTTTCTCGTGTGACAAACTTCCACTGTAAAGGTGTTCAATCTGGCATCATCACATTGTCTTTGAAGTGACATCAACAGACAGATGGGTGGATGATGAAATAGAGAGAGGGGGTTTAGAAAGACAGACAGACAGACAGACAGACAGACAGACAGACAGACAGACAGACAGACAGGGGGGGAGAGAGACAGGGGGGGAGAGAGACAGGGGGGGAGAGAGAGGGAGTGAGAGAGAGATATTTATAGGAGGTTTTTACTGTTCCAAAACAGTAATGTATTATTGATCAAGTGCAAACATTTCATTCACCCCACTTTAAGCCAGTACAGACAACATTTTAACCACTTAAACCCTAAAATACTTTGGCGACTGGGGGTTCCCCGGTGCCCTATATTTGGGCCTTGCCGAAAGCTAAAATATTTTCAACTCGGGCGCCTGGAAGCTCTATTAGTAAAGTAGGTTCTTAGAGGTACCAGAATCAATTGAAACATCTTCTGTATCAATTTCTTCTTTTTCTTTTGTATCAATTAAGTGACAGGTTTGTTTTTTCTCACAATGTTAACCCATCTAATTTGCATATGGGGCTCTAAATAATTATGCCCACATTTTTGCGAGGGCCATGGGGGCTCAATTTGTTATTTAACCTTCATAGTCTAGATGACAAATCCACTGAGAAACGGACCTCTCCAAAATCTACCAAGTAACTAGTAACTACAGCTTTACAAAGTACAATATTTGGATCCGAGATGTATAGTGGAGTAGAAGTAAAACGTATTGGAAATTGGAAATACTCAAGTAAAGTACAAATACCTAAAAATGTAAACTGAAGTACAGTACTTAAGTAAATGTACTTTACACCACTGACAGCCAGGTACTGTAGAGTCAGGTCTGCTCTGAGGGTGCCGTCATACGTGCATGGACCATGCCCTGCGGACCGCGTGTTGAGTTCTCGGGCCGTTTAAAGTTTTAAACAGGGATTTGTATTATCTTACAGCTTACAAGATCTAGTATGCAGAGAAGTGATCTGTAGCAGTGGTATAACAACATGCCCTAGACCATTGGTTCTCAAAGTGGGGTCCGGGGACCCCCAGGGGTACTTGGGGGGTTCCAGGGGGTCCCCAGCTAAATGATGGATAGGAACCAAATGGACCCTTATGGGTCTGTAACTCTGAGAGTGGACCCTAACGGGTCCATTTGGTTCCATTTGTACACTCTCAGAGTTAAGATAACATTGATTTTACAACATGAATTGGTGTCCCAGAGATAGAAATGCCATTAAATGGGGGTCCGTAGCCCTAATGCATGTCAAACTGGGGGTCCTTAAAATGTATCTTTTCAAATGGGGGTCCGCGGGCTAATAAGTGTCCATTTGGGGGTCCTTGACATGAAAAAGTTTGAGAACCACTGCCCTAGACTCTCCAGCTCATCCAGCTCATCCATCCATCCATACACCCATCCATCCATCCATCCATCTGAGCTGTGAGCTGAGCTGATATACTTCCTCCTGCTAACTGCCGTCTCCCTGCACAGTGAGGCAACCATGACTCTATCCTGAGGCAACTATAGCAGCATGTTGAAACATCACCATTATACACTGGTCCAACACTGGCCCCCTCCCCCCCCCTTTTTTTTTATCCCCCTTCTTACCAGTATTTCCCCTCCCCCCTATATTTTATCATCCCTCTCAGGCAGTGGTGGAAAAAGCACAAGTAAAAGTATCAATTCTCCAATAAAGAAATACTCTGCAAGTAGCCTAACATTTCTGAAATTCAAAATGTACTTGAGTACCAAAATTAAAAGTACTCATTATGCATAAAATGTCCCATGTCATGATTTAAAATGTATAAACATCTTTTGAAAATAGCTGATCTACAAGCTCACAATGCGTCGCATCGCAACGCATTGTGAGCTTGTAGATCGGCTATTTTCAAATGGGCGGAATGTAAAGGGCTATAAAGTGGTTAATGTGTGTTTTATAATGTAATAATGTGTATCTGCAAAATAACTAGTGACTAAAGTTGTCAAATAATTGTAGTGGAGTAAAAGTACAATATTTGCCTCTAAGACGTAGTGGAGTAGAAGTAAAAGTACTGCAAATTGGAAATGCTCAAGTAAAGTACAAATAACTCAAAATTGTATTTAAGTACAGTAAGTAAGTAAATGTACTTAGTTACAATACACCACTGCTCTCAGGTGGAAACCTTGTATGTCCAAAACTGTTACTTTTCATAGACTTGCTTTGGCAACCACATCAGGGTTAAGCTGATTATTTGCTGCCACCTACTGTGTTGATGCTGCAATTGCACAGTTAATGGGCCAACATGCATAAACAGTCGGGGTGGAAGTAGGCCTGCTCCATTTTTTAATTAAATCTTTTGGGCTTAAATAAAAGTAGAAATACTCCGTTACAAGTGAGAGGCATGTAATATATTACAATGTTTTACTTGAGATGAACAACTAAGTAATGGCGTCAAAGAAAAAGTACTGATTATGCAGATTTTGTATGTAAAAAAACGTGTTCAAACTGCAACCCGCAATGTGAATTGATCCCAGTCTACTCATTGAGTGCCATTGACGTGTTTCACGTGTTTTACCGCAATGGCGGCAACGTGCCAATGATGTGTTTGACGTGTTTTAGAAAAAAAGTTCAGAACCCAAGATAGCATTATCTGAACATTTGCTGCTCCATTGACTTCTTGTTTAACTTATTACTGAAAAAGGCTGTATCTCGGCTCCTGAGCACTTTTTTTTTACTCTGTATTTTTGGCCCAGACATGTTATTTTCAAAGGCACACAATTAATGTCAACAAGGTCGCGATGACCTCATTGACATTTATGAAACCACACAGTGCAACCCTCAGTGATTAGCACCCACCAGGGGATCGATTATACTGGAGATAAATATTCTGTAGAAAGGTAAGAAAATTGAAAAATTCAGAACCAAGGACGGGTGTTTTTGATGAATCTAACATGGTTAAAATGGAGTTTGCAGTTACAATGGGTTTGTATAGGAAGGGGGCGTGTCTGATAAAATGAAAATCAAATATCTAAATACTGAATCGAGCAACTTATAAACTGTCTGGGGGGCTCACTAAGGCTTGAGTAGATGATAAAATCACCAAATGTTTTTTCTGAAAGTGAAATATCCCTTTAAGCATATTAACTGGGAAATGCAGCGGGTATAATACAACAGCATATGCCCATTTATTTTGGTTTCAACATTATAAGAAAACAAACTGCTTCACAGTTGTACTGGAAACAAAAATGTTTATGTAAGTTAAGAAATGTGCAAGGAATGTACAGTATGCCTTTATGTATACAGATAATCAAATAAGAGATGAGTTACGCGTGAAACTGGCTAAAATGATGCCCTGCTTCTGAATGTCTAGGACTGCTAAGGCCCTCTTTTTGAGTTATCATTATTCAGAAATGTCCCGACCGTAAATAAACCAATGAGTGTCCAGATTTTTGGGGGTAGAATTGATGTCAGAGAAGCCCCAAAAAATACCAAAAACATAATGGGTAATCAACTTTTCAAATATATCCATATACACTTATTGCAATACAATACACAGAACATGTATTGCATATCACTGAATTTCTGCTTCTACGTCTTGGTGGCACCACGACCAATGATGGACCTCTTAGTGTTTTTCTCAGGTTTCAAAAGTATTATATAACACTTTGGTCCAAACAGCGCCACCAAAAGGCCAGAACTAGATGCTAAAATAGCAAATACCTCTACTACATCTGCATATTTGCCTGGAGAGCTGATATATGCTGGGATGAAGGCTATCCACACGGCACAGAAGATCAACATGCTGAAAGTGATTAACTTGGCTTCATTGAAGTTGTCTGGAAGATTCCTTGCCATGAATGCTAGGATGAAGCTGAGGAGTGCCAGTAAACCAATATAACCTAGTAACGCAGCAAAACCAACTGTTGATCCCATATCACACTCATAGACTATCTTATCACTTTGATACTGTGTGTTTTTATAAGGAGTTGGAGAGGCAGACACAAGCCAGGCTGTGCAGATTATTGCCTGGATGGAAGTAAGAGCCAAAACTGTTCCTCTCTGCTGCATAGCACCAAAAAACTTCATAATGTCTGCACCCCCAGGCTTGGAGGCCTTAAACACAGCCAACACCACCATAGTCTTTACCAGGATACACGAGACACACAGCACAAAGCTGATCCCAAATACTGCATGTCTCAGCTGACAAGTCCAGAGTCTGGGACGACCAATGAACAGAAATGAGCACAAGAAACACAGTTTGAGTGACATCAAAAGTTGGAAGCTGAGTTCTGAGTTGTTGGCGCGTACCATGGGCGTGTCTCGATGATAGATGAAGATTCCCATGACAATGGCACAGATAAGTGTGCCCAGCAATGAGATGGTTGTCAAGGAGATACCCAGGGCCTCATAGTAGGAGAGGAACTCAATGCTCTTAGGGACACAGTGGTCACGCTGGGGACTGGACCAGAAGTCCTCTGGACAACTGGTGCACTCTGTAGAGTCTAATAAAGATGGCAAGGGTGAGGAAACCAGTTCTGTGAACTCTTAACGGCCTAGTAATGTAAACCGACCGGTCTGAATGGACTAGTAATGTAAACATATACCAGTCTGATTGCTGATCTCTCCCTCAGAACAAGCAATGCAGTCAAAGCAGCAGACAGGTTCTCCTTTCCTTCTGGCCACACGGGATCCAGGGGAACAGCTCTCACTGCACACTGACCGAGGAGGCTGCAGAGGAAAGTAACAACAATCAGTTTCAGCCTAAACTCAATTACATTCACATCATGAGCTCAACTTATTATTTTAGAAAGCTGGACTTACCCTTTTGGATTCAAAATTCCAGGAGATTCTGTCTTCATCAAGGATGAGTTCTTCATCTCCGGAGGCTGACTTCCTGACCACACCTACGTTGTGTACCTTCGTGCTTCCATCAGGGAGCCACGCCCAGTTCATGACATCATATATTGGTAAAGGATCACCATTCTCATCAAATGATAAATGATCACCAACGGATGTGGTGAAGTTGACCTTTTCCAGGTAATACACAAGCTAGAAATTGTGATGAGCAAAATCATGAAGAGCTTTAAAAACCTACTGTATACAATTTACAGTAGTTACATTGAAAAAGGACTGTTCCCTCTCCTGATCGGATGGAATTGGTGTCCCACCTCATCATTTATTTTCTGTTTATTAACACAACACTTGCCTGCCAAGGATGTATATTTACGTCCTTTGTATTTTCAGTGGTTTTCCACCAGTTGGCGCTGTGATCCACCATATGAATGATACAACTTCAGGCAATGATACTGCCTGATGACGACAGACTCGGAATTGACGTCATTTTAAAAAACAAATCAAAAAGCTCATTTACTTCCTGTTTAATTCATGTGGGAAAATTGCTATTCCTCTTGCTTTACAGCAAAAACAAGCCTGATTGAAATGGCCACAGCTTTGCAATAGATTACGGCGAGTGGCAAAAAATAAATCCCTATACTACGACACCCCTGTGCGTGTAATGAGCCGATCTCCGTGAGGACGGAGGTCACAAAGAATGTTCTATGGTTGTTCAAAGGTACAGTAAAAACGCTTGTTTTTGCTGGCAAGGGGACGATAGACAATGTTTTAACTCTGATGTGTTAAAGAGCCGGAGAGACACAGAGACTGAACAAACACCCACACTTTACATACAGCACCTTGAAGTTTTTTCTCAGCTTGGGAACGAGACCTTGCCCTAAGTGAAGTAGTTCAAGTATCGGAGAATTGGAGCAGCAGGAGCGGTGCTCAGTTCGCTGCAACGGAAAAGAAAGCTGAGCCATAAGGCAAAGCTTTCACTCTACCGGCTTCTCTGACGGAAATATCACCTCCGTGACCCAACTCTGATAAGCAGATCGGATGGATGGATGGATGGATGGATGGATGAATGAATGAAGGAATGAATGAAGGAATGAATGAATGGAAAATGCATATTGTGACTTCTTGGGACGGACATCCCAAGAAGTCAAACAGTGACTGGAGGGGCGTACCCTTCCAGTCAAACAGTGCCTTCCTGTGTGGGCACTTCCGCACTCCAGGAATGCGGGAGTGCAGTTTTTAAACCCAAGACGTAAAAGGATCTGCCAAAAAAAAACGTTAAAACAACGGAGGTGTGCCGCCTAAAGCGGACTTCACGGAAAGTTGCCGTGCCAAGCGTTACAAAGTCCGCTTGAGCTGGCTCAGCGCCGTTTTAGTTAATGTCCCGACAGGGACATGATCGTTACTCGTATGCCCCGTTCTTGAACCCCCCCCCCAGTCAACGTTTGCCTTCTTGAGAAGTCCGTCCCAAGAATGCGTTGCCCAGGAGCGTCTACAGTACCTTGTGATAATAAATATCTCCCAAAGTTACTACTGCAAGCACTGAAAACATTTGCTGCCGGGCAATTAGTATTACATCACTATGAGAAGATGTATAATACATTTCTCATCATGCTATTATGGCAAATTTGAATCCAACTAAAACATGAACAGGTAAACTCTGAATTCATAACCCACCTGCCATGGCTGTATTGTCTGCAAACTGGCACAGCTGTGCCCAGTGAAAGGCCCTCTTCCTGGCACACATTGCAACATGTCATGGAGGGCATGGGCCAGAGCATACACAGCCTTGTACACATTATACTCTGCCCTGAGGTCAGACACATCCAACAGGGTATTTTCACCTGTTCCTAGGTCCTCTTGTCCAGTACACACCTCTCCACCAGCATCCACCCACTCTGACGGAAGGGGTGAAAATTTACACTGAAATGTGTGCTCCCAAAACTTCCTCACCTGAAGGAACACAATGAATACTTAAGCATAAATAAAATAACAGATGTCATGTCTCTGTTCTATCTTCATGGTTGTTGTCTGGGTCATTGTCAGGATGTATTTTTGAAGTCCTTGAGACCTGGTATCTCTCCATGACGAATGGTAAAACCCAGGGTGCCTCTCAAGTACGGCAAGTAGTGAGCAATACAAGAACGCTTGCCCCAAAAAATACGCTCACCCCGAGATCTCAGAACGACTGGCACCAGGTATTCCTAAACGTAACCTCAGTAAAACTATGCCTAAACCTAAACTTATGCCTAGCCTCAACCTCAGTAAAACGAATACAAGAATGGGGGGCGAGCGTTACCGTAGTGAGGAGACATTGAGGGCGGATTCAGACTATGGTCCCAGGTGCGCACCCCGGACCACTTGGCAGATGTTGTGATAGTGTGAACGTTGCGTACCGTGCCCCGGAACGGATCACCGTCACGTACCCGGGACCACCTGGGGAGGTAGTCCCGGATCCGGATCATGCGTACTCCAGTACGGAATGCTGCAATGTGAATCCATCCGTATCAACGGAAGGAAGTGGACTGCTAATCATATGTCATTTATATATTTTCATAATGACACATTATTTAACCTGGGTTGTACCTTCTCATAGTTCTACTTGAATGTTGACAAGAAATAATAATCCCGCTAGTGTAGGGTAACACGAGCCGTGGAAAAAACATAAACAAAAAACACATGTGTGCTGCCGCTAGGATAAATATACCAAGGATTAGTCTGTGACGTCACTGCTAAAATACCAAGGCTGCGTCAGTGACGTCACAGTCATGATAATTACAGACAACGTTACTTTGCAAGGTTTCAAAGACCAGCGCACACAACACTTGGTAGTGTATTGTTGATCTGTTGTTATTATAACTCAAGACAACGTCAGGAACACTGTCAAACTTTATTATTCACTCTAAACTCTGACAAGGGACTCTTCTTCTGTGACTGACATTCTCTATCTCCCAAAGCCCCACAGTCCACAGCGCCCCCATGAGGCACATAAATACCATTACTGTTGAATAAAGTGTACTGGGGTGCAATTGGCCAATGTGAATGCAGGCCAGCTGGGGGAGGCCAATCGTACTCGGGAACGGTTCGAATCAATCGGACCCAGTCTGAATTCACCCTGACCCTCATTTACTTTCAGTGCATAGATTTTCCGACAGTAATGTAATCATGTACTTTATAGTTTGCCTGCTAGCAGTAGTGACAGTCTCTGATCTGGCGGTCCTGTGGTTGTAAAACAACCTAGGCCGCTTCTGAACCCTTTCACCAGACCAAGGACAGCTTCCAACGATGGATATTAAGGTTATGAGGTGGTTTCCATCTCATTACAAGCATTTTCTTTGCTGCCGTTAAACCGTCCAGAAACTCTCTTTTTGAGTTAATCTTAGAGATGAGTCATCATTTAATTAAAACAATGTTTATCTAACTCACTAATAAATAATCCCTGTGAAATAATAACATTTTATAAAGGCATACATCATGGATATGCACGCCTATTTTATTTCCAAGTGACAATGACAAGCAATTTAAATCAAGCGATGGAAACAATCTAATGGAGCTTAATCATTCACCCATTAAACAACTGCTTTAATTAATTAGTTATTTAAATGACGGTCGGTTTCAGCCGTCACATTTATCAAAGCTCAGACCAAATGTACACTAGGATTGGCTGTATAGGATTGCTTGATACATCTCACGTGGACGTGGCCAGAAGCTAATTCCTGGGCTCGAATTGAAGCTAAAAAAAAAGTTCCAAAAAGGCCACAAAAAAAAACATTTTGGATTGGATATGTGTCAGACAATGCTGCTCTGCATGTCTACGATGGAACAAACGGGTGTAGATAAATCCTACACGCCCTCACACCAAACGTGATATCTGAGGGGACCGTTCGCTCAAGTCAAAGAAACGATAGATTGATAAATGTTGACAATTGCTGTGATCTCGCCGTGCGGCCATTATTTGGTCTACACCACTTTGATAAATGAGGGCCAATGTGATTTAATCGAAAACAGGCATCAGTTGGAAATTGCTAACAAGTGAAACAAAAGACTCACAAGGTTATTTTCACGGTTGTCGCCAGGGTCGTTGTCAGGACGTATTTTTAACAAGAAGTCCTTCAGACCTGGTGTCTCTCCACGACGGATGGCGATCCCCAGGGTGCCTGTCAGGTACGGCATGAATTCCGGAGTCTGGAGTCCCGTTAATGTGGTCCAGGACTCAGTGGCCATCCATTGCAGACCTGTGACATTCTGCTTTACCACCTGTTTGTGTTGAAGAAAATATCTCAACTTTTTGTGTTTTTTTTTTAAATTAACGCCTACTTGATCATACTACAGCGTCACACAAAAGGGTGCAGTACGTTAGTCCGACAGCGCATTCCTCCGACAGCGCAGCGCTCCGACGTTTCAATACTAAACCCGAACCAAACCCGCACCCTAACCCTACCCCACATAGTCGGAGAAAAGGTCTGTCGGATTAACGCTTGCCTCCCCACACAAAAGCATCAAAAGTTGCAGATCTACAAGCTCGAAGCGCGGCGTGAAGTGACGCGCTTTGAGCTTGTAAATCTGGGTGCCCCTGTGTGGCTATAGGCTCTATGCACAGCAGCCATATTGGGAATGAATTGGGCCTCTTCCTTACTTCCTTCACAGGTGTTACCAATGATACTAATTAAGGCTCTGTTCCATTTAGTGTGGCATAGTGGTTGTCTTATTTTCAAGGACCCCCATAACTCTCAGAGTTACACACCCACCATAAGGGGCCATTTGGGAACCAAAATGGAGTGTTTCTAGTGAGCCAACATGCACAATATCAGCACCCTGACCAGAATGGAACAGAGCCTTCATTAGTATCATTGGTAACACCTGTGAAGGAAGTAAGAAGAGGCCCAATGTCTTTCCAATATGGCTGCTGCGCATTGAGCCTAGTGTAACCCATGAACAGTGTTTGTGGCAGGTTTGCTGTGGATCGGAGCGACGGTGCGTGTGTGGCACCCGGGGGCCGGGACCCCTGGGACGGTGCGCCTCGCAGGTCCGCATGTTACATTTGTGACGTCCGTCCACCCACCGTCCTCCCGCCTGCCATCGGTTGACCCTCTAGGCAATTTTAATTTAGGATGAGGTTTCCACCCGACAGAGACCATATGCAAGTTTAAATTGTTGCTGCAGGACGGAACTGTTCAGGAAATGGCAAAAACAAAGAAAAAAATATAGCTGCAAGCAGCGATAATACGGGGCCAGGAGAGAGAAAGAGAAATGATAATTCCTTTAACAGGTCAGTTCATGAAAGTCCTTGCGGTCTTGTTTCCAATGAGGGCCTGTGAGCAATTAGGGGTTAAGAGTCTTTTGCTCAGGGACAAATTTCATTTCATCGACACATTTGCTGACCTGGCCTGGAATCGTACCTGGGGCAACCAGAGCCTCTGGCTCCCTAACCACTCAGCTATGGCCGCCCCTCAGAGAGAGAGAGAGAGAGAGAGAGAGAGAGAGAGAGAGAGAGAGAGAGAGAGAGAGAGAGAGAGAGAGAGAGAGAGAGAGAGAGAGAGAGAGAGAGAGAGAGAGAGAAGGAAACGGAATAGATTGAAGATAGAAACGGAATAGATTGAAGAGACAGAGAGACATGGAAACGGAATAGATTGAAGAGAAAGACATGGAAACGGAATAGATTGAAGAGAGAGAGAGAGAGAGCCATGGAAACGGAATAGATTGAGTCATGTTTTTTGCAATTCAACTTAAATGAGTCTGCATCAAGTGAGGCTTGAACCGGCAACCTTGCGGTCGTGAGGCACTTTTAAGTAGCTGCAACACTACCTATAGTGCTATAGCTTTGTCCAGGCTGATGTTGTCTGTTGAGGATCACAAACTCTTGCCTTCTGTCATGACCCAAGCCCCTGTTTCACTAACACTAAGATCACTCGTTCACAAACCATTTACCAATGAAGAAATTGTACATCTCCTCAGAACCAAAACTAGTGAAAGTAGCCGATCTACAAGCTCACAAACCATTAAAAGTTGTCAGATTGTACATCGGCTATTTTCACAATGAAGTATGTTATACATTGAAAAAACATACTCTCATTGCTATCTGAAAAGTTGTGAGATTGTAGATCAGCTATTTTCACAATGAAGTATGTAAAAATCACTCAATTAAGTATTTCATGTTATCTTTAACAATTGCAAATGTATTCATTGATAGTCATGTTGTGTGAAATGCAACTTAGATGAAGTCTGCACCAAGTGAGGCTTGAACCTGTGACCTTGAGGTTGTGAGACATACACTTAAGCGGGACGCTATTGGACCAACAGACAAACCTCTGAAAAAAGAGATCACACTGATCATACAGTTTCACGCAAATAGCTGAAAAATCCTGGGTTTAAATGTTTTTCAAACTGCTCAAGATTGCGGACAATCTAAGGGCGGTGCTTACTGGTGATAGATGTGTTCCTCATTAGTCAAGGCACATGTGTAAGCAGGTCTAATGGCTGTCGGCCAAACGAGGCATGACTTTTGCCTGTTTAAAGTTTCAATTTTCAAAAAATTGCTATAGCGCCCCCGTTTGACCAATTGGAGTAAGATTGGTTTCAGTGATATTTGGAATGGCCCTTTACATTTCTGCAAAGTTTCAAAGAATGGTAAGTCTGCATGTATGTGTTAGGGGCAGATGAATAATTGTCATAAAACTGCAATATTCATTGGCTCATTAAAGCTTCATTTTTTCACTTATGGAAAATATTTTGCAAACGTTTTTTGGCATAGGTCCAAAGTTCATGTGTAAAAAGTTTCGTGCAGATTACTAAAAAATCCCAGGAGGAGATAGGTTTTAACTGTTTTTCATATAATTCAAAATGGTGGGAGATCTAAAGGTCAGAGGTCAAAAGTCAGAGTGTGAAAGTTGTTCAGCATGAGGAGACGCATGTGTGCATCGAAGTTTCATGGCTGTAGGTCAAACAGGGCATGAGTTGTACCTGTTCAAAGTTGGCATTTTTCAATTGAGTGCTATAGCGCCACCTTTTGACGAAAGATTGTGAGAATTATTTCTTGATCGTTTTTCATGACCATCTATCATATGGCCGAGTTTCATAAAAAGCGACTGCACGGTTCAGCCAGAACTGCCAAAAGTGGCAGAAGAAGAAGAAACGGAATAATGCCAATAACAATACGGGTCCATGCTGGAAGCCTGGCCCCGTAATAACCTGTATTCCAATGCATCCAATATAATTGTTATGAAGACACAAGCGCCTGGTAATACAATTCATTGGTTCAATAGTATTAAATCCACAGGCAGACCTTGTAGTTATACCAGTGGGATGTGTGAATGGTGTGATTATTTGTTCTATAAATAAAATACAAATAAAAAGTGTAAATAATTTAATGCATAATACATTTTTGTTGAGCATTTAAAATGCTGAACCTAGAGAGAGTGATTGAATTGCATTGCAATACAAAACTAAATAAAACAAAAACTACAATTGCAGCCTTTTGTTTTATTCAGAAAGAATGTCTTCACTTCAATATAGCCAATTTCAGATTGCTTATAATGAATCCCCAATATCGTGTCTGTCGAGTGGAAACCTCATTTGTCGCTTTGCCCCGCGTTTCGAGCTCGCAGATCTGCTACTTTTGAGGCTTTTGTGTGACGCTGTAGTATCCTACTATCCTACTATAATTCTAGTAACCTCACGGTGACGGCGGTGTCTTGGTTTGGGGGACTCTTGATCAAACTGCGCATGCGTCGTTGCCAGGTTTCGCGAGAGAAACAAGCAGCAAGGTCTATGAAAACGAGGCCAAACCAAACGAACCCTATACCACCAACGTTGCCCCTACAGCGCTTACAGTACGCCGACATGGCAACACCGAGACCCCGCCCACTCTCTCAGTACAATTCTTTCTGTGGAAAATAAACACACCAGACGGACCCGGGGCGGGGCGAGTAACATGCCTACGCCATTCTCCGTGCTGATATATATATATATCCGCCCGTGGGTAGGGGTGGCCGCGGGCCGGGGGGTGGCGCGACGGGAGCGACGGGAGCAACGGGGGGGGGGGCGGGGAGCGACAGGGGGGGGGGGGCGCCACGACGGGACGCGCGCGGGGGAGAAACCGCGCGACAGGACGTGCATTAACCCCAACTTTGCAACTACTTTCGTCTGCGCCCTTCACCGGGTATGGTCTAGTGCAGTGGTTCTCAGACTTTTTCATGCCAGGGACCCCCAAATTGACACTTACTTGCCCGCGGACCCCCATTTGAAAATATATGCCAGGGACCCCCCATAAGAGAAGATTTTTACGGCTCTAGCAGTGATTCTCAAACATTTTAATTTCAAAGACCCCCAGTTTAACATGCATTAGGGCTACGGACCCCCATTTAATGGCATTTCTATCTCTGGGACCCCAATTCATATGGTAAAATCAATGTTAATGTAACTCTGAGAGTGTACAAATGGAACCAAATGGACCCGTCAGGGTCCATTTGGTTCCATTTGTACACTCTCAGAGTTACAGACCCATAAGGGTCCATTTGGTTCCATTTGTACACTCTCAGAGTTACAGACCCATAAGGGTCCATTTGGTTCCTGTCCATCATTTAGCTGGGGACCCCCTGGTATCCCCTCAAGTACCCCTGGGGGTCCCCGGACCCCACTTTGAGAACCATGGGTCTAGTGGAATTCATTTAAGAAAAAACGCAGAAAAGTTCAAATATGGAGATAAGAGGTTTGTGCCCGACAACAACGATATCATATCCTAACACCAACCTCCTCCATGAGTTTAGCCATATGGCCCTCATAGGCAAATCCAATGACCACGCGAGCCGTGGACGTCTTCATGACCGTGACGATCCTCTGGACCTGGGCCGGCTCGTAGTCCCGCGGCAGAGCCTCCACGTAGGCCAGGCAGGCCAGACCGGACCGGAGCAGACTGGACTGGAAGGACCGGGCGGCGCTGTGGCCGTAGGCGTCATCGATGATCACCAGGCCCACCCAGGTCCACCCAAACCGCCTCATGATCTGGAGCATCGCTCGCACCTGATTGGATGAAGGATGGTACATTTACTAAAACTTTTTATCGTTATTTCAAAAGATTTTCAGAATGTTTTGAACCAAAAACAATACAACACAATATTATAAAAAGTAAAGAAGAAGAAGAAGAAGAAGAAGAAGAAGAAGATTTTTTTTTAAATCTCAACATTAACAAAAGATATTTACATTTACATGAAATCAAGTGGTGAAAATAGCCAATTTCAAAACATTTCGCTTAGCTATGGCGTTGCGAAGTTAATCACTATTTGATAAAAAACAAATAAGGCTTCATCAAGTATTGTCCATTCAGAATATAAGTTTGGGTCACGTGGAGACGCCATATAATATGTTTGGTCTCAGGGTGTTGGTATATATCAGACACGTATATAACATGAATCCAACTAACATGGAATCTATGAAAAAATATGTTTAATCTGACACACAATTTTATGCAACATGTACTACATGCAGTAGGTCCCTGCTTCATCTCTCTCTCTCACAGCTAAGGGGTCCTCTTGGGCTGAAACACGTTGAAGACCCCTGCATGGTCTAATCATTCTCTGATAGTGCTGTCAACAGAGACCTTCAGGCAACTCATAATACTCGCTATATGCAATATCAATTACAGGCACTAGAGGGAGATATTTGTCAAGTGTGTGGAACATGTTAGCTCTTCTCCAGGTGTTTCGCCCAGGCGGACAGGGTTTTGAGGTTAAGGTTAGGGTTAGCACTATCCGCCTAAGTCATCTCTTTGACTTAGGCTATTATGAGAAGAAAACATATGCCTCATGTTTATCTGCCTTTATGTATATGCGCCTAACTCTACTCTCCTAACACTGCTGATTCACCATGCAATGTATTGCTCATATGTCCTCAGAATGTTTGTTACACTCCAAAATCATAGGCTATGCCTAAATCATCTCTTTGATCACGTTGGATATATTTCACCCAATATAATATATTCCATAAAACAATACCTATCTTCAAAATATATGAAAGTAGGCCTACAACAATACATGACAAATTGAGGTACTCCTCTTTCATTTGTCAATATGAAATATTGCAAAAAAATGAAAAACATCATCGGGGGGCTCTATAAAAAAAGCAAGACCTCATAGAAGGAAAAATGTGTGAAAAATGTGGGAATTGTTAACAAAGAATTCCCAGTCCTGGGACATGTGAGTCCAGTGAAGGCACAGTCTCCCTTCATGACAACTGTGGGAGAACCCACTTTTTTGTTTGCTCTCTATCACTAATGTTGGGTGAAAATCACCTATAATCACCCAGAAACCAGGGATGGGGGCAGTAGTCCAGGGGCCAGGCCAGATTTTGGTACCACCAAGGTGACCGTAAAATGTTTGTATTTTCGTCTTCCTACATGTCTCTAGTTTATATATTTGTATGATAACCCTGCCAATCTCGTAGCTTAATGGCAGTTATCACTCTCTACACAAGCCTACCCCTTATGAAACTGTGATGTGTGTGAATCATTTATATGACTTCTAGACAATACTTTTTGGAAACCAATGGTCTAATAAACAGTCTGCCCCAAGGTGATTTTACCAGTAGAATCCATTTCTGCTGAGAAAAGTTTGGTATTGTGCATATTTAATGAGATAATTTGCATATTGGAACACATTTGTGGAAATAATGATATGATCAATCGAATTTAAGTCAAATATTTCCAAAAGTCTGAAACATATGTGAGAAAATAAATAGTGGAGATACTTCTGTGGCCTACTGGTAATGTACACCAAAAAAATGGTATAGATCAGTCCAACGCTTTGCGAGGTAAGCCCCATAAAATCAGACACACACAGATGGTTGATTTAGGTATCACTTTTACTTCCATGTAATATTTTTGAGACCAGTAGTCTAGCAAACAACAAAAAATGTCCCCAATGTGCTTTAATAAAAAGTAATAATATAATAATAATAATAAGGGTAATAATAATAATAATAATAATACTATTAAAAATAATAGATTTTCATAAAATTACAGTCATTGGACAAACTTAATCACAATCGTCCACATCACTATCATTCATCTCTAAATACTCTTCTTCCAGGTCATTTGCTTGATTGTTGCAGGTTTGCAGCCTACACATGTCTGTGCATCTCAGACCATTTCCAAGGCATGGGCAGTCTGGTAATTTGCATGAGCGTGCACATGAGCAAGACAGCAGGTCCAAAACAGCCTCTGGTGCAGGTTTACCTCTCATCCACTCCACAGCCAGATCCCCATCATTAATCTTCCATCCATGATCCGTTGGATGTGGTACACTGGGATTTCTCTCCAAACACCGCCGCCAGATAGCAGCCTGATAGTTTGCCCTTAAGGCATGCATGAAGAGACAATCTTCACAAGGGGGAAGTTGACTGGAGTCAACTTCTCCACGCCTTGCGCAAAACAGATGGTAGCGAAGCTTGTTGACTTTAGTTGTGCTTGTGGAAGTTAGGTACATACGACATGTTACCTCCTCGAGATTTGCAAACAGCTCATCAGAGACTTCCCAAGAGCTTCCCAACTTCCTGAAGGTGTCTTGACAGGTCTTGCTAGTCTTCAGTTGTTTAAACATGGCTGACTTTCCACGTCCAGTGAAAGCACTGACTGTATCACAGCCTGTAAAGGAGTGCATTCCAATCAGAGCATCACAAACTCCATCTCCTAGTGCATCACTTAGCTTGCTGATGTCAGTGAATCTTGTACGGTTTTTAGTGCCACATTTTTGGTACATGGGACACTGAATTCTCTTGCTGACTCCTATGCATATAACCAGGACATCTGTGTCCTCTGCTGTGACTACAATGCCCTTGTAGCCTGATTCAGCTGCATGTAGAGCATGGAGTAGAAGACGGGTGTCTGCTTCTTCCTGGGTACTCGATAGCTCCGGAACCTCCTCCCATCGTTCCCTTGTGAGTTTGAAACAGGCATCCTCACAGGTAACATACAGCACTTTGTCCTTTATCTTGTGAAGTTGATCTTTCCATTCTTCCACCAAGAAACGGATGATGTGTGTTTTGTTTGTTGAGCTACACAAAAGCTTCCTCCACTGGTGTATATTGTGTCCAGGCGCAATACACCTAAGCTGAATGCCTGATTCTGCACCTCTTTTTGCTCTCTCAATCTTTGATTGACAACTTTCTGTAAACGTCGAAGATAACATCAATGCGCTTGCTCTGACCACCTTCATGCATAACTTGAGCCAACACTGATTCTGCCAGTTGGGTGAAGGTCTTGTTATTCCCATTAATCTTTTGGACCAGGCTCATTCCATCTATGAGAGTGGCTGAAGGCACAGGGATGGCCTCTGCTGGGGAGACAAGTTTATCCAACTCCCTGGCAAGAGCTGCCTTGTTGGTCTTACGAAGAGACCCATCACTGTTAGCCAGGGCCCAAGGCAAAGGTCCAAGTGGGTGGACTAAAACTTCATCCATGTGCAGTTGCCTGCTTTCGGCAACAAGAATCATCTGCCCAAACAGCTTCTTATCAGCCTTGAGGATAACTTATTTTTTGTTGCAAACCGTACGTGATGTCTTGCCAATGTCTGAGAAGGTCTTCAGCTTCTTCTTTGTAATCCTGTCATTAAACTTTGTCTCTGGACTGTCTGACTCCATTCTCTTTAGCTTGAACTCTTCATACGCATCTTTACCAATTGTATGGGCTTCAAGAAGGTCTTTAGCAACATCTGGAGGTGCAGCAATGCCAGTGGACAAACTGACAAGGTTTTCATGGTCAGGATCAAAAGGACTGATCCAGCTGGTCTCCATAATTTGAACAAGTGACTGGACATCAGCTTCATCCTTCTTTATTCTCGGCAAGTGTTGGTCTGGATGACTGAAGTAGGAGTCATTGTTAGTCATGTCCCTAAGCTGCCTCAAGTATCTGCTCCTGTACTCAGATGTGAGGTAGTATCTTGTCACAGCTCCCTCATTCAGACTGAAGCCCTTTGTTCCGCCAGGAGTTTGTGTATCTCTGTTGACAGTCTCTTCTATTGTTTGATCTACAGGTATACGCCCAAAGGGGTTATGGCTGCCGATTTGAACTGCAAATCCCCCTTGAGTGAACTTGGTGTAAACATCTGGATGTTCTACTGGAAGCTGAGTCATAGAGGCATAGTAGTATGGCAGAAACCGGGAATAGTTCACCTTGTCGTAGGCAAAACACCATGGGATCATCTGTCTGACAGCTGCAAGGTGAAGCATCCAATTGCCTTCCCTTGAGCCTCTGATTAGAGCCAGCATAATTTCTACCAGGTCAAGGTAGGTCATCCAGAGCACAGACAGACTTGTGGCATCTCTGAGGGACCCCTGATATACAATGAACAGTTCCTGGATACGTAGACAAGACTCTGTCTGCCGCAACCTTTCAAATGTTTCCTGACAAACCTCACTTTTGAAGCTCTTGATGCACTTAAGGGCTTCCTCTAGATGGTGAAGCTCTTCTGCCTGGTTTTGTTCCATCCATGTAAGGAAGCCTTTCCATACTAGCCGTAGCAGGGCTTCATATACAAGCTTGTGCAATCTAACAGCTCTGTTATATTTTCGACCCTGCATGACTCCGTTCACAGAGCCTTCTGCTAGAATGCCTGCCTCCACACAAAGGTCACTGAGTCCTGCATCCTGGAATCTCTTGCCTATGACAGAAAGCAGGTTGCATATTGTGTGGAAGGTTCCCATCCTGATAATGATTCCCTTGAACTTCTCCTGCTTCCAAATAATTTCTGCAGCCTTGGCAAACAGAGCCTGATCAAAGACACACACTATATTTTTGAGATGAATCAGAATCAGGGTTTATTGTCACAACAGTCAGTTACAAGTAAAAAACAATGTCAGTTACAGGTAAAAGGCTAGTGAAATTCATTGTGCTTCTTTCAGCTAGGCAGCCTTCCACATCTCCACGGCGCCACAATGGGGGGTAAAAGCAACCCTCCACACACACCGCAGCAGCCTGTGTGTGGCGCTATCAGGTGGGGGTGGAGGTGGGAGTGAGAAAAGGGGGGGGGGGGTTAGGGTAGTAGAGAGATGGGAGAGGGAAAGAAACACGTGGGGGAGTTCAAAAAAATCAAATGTTATCACAGTCATGGCCTACAGATTACAAGACATAACAGGATAAAAATTTGCAAAAACAACTCATGTGTAGACAGACATGTTCAAGCCTTGCAAGGAGGGGGGTAAGGGTACATGGTCAGAGGCAGCTTGGGTGCACGGGTGTTATCAGTATTTATGACCAAGTCCGTTAGGGTCACAGTGTCTCTTGCGCGATGGATCGGTTGAAATAGTGTTCTCCTTATCGCGATGGAATGCGAAGCAACACAGCTCGAGAGTCTCTGCTGCCGGAATCTATAACAACAGGCATGAAGCAGTCAGTGTCCCACCGCGGCACAAGGTCATGTGTGGTGTGTGAGTGTATGCTGCTATCTCGCTCCCCCCCCGCATAGGCAGGAGATGGTGGTTCAACAGCAGATGGTTAGGGTGGGAAGGGGGGGTGGGGGGGGTCCCAGCGAATGAGGCCCAGCTCAGCGTAGCGATGTCTCCCCTCTCGTCCGCAGCTCCGTGATTTGTGCGGGCAGGGGATTCGAATATTTCCCTTGAAATCCTTTTTAGTCCGAGGCGGGTCCGTTTGCTCCCCCCCTATAGTCTGTAAGGTCCACGCGATTTTGCCGTGCCAGGACGGCCAGACGTGCCGCTATGAAGTCGAGCCTTGCCGTCTGTTCCTGGACCGACTTCCCAATAGCCATAACCATGATCGGCAAGCGAGGCTGGCCCTCCATCGCAGCCGTCTTCCCAATTTTCCGGTACACGAGAGCAATGCCCGTGCCAATCAGCAGTAGTCCCACCACCAGAAGCCCAAATATGTACACATCTTCCGAATCCTCAATACTAAGTAGAGAAAGGCAAAGTGGCTGCCATTTCCCGTACGAATCTCTTTGATATCCCGCAGGGTAGGTTTTAGGAGGACAATTTGCGTCTGAAGCGCCCTCAGACTTGGTTGAAAAAATAGTGTCGATCGCGTTGAACCCCCAATCGATCAGGAAATTCATGGTGGTCGCTTCGAGGTTGAGGATTGTAGTGAGAGATCGCTAGGCAGACCCGTTGAGCTCAGTCACAGGAATCAGGCGAATGCATACGAAGGACAGGACACACAGGGTTAGGGAGGTAGGGGAGGCATAGATAGCCGGGAGGCTCGCCATCTCGGCTCCAGGCTCCGCCGGAGCCTAGATAAGCTAGGCCAAGGGAGGGAGGGAAAAGAAAATGCGACTGCCTCCGTCGAAGGTCAGAAGACAGACAGACAGACATGTAGGGACTGCATGATGGCAAGTGTTTTCTCCAAGACTTCATTCACTGTGGACATGTCAGTTGCTGGTGCATTGATAGTGGGTAGGTACATCACTGTATCCTGGACAACTGTGATTTCATTGCGGATCTGGATATTAAATCCTGTCCAGCTACTGATGGTTTGATTATCAGCAGCTGAGATTCGAGTGAGGAGCCATATAAGATTATTGTACCTTGCCTGCTGGGTCACATTTGTTGAATCAGTGTCGGCAGTCTCAATTTTGGGTGGTCCAGCTCTCTGTCCAACATTATAAGTTGGTAGTCTGAGTGGGACAGGAGCGATGCTCCTCTTCTTTGATTTTGTTATTTTAGGTACTGCTGACTGTGGTAAAGGTCCTTCAACTTTGGGTTGGATAGCAATGCCATTAACTCTATGGGATGTGCCACCACCACTGAGTGTCTCTTCAATCCTGTCTATGTTGTCCCATGCAACAGTTGTAAACACATGGGGATGATCATTTGGAAGAAATATATTTTCATTGGCAAGTTCTAGCTTCTGAAGACACAATGCTGTGTCAATCTCTTGCAGTTGTGAGTAAGACACACTGTGGCCAAGTCTATTCATCATCTGAATCAGTTCCTTGTTTCCTGTCAAAGACTTAATGGCAAAAGCGAGAAGAACGTGCTTAGGTGTTTTTGTCCTGCCAGATGTGACAGCAAATACCAGATCACTGCCAAATGACATTACCAGGCGTTGGACTCTTGGTGAAGGATTGCCACACTTATTCTCACCAGTCAACAGTGTCTTCAGAAATGTAGCAATTGAATCAGGAATAATGCAGACATTATGAAGTTTTTTGGTTCTATGCAGCAGAGAGGAACAGTTCTGGCTCTTACTTCCATCCAGGCAATAATCTGCACAGCCTGGCTTGTGTCTGCCTCACCAACTCCTCATAAAAACACACAATACCACAGTGATAAAATAGTCTATGAGTGTGAAGTGGGATCAACAGTTTGTTTTGCTGTCTTACTAGGTTATATTGGTTTACTGGCACTCCTCAGCTTCATCCTAGCATTCATGGCAAGGAATCTTCCAGACAACTTCAATGAAGCCAAGTTAATTACTTTCAGCATGTTGATCTTCTGTGCCGTGTGGATAGCCTTCATCCCAGCATATATCAGCTCTCCAGGCAAATATGCAGATGTTGTGGAGGTATTTGCTATTTTAGCATCTAGTTTTGGCCTTTTGATGGCACTGTTTGGACCAAAGTGTTATATAATGCTTTTGAAACCAGAGAGAAACACTAAGAAGTCCATCATGGGTCGAGGTGCCACCTAGACGTAGAAGCAGTTATTCAATGATAATTCATTTTCTGTGTATTTTACAATAACTTTTTGAAGTCCTCACGGTTTCAATGGGTTATAGCTGCTTTCTGTGATATTTTGGTGGTCAAAAGGCTTGAAAACTATATTCTCTTCCAAAATAATGTTTTTTTGCCACTTCGTCCTCTGAGATTTGGTCTAGGTTTAAAACATCAAACTTATACTAGGGTATATGGATCCTTCACCAGTGTACCATTAATATTTAGTTGTAACTCATTACGGTGTTGATTGTTCTGTCTTTCTTCCATTTCCCTTGGCACTCTCAATAACACTGATGTAAAATGATTAAAAATGTATTACCTGATGTCTAACGTGTGCAAATTGCTGTGGTCAGGCCAGACTTTAACACATTGACTGCCTAGATCGAGATAACTCGATATTAAGAATCCAGCGCTTGACTGCCTAGATCGAGTTAACTCGATATTAGGTCTTTTCATTGGTATAAGGTAGATTGCAATCTTCCACAACCTGTGTATTAATATTAAGCTTCTACGACAAAAGAAAAGTCACATGATCGCAAAAGTCACATGATCTGAGCAAAACACTACAAATCGGGTGCAGAAGAACACTGTCTGTGGCATTCTAAACAAACAGTGAGCAGAGACGGACAGACAGAGAAAAAGAGCGAGCGAGAGACAGCGACTGAGAGACGGAGAAAGAGCAAGCGATCGTTAGTTAGTTAGGTAAAGTTAGGAGAGGTGCAAGATATATATATATAGGTGAGAGTAAGACGTTTATATAGTATAGTATAGTAGTATAGTAGTGCATAGATATATAGGTGAGAGAGTTAGGTGTACATATTTATAGGTGGGAGTTGGGAGTATATTTTTTTCGGCGAGATGAGACGAAGAAAAGGCAAGGGCAAATGCCCTCGGAGGGACCCGACCCAAAGAACTATTCTGGAAACTATGAGCTTCACTGCTCCCTCGGGACCACCACCACCACCGGGACCACCATCCCGACCTGTGGAGGGACCACCACGACCTGAGAAGCCGTCGGCGGTGGCGTCTTTCACCGCTCCCCCGCGACCACCTTCGCCACTAGCTGGGGGCTCCAAGGAGGTGAAGGCGGCGTGTCTCACTACCCCCGGGGGATCTGTTGACGTGAAGCCATCTCTATCGGTGAAAGATACCTATGTCTTCACGTCAGCAGAACCTCCGCCGCGACCACCACCACCACCACCACCACCACCACCGGGACCACCATCCCGACCTGTGGAGGGACCACCACGACCTGAGAAGCCGTCGGCGGTGGCGTCTTTCACCGCTCCCCCGCGACCACCTAAGCCACTAGCTGGGGGCTCCAAGGAGGTGAAGGCGGCGTGTCTCACTACCCCCGGGGGATCTGTTGACGTGAAGCCATCTCTATCGGTGAAAGATACCTATGTCTTCACGTCAGCAGAACCTCCGCCGCGACCACCTCCGCCATTGGAGGGATCCGAGAAGACGAAGACTGCTCCCCAGGGATCTGAGGAGACATCTGTGTCTTCGACCGTTCCCCGGCGCAAGCCGCGACGGAGGCCTACGAAGCGACCGCCACCACCTCCCCCACCACCTGCGGAGGTATCTGAGCCTGAGGACACGAACCCACCGGTACCAGACTGTCCAGACATCGATCCCGATCCCGGACACCGGTTGCGTAGTAGCAGCAGGCCGAGCATCGCGTCGTATCGCCCAGACACTACTGACGGTGAAGAGAGCTCAGATTCCGACTGTTCTGGCTCATGGGAGCCAAGCCCAAGGAAAAAATATCTGGATCCGTTTACCAGTGGTAAGAATATATATATATTTTTTTTTTTTATCATATTTTACCTTTTGGTTGCAAAATAGCAGATCTACAAGCTCACAACTGGATACTTTCTAGGATATTGCACTCTGGGTCAGCCAGTTATAAAATATCTATTTATTTTATTCTGTATCTATTTATATGCATGTGATTTATTTGATTATGTTGACGATGTAGCCTATGCATTTGTTGACTTGTAGATCTGGGGTTTTTTTGGGGTGGGGGGTGGGGGGGGGTAGAGGGGTCATGTCATGACGACATGTTTTGATGCTGTTGTGGTCGAAGATTTGTGTAGATCTGTTTTTTTGGGGGGGAGGCATACTTCAAAGGGAAGAGGTCATGTCAAGACAACAAATGCTTTGATGCTGTTGTGGGTCGACATGAGGCCTTGTAAACAAAGATTTGTGTAGATCTGTTTTTTTTGGGGGGGAGGCATACTTCAAAGGGAAGAGGTCATGTCAAGACAACAAATGCTTTGATGCTGTTGTGGGTCGACATGAGGCCTTGTAAACAAAGATTTGTGTAGATCTGTTTTTTTGGGGGGGTTGGCATCCTTCAAAGGGAAGAGGTCATGTCACGACAACAAATGTTTTGATGCTGTTGTGGGTCGACATGAGGACATGTCAACAATGACTATCAAATCCCTTTGATGGCTTTACTTTTTGGGGTGGTGGCCAGGTGCACCGAGGCCCCCACCATCATAATAAAATTCATCAAAGGTCCCCTTATGTCCACAACATCAACAGTGTTTGATCTTGTTTACTTTCAGACGACGAATATGAGTCTGATGATGCACTGGCGTCGTCATCTCATCATACACAGTCTGCTAGGAACGGTAAGTCTGTTTCAAACATTTTCATTAGACAGTTGGTTTTTATAGATGCCATTTTCTTCATCACGTGTCCATTTGGTTCTTTTTTCTACACATCGTACTGTAATGGTAGCCTTGGCTAACCAGGCTACTGTATTTGGTCATTTAGGGCTAAACTCTGTTTGTGTTTGACACAGTGTCATACATATAATCTGGTCATACAATATAGACAAACACATACAGAGCCAGCCCTGGCTAACACCCCACTCTGCAATGATACATGTCATTCATTCTAAGTTCCACAAAGTAATGCACCACCCATGCTGTCAGTGAATATAAATGTATATCTTATTTACCAAACTATTTTATGTTTTACTGTGATTTCAGACATGATGGATGTGGAGGAAACCGGGCCATCGCGTTCAACCGCAGTACCACGTGTCCGCCGTGAAAGAGGTGAGACAGTTTTCACAGCTGTACCACACAGCATGATTTTGACAGTACATTTTGATTCAGTTTTAGTCATAGTCTGTTGAATAAAATTCCATTTAGTTTTAGTCATATTTTCATATAAATCAACACTGCCACACAAACAAAAAAGATGTATTACTGCTAGTTGTAGGAAAGGTAAGACGTGTCTGTTTCGAACATTTTCAGTAGACAGTAGACTGTTGGTTTGTAGATGGCTTTTTCTTCATAATGGTCCATTTGGTTACATTTGTACACATCGTACTGTAATGGTCATTTAGGGCTAAACTCTGTTTTTGTTGACACATAGTGTCATACAGTACATATAATCTGGACATACAATATAGACAAACACATACAGAGCCAGCCCATGTCATTCATGACATGATACATGTCATTCATTCTAAAGTTGCCATGCTGGCAGTGAATATAATTGTATATCTTATTTACCAAACTATTTTATGTTTTACTATGATTTCAGACATGATGGATGTGGAGGAAACGGGGCCATCGCCTTCAACCGCAGTACCACGTGTCGGGCGTAAAAGAGGTGAGACAGTTTTCACAGCTGCACCACACAACATGATTTTGACAGTACATTTTGATTCAGTTTTAGTCATAGTCTGTTGAATAAAATTCCACATAGTGTCATAATCTGGACATACAATATAGACAAACACATACAGAGCCAGCCCTCGCTAAAACCCCACTCTGCAATGATAAATGTCACAAAATCATGTACCACAACAACATGATTTTGACAGTACATTTTGATTCAGTTTTAGTCATAGTCTGTTGAATAAAATTCCATTTAGTTTTAGTCATATTTTCATATAAATCAACACTGCCACACAAACAAAAAAGATGTATTTTATGGTAATTGTGTATTTCTGTAATTCACAGGACATGGTGGGAGGCCGTCAGCTGTAGAGCCTGTGTGGAAGGACACAGATTGGGAACCTAGGGAGGACATCCCTTTCACCGCTAGTCCGGGTCCTAGAAATGCTGCGGCGGAGCTACATTCCACCATGCCTGTAGACTTTCTTTCGCTTTTCCTGACTGATGAGCTGCTAGGGATGATAGTAGAGCAAACCAACCACTATGCTGACGTGTTCATCCAGGCCAGGAGTGAAGAAGAAGTGGCGCAGCATCCACAAAGCAGGGTGAAGGACTGGAAAGCGGTTTCAGTGGGGGAGCTGAAAAACTTTTTGGCCCTGTTGTTCCTCACTGGCCTTGTTCGAAAGCCTGTACTAGAGCACTATTGGTCGACCGATGACCCTGTACTCACTCCGTTCTTCGGCAAAAAGATGCCACGCAACAGGTTCCAGATCATATGGAGGTTTTTACATTTCACAAACAATGAGGCTGACGCTGCCGCTCACGCCGCCGCCGTTGCCGCCGCCGAAGCTGCTGGTGAGGTTGCTGTTCTCGACAGGCTTTGTAAAGTCAACCCGGTCTTGCTCTACCTAACAGACAAATTCAAGGAGATGTTTGTTCCAGGTCGTAACATCAGCATCGATGAGGGGATGCTTCTGTGGAGGGGACGCCTAACCTTCAGAGTGTACAACCCAATGAAGCCCACCAAGTATGGAATAAAGTCCTACATTCTGTGCGATTCTGGAACGGGGTACTGCTACAGCATGAAGCCATATTCTGGACAGTACTCTTCCCTACCAGACACAGTCATCTTTCTGTTGCAGGGTCTTACAGGGTACGGGTTTTCGTTGTTTATGGACAACTATTATAACTCTGTGAAGCTGTATGAACTCCTCCTTGAGAAGAACACCCATGCCTGTGGTACCATGAGGCTAAAAAGAGGAGAACCACAAGCCATGAGGGATGTGACGAAGTCCAGCCTGAGAGTGGGAGAGAGGAAAATGCTTCACAATGGCAAAGTGATGTTATTGGCCTGGCGAGACAAACGCATCGTTCGACTGATCACAACCCAGCACAAGGATGAGATGGGCACCCAGATGGTGAGGCAGAAAAAACGCAGCGACAAAGTGCCACAGGAGAAGCCAGTTTGTGTCCTTGAATACAACAAGAGTATGAATGCAGTTGACCGACTAGACCAAAACCTAAGCTACTATCCCTTCATCAGGAAGACAGCCAAGTGGAGCAGCAAGTTTGTGGTCTATTTATTCCAAATCGCAATGTACAACGCATTCGTACTCCACAAGACAAGGAATCCAGGTGGCGACTGTAAATGCATGTATGACTTCATCCTCAGTGTTGTCAAGTCTTGGACCGCTGTGAGATATGCCCCTGTGGAAGCAGATTATACCCCCCCACAAGATGTCCCAGTAGACCCGCCTGTCACCCCCTGTTTATTATGCTCTGAGCCAGCCAACAGTTGGCAGTGAATGTGCTGCTAATGTTTCTCACTGCCCCGAGGGATCTGAGTACGTGATGCCATCTTTGTCGGTGAAAGACATCTATGCCATCACGTCCTCAGAACTTATATCGATAATGCTAAAATGCACTTTTGTTTTATTTTCATTTTGTATTTATTTTGACTTTGATTTATGATTTATTATGCTCTGAGCCAGCCAACAGTTGGCAGTGAATGTGCTGCTAATGTTTCTCACTGCCCCGAGGGATCTGAGTACGTGATGCCATCTTTGTCGGTGAAAGACATCTATGCCATCACGTCCTCAGAACCCTCACGGGGACCACCTCCGCCCTGAGCGATCTGAGGAGACATTGATGTGCTGGCCAGCAAAACACACAATGATGATATATTGTATTTTTTGTATGTTGTACTCCATTTTGTATATAACTTTGAAAGGTACTTGTACTTGAGTCATTTTGTACTCTATTTTGTATATAACTAAGGTACTTGTACTTGAAAACTTGAAAAAGTTGTACTTGAAAATGTGAAAGCTATATAAAGTGTTCAAATGTGTCTGCCTGAGTCGTTTCAAACTTTTTCTGTAGACTGTTGGTTTTATATCATAGATATACAATTGCAAACTAGCAGGTCTTGTGTGCACAAATGGAACCAGTGAAATCAGTATCCTAATCTGAAGAAAACCTGGACATAGAATATAGACAAACACATACATAGCTAGCCCTATTTGACCATTACTGTCAACCCTACGGGTCCATTTAGTTCCATTTGCACACAATCAAGAATTATGGGGGACTGATATTCAGTAATTGGGTGTTGTGATCAAAATAAGGCTGTATATAAGACTGTTTCACTATCTAAAAAGTCAAACATTTTCTGATTTTGCTTGGTTTTATGTCATAGATGCTATCTGGATCTCAGTACTTGTCTGCATGGCATTCACAGAAAATAATTCCTCCTCACTTACCTTGCATACAGTCTATATGTCTATATGATTTCTATCAGGGGGCATCAATATGTCTGTATTGGATGGATGGATGTGTCCTATATAAAAGTATATTCAAAAGCCCTTTCTCAGTGTTGTTAGTTTGAAAACAACAACTGTGCAGATGTCTGATGTCAGTAATGTCACTATATCTCTGTAGGGATTTATTTTGACCACCAGAGGGGGACAGTGGACACACACACAGCCTCTCCCTGTGTGTGTGTGTGTGTGTGTGTGTGTGTGTGTGTGTGTGTGTGTGTGTGTGTGTGTGTGTGTGTGTGTGTGTGTGTGTGTGTGTGTGTGTGTGTGTGTGTGTGTGTGTGTGTGTGAAATTATAATGGTGTGTAAAAACAAACTCAAACAATTGGCACAGATAATGCCAAGTCTTGACACACACACACACACACACACACACACACACACACACACACACACACACACACACACACACACACACACACACACACACACACACACACACACACACACACACACACACACACACACACACACACACACACACACACACACACACACACACACACACGAAATGGTGTGTGTCATTTTGCACTTTTGATCTTATAACTTTGAAAAGAAAAACGAGCTTGAGATTTGTTTATCAACAAGACACATGTTGATAAACGTTGATGTGAAAAAGCTATATAAAAGTATACTCAAAAGCACTTTCTCAGTGTTGTTAGTTTGAAAACAACAACTGTGCAGATGTCTGATGTCAGTAATGTGTCACTGAAGGTGAAAATATAAGGGTCTAATCACTGTTCTGCCTGAGAGAGATTGTTTCACAAAAGCCTCATTATCTCAGCTTCTATCTCCAGATAGCTGATTTTGGTGAAACCAAGCTATATTCAACTGCCAATAGCTAAAGAACGGAACATGCTAGGAACTCACTTTCTTTTTCTGGCAAAAGTAGAGATTCTGATCTTTGTTTTGAGGTATTCCATGTGTTCATAGTCCTAGCACAAAATGTTCTGTGGGCCTAGATAGACTGGCCAGAAAGCTCAAAAATGGCTGGCACAGGCAGCTATGGCTGGTGTTTTAACTCTGGCAGTCAATGTGTTAATGATTGCTTCAATAACAAAAAAAATATCCTAGAATTCAAGTCTCCATGGGGTGACTAATCGATAGAAAAAAATATTGTCTTTGTTGGGTGAACTATCCCTTTAATGTGAGAAAATGTGTACACATTATCAGTGTCTGCTTTCTGTCACACTGGAAAGGAATATCCATGAATGTGTTGATGACATTGTTACCTATTAGAGTAATTGATCATTGCACTGAATAGCCTATCATTGTGGGAAGCAAGGCTTTTGGAGGGGTGAGCAACACGGGAGCTTAGAGTTGGGCCAGCACCTACTGTACACGGATGAGAATATTGTTTTCAAGTCTATTGACCATGAAAACATTACACAAAGCAGCTTTAACCCAATGAAACCAGAGGCCTTAAAACATTATGCCAACAATAACAGCTAAAGGGTACATTTGACCATTTTAAACCTATGCATAATTTGCCTCTTAAATACCTACTTTGACCCACATAGAATGAATAATTGCTTTTCTTCATGATAAATTAGATAATAGATGTTTGCATTTCTGACCGGATTTAGTTCAATCTGGTAGAAAACCCAATAAATTCCTAACGAGGTGATCAGCAATCAAATATATCCATATAAAAGTATTGTTATAAAATACACTTTTATAAATTGAATTTCTGCTTCTACGTCTTGGTGGCACCATGACCCATGATGGCCTTCTTAGTGTTTTTCTCGGGTTTCAAAAGGATTATATAACACTTTGGGCCAAACAGCGCTACCAAAAGGCCAAAACTAGATGCTAAAATAGCAAATACCTCTACTACATCTGCATATTTGCCTGGAGAGCTGATATATGCTGGGATGAAGGCTATCCACACGGCACAGAAGATCAACATGCTGAAAGTGATTAACTTGGCTTCATTGAAGTTGTCTGGAAGATTCCTTGCCATGAATGCTAGGATGAAACTGAGGAGTGCCAGTAAACCAATATAACCTAGTAACACGGCAAAACCAACTGTTGATCCCACTTCACACTCATAGACTATCTTATCACTGTGGTATTGTGTGTTTTTATGAGGAGTTGGTGAGGCAGACACAAGCCAGGCTGTGCAGATTATTGCCTGGATGGAAGTAAGAGCCAGAACAGTTCCTCTCTGCTGCATAGCACCAAAAAACTTCATAATGTCTGCACCACCAGGCTTGGAGGCCTTGAACACAGCCAACACCACCATAGTCTTTACCAAGATACACGAGACACACAGCACAAAGCTGATCCCAAATACTGCATGCCTCAGCTGACAAGTCCAGAGTCTGGGACGACCAATGAACAGAAGTGAGCACAAGAAACACAGTTTGAGTGACATCAAAAGTTGGAAACTGAGTTCTGAGTTGTTGGCGCGTACCATGGGTGTGTCTCGATGATAGATGAAGATTCCCATGATAATGGCACAGCTAAGTGTGCCCAGCAATGCCATGGTTGTCAAGGAGATACCCAGGGACTCAGGGTAGGAGAGGAACTCCATGCTCTTAGGGACACAGTGGTCACGCTGGGGACTTGACCAGAAGTCCTCTGGACAACTGGTGCACTCTGTAGAGTCTAACAAAAACAGAAAGTTTAAAGAGACATCAGTATTGTCCGGTAGCAGTATCGGTTAGCGCCCCAGCCTGTGTCTTCCGTGAGGAAGAAGCCCAACAAATCCACGGTGAGGCTTTTAAGCAGGGCCATTCAAGCAATTCGCAAGTGGAGCCTGCAGTACCATCACAGCCCAAGAAACCATCACGCCAGAAATGTTTGGAACGGGGGAGTCTGATGTAACGCTCAGGTCCTTGACCTGGTGTGATGACGGAGGAGCCCGGCCAGGAGGCCATGCACAGAGCCTAGTCCCTCCACGTGCCAGAGCCTTTACTCTCCACAGTCCCGGCAGAGTAGTTCCGGAGAAGCGGATAGTGTGGCCCTGTCTTTCCCTAAGAGGACTGACCGTGGGTAGCCACTGGGACGTAAGTCGGGTTCTGATCAACCCTGGTGGGGTCACCTGGGCGAGGGTGTATGTTGCAAATTAAGTTTTTGAACAACCCCGGGTATGGACTAGTAATGTTAACCTACCAGTTTGAGTGCTGATCTCTCCCTCAGAACAAGCAATGCAGTCAAAGCAGCAGACAGGTTCTCCTTTCCTTCTGGCCACACGGGTTCCAGGGGAACAGCTCTCACTGCACACTGACCGAGGAGGCTGCAGAGGAAAGTAACAATGATTTTCAGTCTAAACAAGATTACATTCACATCATGAGCTCAACATGAGTTATTTTAGAAAGCTGAAATGACCTTTTTGGATTCAAAGTTCCAGAAGATTCTGTCTTCATCAAGGATGAATTCTTCATCTCCGGAGGCTGACTTCTTGACCACACCTACATTGTGAATCTTTGTGCTTCCATCAGGAAGCCATCAGGAAGCCACGCCCAGTTCACAGCTGTTTTCACACGCGACGGAGGCGCCCGACAAAGCCCGGTTCACAACATGCAGACAGATAACTTTGTTTGGCAACGGACCACCTCACCTGATAAGAATGAACCCCAGCAAAGAGCTGGAGAAACAAGGATGGATTATTTGTCCCGGTTAGCGTCCGTGTTTGATCCAAGACATGCGTTGACGAGCAGACCACCGCCTGAAGGAATGTGTCCGTTGATGACGAGACAAGGGCTTTCCCAACAACAACGTCATCAAGAGGATTTCCCCATGCGCCACATAGGTCACATGGGCCCAAGACAACGGCAAGGCATCTCCCAGAGGGAAACGCATGAAAATTGTGTTTTCCCCCCGGTATTCTCTATCCCCTGGGACCACTGCTTGGAGTCGACGCGGGACAAAGGCCTCTCCCCTCCCCCACCCCTCCTCCTCCACCACCACCAGCCGATACCAGGACAGATGGGAAACGGAGTTATTTTCCCTGCTTTCTCAATGGATACAGCACGACGTCTTCAAAGTTTTCCTTTGTGGGGAAGGCTTGAATTCAGAGACGTACAACCACAGCGTGTCCCACCGAGAGGAATGCTGGGAAACGGAGTTCTTTTCCCTGTTTTGTCAATGGACCCAGGGCGTCATTTACACGGTTTCCCTTTGTGGGGAAGGCTTGTAAACAGAGATTTTTTTCCCCCTGTTTATCACACCATGGCGCCAGCACAGAACTTCTGCCTCACCCCTCCCCCACCCCCCACTGCCCTGCTGCAACCACAAAGACCCCACCCCCCTCCCCCGATCACACCTCCACCCCCCCTCCCCCCCTCCCCCCACAGCAGGACGGAGGAAGATCTGGCAGAGACCACGAAACCAGCTGATCAGGTTTTAACCCAAACCCCCCGCCCATCAGCGACTCCAGACCCCCCCCACCCACCCTCTCCTCCCCCACCCACCTTTGAAACTAGGAAAAAACAACTCAAGGAACCTGATTTTTTCCAGACTGAACAGATGGACACGATTTTCTCCAAAAAAGGTCTACACATCGTTCACCTAAATGTGAATAGCCTCAAAAACTCCTCAAAGATGTCTGAACTAAGATCCATGTTTGGAAATGGCAAGGTAGGGATTCTCTCTTTTTCAGAGACTAAACTGGATGACTCAGTAGACGACTCTGAAATTGAGATAATAGGCTACAATGTCATTAGGAAAGACAGAACTCTTTGTGGAGGGGGGGTTTGCATTTATGTGAGATCTGACATCATTTTCAATGTGTACCCAAAATTGGAGAACAACCCCACGGAATCGGTCTGGATAGAAATCATCTATCCTCACGCTAAACCCCTGATAATTGGCGCAATCTACAGGCCCCCAGATCAAAATGAGTTTTATGATTTAATAGAGGAGCAGATGGCAATCATTGGAAATTCGGAATTGATTCTAATTGGCGACTACAATACTGATGTTCTCAGGAAAGACGCCGCCATATTTCAATCTTTCAGAAAATTCTGTGACATGCATAGCCTCACCCAAATGATAAAAAATATCACGAGGGTAGGCCCCACTTCTCAGACCATCATTGACCTCATTTTGACATCAGACCAGTCGAGGATTCCTTTAAGTGGGGTCATCGAGTGCAGTCTAAGCGACCATAACATCATTTTCTGCACGCGTAAGATTCACAGATCTGTAGTTGACAGTCATAGCACGGTCAGCTGCAGGGCTATGAAAACTTACTCTTCAGAAGCTCTCACAACAGCTCTTGAGAAAATGGATTGGTCAAATGTACTCGATGGCTCCTCGGCTGAGGAGTCTTGGTCTGGTTTCAAAACTGCCTTTGTGTCTGTTATTGATAGCCTAGCGCCCAAGAAGGTGGTGAGAGTCAGAGCCCGTACACAACCCTGGATGAAGGAAGACATCCTAAATGCCATCAAACTCAGAAACAAATTGTACTCTGAGTTTAGGAAATGCAAAAATTTGCAACTACTTGAAAGATGCAGAAATCAACGAAATGTAGTAAACAAAATGGTCAAAACTGCCAAAAAGAATTTCTTAAATGAAAGCATTGAGGCAAACAAAAGCCACCCACAAAAGCTGTGGGAAGCGCTACAGAAATTGGGCTGCAACAACAAAATTCAAACCAAAACTACAAACATCTGCATTATTTCAAGTGGCGTGCTCATTACCGACAAGCAAGCGGTTGCGAACTGTTTTAACAGCTTTTTTACCACCATTGCAACCCAGTTGGTAAGCAAACTTCCTCAGCATTCAGGTTTGTACGGCTCTGACCACATCCATGCTTACTATGACAAACTAGAGGCTAAAAAAGACTCCTTCTCATTCAAACCAGTAAATGCTGATGATGTGCAGAGAAAACTTTTAGCCCTCCAGCCGAACAAGGCCACCGGCCTTGACAATATCCCCACCAGATTCCTCAGAGACGCAGCTACTGCTATTGCCCCCATAGTAGCCCAAATCACAAACCTATCCATCAGCCAGTGTCACGTCCCACAGGATTTCAAATTGGCAAGAGTAATCCCTCTACATAAAAAAGGAAGCAAATTAGAACCTGGCAACTATAGGCCTGTTTCCATCCTTTGTTCCATCTCAAAGGTTGTAGAGCGATTAATTCAAGAACAAATCAACAGCTACCTCAGCGAGCATAAACTGTTGTTTGAATTCCAATCGGGCTTCAGAACCTCCCATTCCACTGACACATGCCTGATGTATTTGACCGACTACATAAAACGTGAGGTAGACGCGGGCAAATACTGCGGCATGGTCATGTTGGACCTCCAAAAAGCGTTCGACACTGTAAACCATTCAATTTTACTTGATAAGCTGAGGGCGATTGGTTTTGACTGCACATCATTAAACTGGATGAGATCCTACTTGGAGGGTAGAGAGCAAGTGGTTGACATCAACGGAACCATGTCCTCTTCCCTCCCGGTGAGCTGTGGGGTTCCTCAGGGCAGCATTCTTGGGCCGTTACTGTTCCTTTTATACATTAACGACATGAATGCTGCCTGTAACTGCAAATTGTTCCTGTTCGCTGATGACTCGGCACTCCTGATCTCGGGAGAGGACAAGTTGCAAGTTGAGGAGGCGCTCAGCTCTGAACTCTCAAAAATCCGTACTTGGCTTACCGATAACAAACTGTCACTACACCTTGGGAAAACTGAATCCATTCTCTTTGGGACCAAACATTCCCTCAGACAGATGGAGGTAAATGATTTCAAGGTCAAAGTCGATGACACAATTATCGCTAGCAAAGAAGAGATTACCTATTTGGGTTGTATTCTCGACAAATACCTGTCGGGTGAAAGCATGGGGACAAAGGTGGTCAAAATAGTAAACCAGAGAACCAAATTTATGGGCAGAGTTTCCTCTTTTGTCAACCCACAGGCCCTCAGGACCCTCTCAGGGGCCCTGATTCAACCACATTTTGACTATGCTAGCACCTCCTGGTACTCCAACACCTCAGTGTCACTGAAGACTAAGCTTCAAACCTCCCAAAACAAACTGATTCGGCTACTCCTCGGATTGGGGCCCATGACCCACCTTTCTCCCGCCCATTTTGCCAGCCTAGGCTGGCTCAGGGTGGAAGACAGGGTTAAACAACTAAAAATGGGACTGGCCTTCAAAATTGTAAACGAAAATTTGCCCGATATGCCCCCTATTCCCGCATATCTGAGTAAATACCTCCAAAAGGTTAGTGACACCCACAGTCACAATACCAGAGGGAGCGTTAACAACAATTTGGTACCACCCACCCATAAAACAAACATGGGCAAATTCTCCTTCTACAGCACTGCCACCCAGGATTGGAATGGGCTAACCCCATCCCTCAAAAAATGCAGTTCGCTGGGCTCATTTAAAAGAGCCTTAAAAAATCACCTTTCAGGAGGCCAAAAGAGGAGGTAGTACCATTTTCCCATTAGATAGCCGACCCCCCCCCTGTTCTTGTACATATCTCCCCCCCCCCTTTTTTTGTTTTTTTATTTTCTTTTGTTGTACATAGTATTATATGTATGTATATATGTATGTATATATATATATATATATATGTGTATAGATATATATATAGATATATAGATATATATATATTCTTGCTGTTTTTTTTATTTTCTTTGTGTAATGATATTCGAACTGTGATGCCACTATATATGTCTATGAATTGAATACCAAGGCCCTCATTGGAAACAAGTCCGCAAGGACTTTTATGAACGGACCTGTTAGACAAAGTACTTTAAATGTAAATGTGTTGTTTTACATTTTTTGCCTAATAAAATATTCAATCAATCAATCGAGGATTGGTAAAGCATCACCATTCTCATCAAATGATACACAATCACCAACAGATGTGGTGAAGTTGACCTTTTCCAGGTAATAGAGAAGCTAGAAATGGTGATGAGCAGAATCATGAAGAGAAAAAGATAGGGGTGTGCCGATAATAATTTCACGATAAGATACACAATATTAGGATCACGATATCAATACGATACGATATATGGCACTTTTTTATTATGACAATATATGGGGGGAGAAAAAAGCAAACAAATACTTCTGTTTTTGCATTATTATTTTTGCAAAAAAAATATATTTAAAAAATATAATATATATATATATATATATATATATATATTTCTTTTTTTCAAAAACACCATTTCTTTGAAACTTTGCAGTTATGTAGAGGGTCATTCCAAATATCACTGAAACCAATCTTACTCCAATTTGCCAAAGGGGGGCGCTATAGCAATTCTTTGAAAATGCAAACATTAAACAGGCATGTCTTGTTTGGCCGACAGCCATGAAACTTGCTTACACTTGTGCTTTGACTTATGAGGAACACATCTATCACTTTGACCAGTAAGCTCCGCCCTAGATTGTCCACAATTTTGAGCAGTTCGAAAAACACTTAAACCCAGGATTTTTCAGCTATTTGCGTGAAACTGTATCATCTGTGTGAGCCCCTTTTTCACTGGTTAAGTTCTGTTGGTCCAATGGCTTCTCTCTACAGCATCTGCCTTTCAACCACAAGGTCGCCGGTTCAAGCTCGACCTCATACACTCTTAATTTGAATTGCAAACAACATGACTGTATCAATGAAATCATGTGCAATTGAGAGTATGTTTTTTCAATGTATGACATAGGCCTACTTCATTGTGAAAATAGCCGAACTACAATCCTGTCTGTCTGTCTGTCTGTCTGTCTGTCTGTCTGTCTGTCTGTCTGTCTGTCTGTCTGTCTGTCTGTATGTCTCTCTCTCTCTCTCTCTCTCTCTCTCTCTCTCTCTCTCTCTCTCTCTCTCTCTCTCTCTCTCTCTCTCTCTCTCTCTCTCTCTCTCTCTCTCTCTCTCTCTCTCTCTCTCTCTCTCTCTCTCTCTCTCTCTCTCTCTCTCTCTCTCTCTCTCTCTCTCTCTCTCTCTCTCTCTCCTCCTGAACACACAACAACAGGTATGATAGCACTTCAAATGGCCATACTTCAGCGCAACATAGGACAAGGTCTGATGCCCACGTAGCAGCCTGAAAATCTAGTTCTTGAATCCAGAATCCAGAATCTTGAATCCAACTAGAAACATTTAAAGGTTAACTGAATTAATATCCCACCTGCCATGGCTGTATTGTCTGCAAACTGGCACAGCCGTGCTCAGTGAAAGGTCCTCTTCCTGGCACACATTGCAACATGTCATGGAGGGCATGGGTCAGAGCATACACAGCCTTGTATATATTATACTCTGCCCTGAGGTTAGACACATCCAACAGGGTAGTTTCTGAAAGGTCCTCTTGTCCAGTACACACCCTTCCATCAGCATCCACCCACTCTGACGGAATGGGTGCAAATTTACACTGAAATGCGTGCTCCCAAAATTGCCTTACCTGAAGAAACAACAATGAAGTCTTATATAGTCCAGTCAATCTGTGGTTTGACCCAAACACAATTGCAATAATGTATGATCCTTTGGGTCATCCAAATAACATATTAAAAGTTGTGTATTATATATTTAGTGGATCAAGGTAAGTTTAGGGTTTGAAATTGAGCTTACTCATGGACACCTCAACCCATGGCCATAGACAGGAATCGAGAACTCAACCTTTGGACTCACAGGCTGTCACAGCAGTGATTGAGCTAAGGCTTCATCCAGCCTGATGGTGTCTGTTGAATATCATAGACTCTTGCCTTCTGCCATGAACCGAGCCCCTGTTTCACAAACACTAAGATCAGTGGCTCACAGAGCATTTACCAATAGAAAAATGTGATATCTCCTCAGTACCAAAACTAGTTAAAGTAGCCGATTATGAGAACAGTCATGTTGTGTGCAATGCAATTTAAATAAAGTCTGCATGAGGTGAAGCTTGAACTGGCGACCATGTGATTACGAGGCAGATGCTGTGGGGAGAAGCCATTGGACCAACAGACCTGAACTGGTGAAAAAGGAGCTCACACAGATGACACAGTTTCACACAAATTGCTAAAAAATCCTGGGTTTAAGTGTTTTTCAAACTGCTCAAAATTGTGGACAATCAAAGGGCGGAGCTTACTGGTCAAAGTGATAGATGTGTTCCTCATGAGTAATCGAGTTTCATGGCTGTCGGCCAAACGAGGCATGACTTTTGCCTGTTTGAAGTTTGCCTTTTCAAAAAATTGCTATAGCGCCCCCGTTTGACCAATTGGAGTAAGATAATGGGTTTCCATGACATCCCATGACAGCCGCTGTCATGACAGCCGCTGTTCCCTTGACAGTAGTTGAATCTCAACCTTTTTGAAATGTGTCACTGGATACCTTTACAAACACATTGGTGAAGACATTTCTTTTTATAGATATTTATTTGAAGATGTATGTAATATCCCCTGACTACTTGGCTGTGATTTGTCCAACTATTGAGCCTGTTAGTTTCAGTACTTGCAGTTTCACAACCTGACCTCTGGGGGGGGGGACACTTTTGAACATTTTACTTCTTATATATTGTAGCCATGTCTATAAGGAACTATTTATACCAGGTTTAGATCATTTTACTCCCATATGATCTGTGAAACTGTAAGTACCAAAGGCAGACAAATGGGTGTTGGGATACTGTTACCCCAAATACAGGCATCAGACATTAAAATATCCTCTCAAAAAGAGTTTTATTGGAAAGGTTGACCGACCAAAACTCAAGAATAGACACCAAATATGTTGGATAACTCCACATAAACCCTCCAATATTTAACACCATTTGACCAAGACTGCACCGCTTTAAAACCTCAAAGCGTTTGACCTTGAAAAAATGTTCCACTAAATCCATAAAGAACAACTTTTAATATATGATATAGGAGGGTATTAGGACCAATAAAAACTATATCACATTACTATTGCAATTTATTTTGGGTTTGGGTTTTTGCTTATATTGACTGGCCTATTAACACATCGGGTGCCAGCATTTTTTCATAACAACTTACGTTGGGTGCCAGCATTCTCCCCATTGACTGCGCTTTACTGTTTAAATCTGTAGACTCCGCGACAAGCAAATCCATGTAAAAAAAAGCATCCATTCATGTTGAGCGATGACCCTGGCTACAGCTTGGAACCATAACATTTCACTTGCGAGTTACAACGGGGGAGGATCGCGCATGACCGGTTTTCACCACAGGAAACGGATTCGGAGATATAGGCGTTTTAAAGAAGGAAATAGACAGGAAGCGGATGGAAGCCATATTTTTGTTTCCGGTGATCCATTTGGCCTATCCTTCTTAGGATCACAATGGGTACTCCCAGGGCTGCTCTAGCCCCGCCCGTGCGGAGAAAAACGAAAAAAACAAAAAGACTAAACTCACGGTCCGGACCGTGAACGGCACCAGAGCGCTACTATGTAAACACATGGTTCAGACCGTGATCGGCACCCGATGTGTTAAGAATAAATACAATAACAGATGTAATTTAGAAATAACGGCTTAAATATCAAATTAAACAAAAATACTCACTATGTTATCTTCATGGTTGTTATCAGGGTCATTGTCAGGATGTATTTTTAACAAGAAGTCCTTGAGACCCGGTATCTCTCCACGACGAATGGCAAAACCCAGGGTGCCTCTCAGGTAGGGCAGGTAGTGAGGAGCCTGGAGATATGGGTCTTCCAACCAGGCTGAAGTGGCAGGTAAGATCCATAGCAGACCTGTCACATTCTGCTTTACCACCTGTTGAATGTGTTTTTTTTAAAGGAGGAAAACAATGGGATGCCTTTCCTTCAATACATGCATCCTTCGAATTATGAATCCCTAAATGTACATGTATCATAACACACACCTCCTCCATGACATTATGTAAATATCTCCCATATCCAAATACAATGACCACACGAGCTGTGGACGTCTTCATCACAGTGACAATCCTCTGGAGTTTAACCAGGTCATTGTCAAAGGGCAGGGCCTCTGAATAAGCCACACAACCCAGACCAGACTGGTCCAGGTCAGACTGGAGTATTAGGGCAGCATCACGGCCTCCATCATCATCACTAAACAACAGTCCTACCCAGGTCCACTCAAACCACCTCATCGTCTGGAGTATAGCTCGCACCTGATTGGTTAAAGAATGGAGGGATAAGTGCTTAGGTTAGATTATTCACATGGTGGTAAATCAGTGTGTGGAAATGAACTACTAGATACAAACTATAAGGCTATTTGTGGCCCGCGGAGTCGTCCAATGTGGCCCACTACGTGATTTTAGAAAACGCCGATTCATAAGACCTCGAAACGAGAGAGAAAAAAAAAGACCAAAGAAAATAACGGCGCCAGCAGCTTCTTATAGGGGCGGCAGGCACTATAGAGGCAGTTATCCCCCCCCCCCCCCCCCCGCCCCGCAGCTGACTGAGAAGGTCTGATAGTGGCCAAACTTGTTATTTGAGAACATTGGCCAAGGTCATTAGCATACGGTTGACCATGGCCTCTCTTGAGTCGTCAAACACAACATGAATAGAGTCGCAGTTTGCGGGCACCGTGGGTCATCTGATGAGTTCACCCCAAAACACAGTCATCCCGGGGGAAATCCGGCGGTATTCAGCTGGTTTGGTACAACAGCTAGAAAGACAATATGTTTTTGTATTTTTACTCAATAAAAACAATATTGAATTCAGGACTTTTACTTGTAACAGAGTATTTCTACATTTAAAAAAGTATGAAAAAAACCTAAAACTAACTAACTAATAAAAACTCAACTAAAACTAAGCATTCTTGTAAAAACTGGCTAAAACTAATAATGAAAAATCCCAAACTATTATAACATATAACACATGAGCGCGCATGCGTGTCTGCGTGCCCACATCAAGTCACTTTTTGACCAATGCGGCCCAGACCCCAAAATGAGTTTGACAAGCCTGTACTAGATGAGAAACATTTGCCAAAAAAGGAAAAGGGGAGAAATATAAGTTGTATTTAGCTTCAAACAAGCAGTGACTGCCTTTGCCCTTTGGAATCTCATTCCAGAAAGCAAGTAGATCACTCTACCTTACCCTATGATCACAATGCAGACTGAATACATCTGTGTATCCTTCAGCACCATGGACAGAGACACTGTCACAAAACATCACATTTTCACCCCTAATTAATTACTAGGCTACATATTTTGCTAAGATACATGGACATTGTTTTTTTCATAAAACCGTCAATAACAACTACAAATCCTTCATGGCAATCACCTGGTAATAGACCAGGTTAAAATGGGATTCAAGTAGGAACTTACCATGGGCACTCTGTACAAACCTATTATTCTAGAGATGGCAATAGAACTTTTTGAGGTAGCAGGACCCACAATTCCGATCACTGGAGGAGACCCGACACAGCTCTCATCCAGTGTAAACTGCTCCTCTCTCCCACTGATCAGTGACATCGCTGCACGGAATCCAACTCCAAGCGTGGCACACGTATCATAGATACTGTATCCCAGAGTCACATTGGGCAGCAGGCTGGGGTTTCTGTTGATCTCATTGACAGCAAAAGCAATGGTCTGGGCCCATCTGAACCCATTGGTGCTAAAACTAACACACAACATTGCATTGTAAACTTTATCGTTGCTGTCCGAAACCATGTATCTCCATATTGAAAGGTTTTATGTTATTGTTTGATAAATGAATGCCTTACTTTGTCTTACTACAGGGTCACACAAACGTAGCAAACTAGCTGATCTACAAGCTCACACGACATTGCACCACAACACCTTGTGAGCTTGTGCATCGTCTAATTTAGCTATTTTTTTAAAGACAAAATTCAAGTGAAAGGGTACGTGGCTTATATATATTGAACTAATGAAAAGTATTAGAAAGCGCTTGTCATGAAAAATTAATACAATTTAAGTGAGAAAAAAATTAATAATAATAAAGCGCTTGTGACTAAATAATAACTGCCTTGGATCCATCGAAACACAGGTTATTATTATGTTTTTTTCTCCCCATGAAAAGTAACATACAAGGTTTCCACCCGACAGTGACTATACGTACATTTGTAGAAATATACAAATCAATTAATCCTGGTTCTATCTATCAAAACAAGGTCAGTGTTCTCTTGCTTGCTAGTTGTGATACTTACTGATAGCAAGAAGGTTCCTGTTGCTTGGAGGTAAAAGACTGCTCAGGGAACACATAGGAGACGTGGAAGGGCAGCAAACCACCCAGAAGCACATCTCCAGCCTTGTACAATCTGTTGAGATTAAACTGTGCCTGTAACTCACACGAAGAGGAAGATGAGGAAGACAAAGGAGAGAATGAAGAGAACAATATCAAGTATGAGAACAGGTGTATGACTAGAGAAACCCTCATGACTGTCCTTCTCTGTCTAACACACCCCTCCCTTCTCTAAATCCATGTCTAGTTGGTAAGTTTTATACACTGTGCTGTGCCATCCCCTGTGTCGCCTTATGGCATTACGTAATCCCTGCAGGGCCGCATTAAGACCCCTCAGGGCCGTGGAACACCACAAAACCAAAGGCCCCCCCAGCGGCGTAATTTCACGCTCATTTTTCGCGCACACGCGCAAAATTTTTCGGGTCTAATTCGGTTCTATTTGACCAATATAAATCAACATTTTTTCTTTAAATACACACAAATTAAATACACAATTCTCACGGGGCCCTGCAGGCTGCGGGCCGTGGAACACAAGTTCCACTAGGTTCCACGGTTAATGCGGCCCTGAATCCCTGCGCCACCTTATGGCATTACGTAATCTCTTACAACACCCATCTGAATAGAGACAGAAGTAGAGGCAGGGCTTAATATACATTAACAATACTTTCATATACGAACATATGAAATCACAGATTGGGCCTCTCATCCACAACCAGAGCGGACAGTAACTAAGATTTACTTGAGTTCAATTCTTAATTACATTTTTGGAGCTCTATTTGTTTTTGCAAGCATATGACTTTTAGGGATACTACATTTACTGTTGAGGAAAGTCTTATTTCTATAATAAAAGAATACGCCCGCATACGCACACTGACGAACTGCGCGGTACAGGAGCACATTTATTGAAGGAGAGGCAACATTTCGGTTTATAATGACCTTCTTCAGGCATGAAGGCTACTACATCTCAAATAGAAATATTGGACTTTTGACTCCATTACATTTCTGGGAAGAGACCCAAACTTCAAAACATATATTACGAATTAACCACCTCGGCCCCATTTAAAATATTGTGGAAAATAGCAGATCTACAAGCCCACAACGTTTGAAAAGGTCTGACATTTTGAGATTGTTTTTTATCTACCTTTTTATATACATTCTCAAAAAATAATTGTTGATAAATGTTCTGAATTTCAATGCACCAATGCATTAATATTAAAAAATAAAATGTAGCCTGCTTTGTAATTTGTACTTTTGAATATTTTTTATTCATTTACTTGAGTAAGCTTTGTTCACCACTGTCCACAACCACTCCAGCACCACCCACCCACCCACGTCAATATGGACAACTTCAAATATTAGTTGTTAACCTTGTACGTAATCGTTTGCTGCGATGCGATAGTATGCTCTAGCCAACACCAACTCGGGACTCCTGAATCGCTGTCCTCCACACTCTTCTATCTAACACAGGGGTCTTCAACCTTTTCAGGCCAAGGACCCCCTAACTGAGAGAGAGATGAAACAGGGACCCCCACTATATATTACATAAAATTGTGTTGCAGATTAAAGCTTTTCATAGATGTTGGATTCATGTTAATGTGTATTTTCAGACATTTAACGACTTAAACCATCAATACTTAGTGAAATTTCACTCTGTACTTGGTCTGCTCGTTTTTCCCTCTTGGGCGAGGCGTTGTGAGCTTGTAGATCGGCTATTTTCGGCTAAAGTTGTCCTTAGAATATAGGGATGCTAGGGTTCAAGTGGTTAATGTAAAAAACAATGATCCTATCACACAGAGATTTGGCGGACCCCCTGTAGCAACTCTGAGAACCCCCTAGGGGTCCCGGACCCCTAGTTGAAGACCCCTGATCTAACAGGGTCTGGAGCTCTACAGCGTTGTAAGATAAGATGTCGCGCCACAGTGCATCTACAGTACGTAGGTGGATCGGCTTCTTGTCTTTCCTGGCTTTGGCCTGGGTTGGCTCCTTTAGTGTCAGTTTGCTCGCCACTAGTTCCGGGTTCCTCATCCTTCTCTCTCTGACCTTGTCCGTGACCCGTGGCAGGTCCCCCCCCCCCCCCAGACATTCATGTGGCACCTGCTGGGTGCATCCACACATGTACGTCAAGTTGTCGTACGGGAGTCGGAAGTCCCATCCACTCCCATGTTAAGTTAAAAAAACGAAAGTACTGTTCCGTTTTTTCCTATAACATGGGAGTGGATGGGACTTCCGACTTCCGTACGACAACTTGACGTACATGTGTGGATGCACCCAGTGCCGTAGTCTTTCAATATAGTGACACGTTCCTGACAAACGGATATGGACATGACTGACACCATGGTACTGACCAGAGCCACTGGGTTACTAATAGTCCCTGTAATAAAGTCTAAACTTAACACCAGAAATGTCCCCCTGCCCGTCCCGACCCCACAACTGTTACTCTACATATGTGTTTGTTTTGCTACTAGTGTTGATTATACACAGGACCACAATGGAAACAAGCCCTTAGGGCTTTTTGTGTTATCCTTTTACCACCATTTGTATAATCGTACCACTGTACTTTTTTGCAAACTGTTAATAAAGTATTCAATCAATCAATCAATACATAAAAAATAGGCCTGTCAATCGATTCATGAATAAATCGCGATTCTTAATGCCACGATTTTAAAATCGATTCAAAATATAAAAAATTGATTTATTTTTTTATAAGTTAGTACCTTTTTCACTGGCACTTTGTCTGAAATCAATGTCAGAAAGACTGACTGACATGATCTGGCTGCATTTAAGTATATGTATGATTCAACTTTTCATGGTTTATATTGTTCAGAATTGTTTTAAAATGTTCTAGTATAATTAAAGCAAAGTGATTTGGGGTAGAAAATCGCAATAAATCGCAGAATCGAATCGAATATCAATTAATCGCAGAATCGCAATTTTAATCGAATTGGCACCCTAGCAATCGATTTTGAATCGAATCGTGAGGTAAGTGAATCGTAACACCCCTAATAAAAAAGTATATTTCTAAGTGAATCACTCACACCAGCATTGGTGTAACCAGCACCACTGTGAATACGTTTGTGTTTAATGGTGAAACTATAAGGCAGAGAGTGTTGATCACAAATTGTTCAATATCTGTACGTCCACAGATCGGGCTCCAGACCAATTAGAGACCCTAGAGACCAAATCATGAATCTGGTGTTTGCAGGTGCCCTGGAAAACTTTTCTCCACGTTCACCCTCTGAAAGGAATACCAAAACGCTCGCCCCAAAACACAGTCGCCCCGGGCGCAAATCCGGTGACCTCGGAACGGTTTCTACCTGGTATTCCTAAACCATGTAAACTATGCCTGAACCTAACCTTAACCTCAGTAAAACGGTGCCAAAACCTGACCCTATTGTAAACTTAACCTCAGTAAAACTAAGCCTAACCCTAAACTTAGTTCTAACCTTATCCTCAATAAAACAAATACAAGAATACAAGAACCGCCCCAGCGTGCGGCCGGTGGAAAACAATGGGAGCGTGTGAGTCTTCCGGTTACCTCTGAAAGGTCTGACAGGCGTTTAGGTCCTCAGACCCTTTTGATGAGGAATTGATCATTTTAGGCAAACCTTATTCTTCTACAGGTCCTGGGCTTCTGAATCGGACATAATATGTGGATCTGCACTAAAATTAGAGTGATCCTAGCCTGGGTGCCAGCCTGCTTCGCTACGTTCGGCGGATTTTTTTTTCTCTCTGCACTCATCAGTCTGGAATGCCCCCGATTGACTCGTCTTGTAGAACTACACTGGAACTACATATGTTACGTTAGGCAACGTCGTTGCTGATTGGATGTTGTTCAAACGAATGACGAATCAAAACGATCACACCGTTTTTTTTGTCCCGCCCCGCACCACAGACCAATCAGAAGCCACGGTAGGTTTCGAACCTTGGCTGCTGTGTCCCGCCTCCTGGAGATAGGAGGCATTCCAGACTGAGAAGCGCAGAGAGAAAAAAAAATCCGCCGAACGTAGCGAAGCAGGCTGGCACCCAGGCTAGAGTGATCCTGAGGTGGTTGCACCTCTTTACGGTAACCGGAACGCTCGCCCCAAAACACATGTTTTTTCACGGGCCGCACGCCCCGGCAGTTCTTGTATTCGTTTTACGGAGGTTAAGGTTAGGTTTAGGCATAGTTTTACTGAGCTTACGTTTTGGAATACCTGGCGGCGACCGTTCCGACTAGGTCGCCGGATTTGACCCAGGGCAAGCGTGTTTTGGGGCGAGAGTTCTTGTATTCCTCACTATGTATCTCGTACGGCCCATGGAAGCACATCCACATCTCATAACAAATCCACGGCGTTTAAAAGACCCTGAGAGAACATTCGTAACCTGAGCCCACTTGTTCAACATAAATTGTATTATTTTAATCACATTGCACCAATGTCACGTGAATGGAACGAGAGAGCTATAGACCAATTATTTGTTTACTAACATTGAGACTGGACGCACAGGTGATTGTTTCACGCAATCAATTCCCAACCTGTTGTTTCGGGGTGCGCTGGTTTCAGCACACCCCAACCCCCTCTTGTGTGTTGGCTAGTGAGGAGCGTCCTAGCGAGACCTGATAGAATGGGTTTCATTGCACGCATACTGGTTGCACGCATTCTGGTTCTTATCAGTGTGACGTCGTCTGTTAAGGGGTCTATTGTAACACACGCACACACTCGTACACACTGTTCTGTTCACTTCTCTTTCTCTCTTCACTCTGCACCTCGACCAGCAAGCTGAGCACTTGAACTTGAACCTTGAACCTTGGCCTTGCCATCATATAGGGTACCTCTGTATGTTGTTCTCCTCATCCACTTTAGTCGTGCTCTGCTTATCAATGAATCTATAATCAATGTAAGTTATTAGTAACTAAAGTTTTCAAATAATTGTAGTGGAGTAAAAGTACAATATTTGCCTCTGAGATGTAATGGAGTAAAAGTTTTGGAAATTGGAAATACTTGAGTAAAGTACAAATACCTCAACGTTTTATTTAAGTCAAGGTATAGGTCTACAGTACTTGAGTACTGTAGACCTATACCAAAATCCATTTGAAAAAAAAAATGCTTCTCCCTGTTCTCAGGTCAAATGCGATTAATTTTGATTAATTAATTACAAAGCCTCTAATTAATTAGATATATATGTTTTAATCGAGTTCCTGAGCAATTATATTCACTGATCTTTTGTTGTAGTTTATCTATAATGCTTATCATGTTGCTCTTTTACCCTGTTCAGTAAAGCACTTTGTGACTATGTCTGGAAATGTGCTAAATAAATAAATTCATTATCATTACATTGATCACATGAACGCCACACACAATAGCCTAAGTATACAAATCTCTCTTTTTCTTACCATCTGATGAGGATACAGTATGGATGAAATCTAGACAAATTTACCTCAGTAATCAATAAAGCTCTGGTTGGATAGCTGCGTTCCAGTATGCCCTGGATTCCAGCATCATCTTTTTAGTGTTCAGTAGAAAAGGCTTACATAATATCCTTTCCATGTTTTATGAGCCTGCTTTTTGGTGGTGGGGTTAAACTTTGTAAACTTCTTTTCTCGTTACACATGAGAGCATTACGTTCAGCTGATCCATCGTGCAATCGAAGGACTCGCTTCCAGACAGAACAGATTTACCAGTTATCAAGGCGATGCGTCGCCGATGAGATCAGTATTTTTTTCACGAGACGAAGTTGAACCTCTTCAGCACGGTGAAGTTGGTTTCACATTAGGTGAAGTCAGTTTGAAGTTGGATATTTCCTGTTGCCTTTTATGGTGTGAAATGGGGCATGGACAATGCAAATGAACTTCTCGGGGGCGCGCTTTTGATTTGAATGCCATACACGTATGGGTTAAGGTGAGAACAGAAAGCCCCTAAATAGAAAAGTAGAACTTGAATGGATTATAGTACACGGGCGTGAGACTTAAACATATAATTATAGTACATGAAAGTACCCAAAATGTATAGTCTAATTGTAACTCCAATTTATTAGCAGAAAAACTATATGAAAAAAGAAAAAGATTATACTGTGAGCAATGTCAAAAACTTATTACAATATGCACTCTTAAATAATATCAATGGCAACTGTTGAATCATTGACATAAACTTGTGGGTGAGTAAATTACAGCATTTATTTATTTTGTATTAATGTGTTCATGGGTTTCTTCCACAATCATTATCATTAATAATACAAGACAATGTTTCTTCGCTATGGTTCATCGTGGTTCACCAGCTGAGGCACATATCTAAAAAACGTATTGTAAAATACAAAGAACATGAATTATCATTGAATTTCTGCTTCTACGTCTTGGTGGCGCCACGACCCATGATGGACTTCTTAGTGTTTCTCTCAGGTTTCAAAAGCATTATATAACACTTTGGTCCAAAAAGCGCCCCCAAAAGGCCAAAACTAGATGCTAAAATAGCAAATACCTCCACCACATCTGCATATTTGCCTGGAGAGCTGATATATGCTGGGATGAAGGCTATCCACACAGCACAGAAGATCAACATGCTGAAGGTGATTAACTTGGCTTCATTGAAGTTGTCTGGAAGATTCCTTGCCATGAATGCTAGGACGAAGCTGAGGAGTGCCAGTAAACCAATATAACCAAGTAATACGGCAAAACCAACTGTTGATCCCACTTCACACTCATAGACTATCTTATCACTTTGATACTGTGTGTTTTTATAAGGAGTTGGAGAGGCAGACACAAGCCAGGCTGTGCAGATTATTGCCTGGATGGAAGTAAGAGCCAGAACTGTTCCTCTCTGCTGCATGGCACCGAAAAACTTCATAATGTCTACACCACCAGGCTTGGAGGCCTTGAACACGGCCAACACCACCATAGTCTTTACCAGGATACACGAGACACACAACACAAAGCTGATCCCAAATACTGCATGCCTCAGCTGACAAGTCCAGAGTCTGGGACGACCAATGAACAGAAGTGAGCACAAGAAACACAGTTTCAGTGACAACAGAAGTTGAAAGCTGAGTTCTGAGTTGTTGGCGCGTACCATGGGTGTGTCTCGATGATAGATGAAGATTCCCAGGACAATGGCACAGATAAGTGTGCCTAGCAATGAGATGGTTGTCAAGGAGATACCCAGGGCCTCATGGTAGGAGAGGAATTCCATGCTCTTAGGGACACAGTGGTCACGCTGGGGACTGGACCAGAAGTCCTCTGGACAACTGGTGCACTCTGTAGAGTCTAACAACGTGTGAAAGGTTAAAGAGAGAGAGAGAGAGAGAGATAAGTAAAGTATTTTCCTAAAGATATCCTACATTGCTACATCCTACTATCCTACTATTAGTGCAGCGGGAAATGTTTGCTTCACCGTTGGGTGCTGCCGATGCTTTTTGCTACTTTACCGCTTCTTCATCAGCCATTGTTTCAATATGTTGCCGGTCTTTCCACGATAGTATAGTCTTCTTTTACTTTTGCCCCCCCCTCCCCCCCTCCTCAAGGTTGGCACCAAATGCTAAAGCACTTAAATACTCCTTAAATGCTGCAGCATTTAAAGTCCTTGCATTATGCCAGCACTGGCTCAGAAGCCTGAGCCAAATCGTTAAAGAATGCCCTGGTTACATCTAGGCCAAATGTTTTGCTTTTAGACACATTTGAACGAAAGAAGATTGATTGATTGATTGAATATTTTATTAGGCTAACAAATGTAAAACATATACATATATAGTGGCACCCCAGTTCAAATATCGATGCAAAAAAAACAGAAAAAGATAACACTACGTACAACATATGTACAAGAACAGTGGGGGGGGGGGGGGGGGGGTGGTGGTACTACCTCCTCTTTTGGCCTCCTGAAAGGTGAGTTTTTAAGGCTGTTTTAAATGAGCCCAGCGAACTGCATTTTTGGAGGGATGGGGTTAGACTATTCCAATCCTGGGTGGCTGTAGAAGGAGAATTTGCCCATGTTTGTTTTATGGGTGGGTGGTACCAAATTGTTGTTAACGCTCCCTCTAGTATTGTGACAGTGGGTGTCGCTAACTTTTTGGAGGTATTTACTCAGATATGCGGGAATAGGGGGCATATCGGGCAGATTTGCATTTACAATTTTGAAGACCAGTCCCATTTTTAGTTGTTTAACCCTGTCTTCCACCCTGAGCCAGCCTAGGCTGGCAAAATGGGTGGGAGAAAGGTGGGTCATGGTCCCCAGTCCGAGGATTAGCCTAATCAGTTTGTTTTGGGAGGTTTGAAGCTTAGTCTTCAGTGACACTGAGGTGTTGGAGTACCAAGAGGTGCAAGCATAGTCAAAAAGTGGCTAGTAACTAGTAATGTAAACCTACCAGTCTGATTGCTGATCTCTCCCTCAGAACAAGCAATGCAGTCAAAGCAGCAGACAGGTTCTCCTTTCCTTCTGGCCACACGGGTTCCAGGGGAACAGCTCTCACTGCACACTGACCGAGGAGGCTGCAGAGGGAAGTAACAATGATCAGTTTCAGTCTAAACTCAATTACATTCACATCATGAGTTCAACATGAGTTATTTTAGAAAGCTGAAATGACCTTTTTGGATTCAAAGTTCCAGGAGATTCTGTCTTCATCAAGGATGAATTCTTCATCTCCGGAGGCTGACTTCTTGACCACACCTACATTGTGAAACTTTGTGCTTCCATCAGGAAGCCACGCCCAGTTCATTATATCAAGGATTGGTAAAGCATCACCTTTCTCATCAAATGATACAGGATCACCAACAGATGTGGTGAAGTTGACCTTTTCCAGGTAATAGAGAAGCTAGAAATGGTGATGAGCAGAATCATGAAGAGAAAGAGACTTTAAAAAACTACTTAAGGGTCCTATTTTGCACCAAGGTCACGCTACCCACTATTTTGGGATTTAGCATTGCATAAGTGGCGTTCCTGTGGCCGAGTTGCCATCTTCCGCCACCAGCCTTATCACTGAAACACCTGCGCTACCCCTTACATAGGTGTGGTTTGGGTGTTACATTAATAAAACCAATCAGCGTGCCAGGTGCCATTGCCTTGAAGAGCTGACTGCCGTATGCCTTATGCACAGTGATAATGCTCTCTCCCTCTCTGCCCATCTCAGTCCGACATTGATTGCTTTGGAATAAAATATTTGATATACAGAATTATCACTCACACATTGCTGTGTGTATTGTTATAGAAAACTTAAGCTTACAGTAATTGCTTATTTTCTAGATCACTTAAACTGAATGATCTGGTGTGGTTATAGCAAACTCGAATCAAATGACATTTTATTTGTCTCGCCCCAAAACACGCTCGTCCAGGGTCAAATCCAGCGAGCTCGGGATGGTCGCCACTAGCTATTCCTAAACGTAACCTCAGTAAAACTATGACTAAACCTAACCATATTCCTAAACTTAACCTGAGTAAAACTATGCCTAACCCTAAACGTATTCATTACCTTAACCTCAGTAAAACAAAACAACGTGACAGGCTGTCATTGCTTAATCCCCACCCCCTCTGCTTTCCAATTGGCAGGGCTTTAAACAGCCATAACTCCAGTTCCCAGCATGCTAAACGCCCCTAACTTGGTAGGCGCTCTTGGATGGCCAATAGGGACGGCTGTAATTGATTAAGCCTTGCCCTCTCTTTGTCCCTATTGGCTGTGCTTTAAATAGCTATAACTCCATTTCCCAGTATGTTAGATTCAAACTTAGGCTTCCACAGACTTCCAATTTCATAAAAAAATGACCACTTCCGTTTTGTTCTTATTATTTCCGGTTTGTTGGCCTAGAAATTTCACCCACACTCTCTCTGAGGGGTGTGGAGTTCAATGGTGCAACCCGAAAGTGGATCTGTTCACTTCCAGTTTTACCAGGAAATGGTGGTAGACCCCTACCTCCTGAACATAAGGTCGCACAGGTATGACAGTGGCCTTGGGTTCTGCAAGTGCATTGCTGCTCGGCAGCAGTGTTGTAGAAGTGTTTAACACTTCAAATGGATATACTTTGGTGACCATTGCCCTTTTCAGCGCAACATAGGACTAGGTTTGTTTGAAGGCCATGTAGCGGCCTGAAAATCTAGTTCTTGAATCCAGAATCCAGAATCTTGAATCCAACTAGAAACATGCAAAGGTTAACTGAATTAATATTCCACCTGCCATGGCTGTATTGTCTGCAAACTGGCACAGCCGTGCCCAGTGAAAGGCCCTCTTCCTGGCACACATTGCAACATGTCATGGAGGGCATGGGCCAGAGCATACACAGCCTTGTATGCATTATATGGTGCCCTGATGTCAGACATATCCAACAGGACAGTTTCTACTGTTCCTAGGTCCTCTTGTCCAGTACACACCCTTCCACCAGCATCCACCCACTCTGACGGAAGGGGTGCAAATTTGCACTTAAATGTGTGCTCCCAAAACTGCCTTACCTGAAGAAACAACAATGAAGACTTATAGTCAAGTCAATATGTGGTTTGACCCAAACAAAATCACAAATTAGAGCATAGCTCTGCTTCTGAACATGCTAATTTCACATATGCATGTCTATAAAGTTTTCTAGGGTGTTCTTTGACATAAAGCTGCTGAGCAGCAGCGGTGAGCTTAGCCAACAGTTATCGCACTTTAGCTTCTTGCTAGCTACTTTGGTTTCCTTTGCTTCTAGCCTCTTGCTAGTGTTTGTGCTAACAAGGGCTACTAGGCTAGGCTGTAGTTAGCAAGGTTAGCGGTTAGCGTTGAAGCTAGTCCGGAACAGTCAGCGCCGAAGCGGCGCGGTTACACAGGTGTGAGACTTAGTTAAGCTAACAATCCTTTGGTGAAAACTGAGGTGGGTCTGCATTAGTCGAGAGAAGAGACGAAAAAGGTGGAACGGAGGTCGTCCCCTGAATATATAGGAGCTGAAGGCGGGACTTCCGGTTCAGGAGAACGAATCAGGTTTCCAGCCAGGGCATTTTCCTGCCTGGAGGTATATCAATCAATGCTTCTGTATTCGCGCTAGAGGGCGCTCTCCCTTTGTGAGACATGGAGCGGAGTATTAAAATATAACGTTGCTTTTAACTTTGAAAACATTAACTTTTAATAGATAATGTAGGAGGGTATTAGGACCAATACAAACTATATCAAATTACTATTGCAATTTATTTTGGGTTGGGCATTTTTTGGCTTAGATTGACTGGCCTATTAAGCATAAATAAAATAACAGATGCAATTTAGAAATAACAGCTTAAATATCACATTAAACGAAATACTCACCATGTTATCTTCATGGTTGTTATCAGGGTCATTGTCAGGATGTATTTTTAACAAGAAGTCCTTGAGACCCGGTATCTCTCCATGACGAATGGCAAAACCCAGGGTGCCTCTCAGGTAGGGCAGGTAGTGAGGAGCCTGGAGATATGGGTCTTTCCACCAACCTGCAGTGGCAGGTAAGATCCATTGCAGACCTGTCACATTCTGCTTTACCACCTGTTGAATGTTTTGAAAAAAAGGAGGAACATAAAACGGGATGCATTTCCTTCAATACATTCTCATTTTAGATTCCTTCGAATTATGAATCCCTAAATTGACATGTATCATAATAACACAAACCTCCTCCATGACATTATATATGTATTTACTATATGCAAATACAATGACCACACGAGCTGTGGACTTCTTCATCACAGTGACAATCCTCTGGAGTTTAACCAGGTCATTGTCTAAGGGCAGGGCCTCTGAATAAGCCACACAACCCAGACCAGACTGGTCCAGGTCAGACTGGAGTATTAGGGCAGCATCATGGCCTCCATCATCATCACTAAACAACAGTCCTACCCAGGTCCACTCAAACCACCTCATCGTCTGGAGTAGAGCTCGCACCTGATTGGTTACATAACGGAGGGATAAGTGCTTAAGTTTGATTATTCACATAGTGGTAAATCAGTGTGGAACATGAACTACAAGATACCAACACGTCTATTGTGTGTACAAGTTCACCTGGAAGACAAAACTTGGTATTGTTCTAAAGAAGGATGGGAACTGAGTCCGGTCACTGAGACAGGAGCAAGAAGCATAGTAACTTATCTGAAAAAAAGACAAAGCACAAAACATCTGTTCTGTAATGTACTAGATCATGGTTGTTCAACAGTAGATTTGTTTTTCTTTTACATGAATCAATTGAACCCTAGCATCCCTTTTATGTGGGAAACATTTGCCAAAAATGGAAAAGGGGAGAAATATAAGTTGCATTTAGCTTCAAACAAGCAGTGACTGCCTTTGCCCTTTGGAATCTCATCTCATTCAAGTGGATCACAATGTGCTGTTTTAACACAAACACTCTACTCTACCCTATGATCACAATGTGCTGTTTTAACACAAACACTCTACTCTACCCTATGATCACAATGCAGACTGAATACCTCTGTGTATCCTACAGCACCATGGACAGCAACACTAAACTTCCATTCAGAATCATATGTGGTCATGTCCACATTATAACACTGTTGTAACCTTATTATGTATAGAGAACAATGATTAATAAATACGGTTTAATGGTAAAATGTTATTATTATACATTTTACATCCTGAATATCACACCACATAGTTTACTCTCCAGTCTGTTATATTATAAAATGTATTTTATCAGACCAATGGATGGGCCCGACTCAGGACTGTAGGATTCCTACTCACAAGTCGGGGCAAAAAAAATCTAATTATTGTGGCAGCGGTGTTCAAAAGGTTAGAGGACGCTGGTTCCCCCAACACGGCTGAAGTTCCCTTGAGCAAGGCACTGAACCCCTAACTGCTCCAGTGAAGCTGCTCAGTGGCAAACAGTATAAGACTGTGGTTGTACTGGTCAGCTCCCCTGTTTTAATGTGTGTGTGTGTGTGTGTGTGTGTGTGTGTGTGTGTGTGTGTGTGTGTGTGTGTGTGTGTGTGTGTGTGTGTGTGTGTGTGTGTGTGTGTGTGTGTGTGTGTGTGTGTGTGTGTGTGTGTGTGTGTGCGTGCGCGTGTGCGTGTGTGTGTGTGTGTGTACGTTGCTGAAAATGAGCACTTGTGCCCAGCTACTGCCCTGGGTAAAAACAGACTAAAAAGTAACTTCCAGCACAGATACATTGAGCTCCGACCTTTAGAAAACCTGCTTCACACTCCATTCACAACCTGCCCTCTCTGCTCTGCTGCAAATAAATATCGTCTCTGTCGGTTGAAAACCTTGTGTGTCCAAAACTGTTACTTTCCATTTTCACTTAAAAATAAATAACGGGAAAAAAGCAGACCCACAAGCTTACAACGTGTCACACTGTGATGCGTTGTGACCTTGTTGATCGGCTATGTTTGCTACTTTGGTCTAACACTGTGGTATGATGAAAAAGGACGCATTCATAAAAAATAAAATACATTGAAATATGGAGACACAAGGTTTCTTTCTGAAAGCAACGATTATGCCTTTCAAACTGCAAAAATACCAAATATATTATTTATCATATTTTAGATTTGCAAATAGCCAAGTAAGCAAATGAGCAACATTGAGCATGTACAGTATTCAATAGGCCAGGGTAAAAGGGGATTCAAGTAGGAAACTTACCATGGGCACTCTGTACAAACCTAACATTCTAGAGATGGCAATAGAACTTTTAGAGGTAGATGGACCCACAATTCCGATCACAGGAGGAGACCCGACACAGCTCTCATCCAGTGTAAACTGCTCCTCTCTCCCACTGATCAGTGACATCGCTGCACGGACTGCAACTCCAAGCCTGTGACAGGTGTCATAGAGACTGTATCCCAGAGTCACATTGGGCAGCAGGCTGGGGTTTCTGTTGATCTCATTGACGGCAAAAGCAACGATCTGGGCCCCTTTGAACCCACTGGGGGTATAACTAACACACAAAATTACACTGTAACCTTGAATATCATTGCTGTCAAAAAACATCTCCATATTGAAAGGTTTTATGTTATTGTTTAATAAATGAATGCCTTACTTTGTCTTACTACAGGGTCACACAAACATAGCAAACTAGCTGATCTACAAGCTCACAAGACATTGGACCACAACGCCTTGTGAGCTTGTGAATCGTCTAATTTAGCTATTTTAAAAAAAGTAACTTACAAGGTTTCCACCCGACAGCGACTATGTACATTTGTAGAAATATACAATTCCACTAATCCTGGTTCTATCTATCAAAACAAGGTCAGTGTTCTCTTGCCTGCAAGTTGTGATACTCACTGATTGCAAGAGGGCTCCTGTTGCTTGGAGGTAAAAGACAGGTCAGGGAACACAGCGGAGATGTGTAATTGACACAAAACACCCACAAGCACATCTCCAGCCTTGTACAATCTGCTGAGATTAAACTGTGCCTGTAACTCACAAGAAGAGGAAGGTAAGGAAGACAAAGGAGAGAATGAAGAGAATAATATCAAGTATGAAAACAGGTGTATGTCTAGAGAAACCCTCATGACTGTCCTCCTCTGTCTAACGCCCCCCTCCCTTCTCTAAATCCATTGTCCAGCTGGTAAGTTTTATACACAGTGCTGTGCCATCCCCTGTGCCACCTTATGGCATTACGTAATCCCTCTGCCACCTTATGGCATTACGTAATCCCTGTGCCACCTTATGGCATTACGTAATCCCTGTGCCACCTTATGGCATTACGTAATCCCTGTGCCACCTTACGGAATTACGTAATCTATTACAACACCCATCTGGGCAGAGACAGAAGTAGAGGCAGGGCTTAACATAGGCCTACAGTAACAATACTTTCATACATGAAAATATGAAATCACAGACAGGCCCCAGATTGGGCCTCTTATCCACAACCAGTGACGGACAGTAACTAAGTACATTTACTTGAGTTCTGTTCTTAATTACATTTTTGGAGTTCTATTTGTTTTTGCAAGCACATGACTTTTAGGGCTACTACATTTACTGTTGAGGAAAGACTTTCGCACACCTAGAGTAAAAGCTTAAGAGCAGGTGCATAGGTGAACAAGTGCACATCAATAATAAAATAATACGCCCAAATACGCACACTGCCGAACGGCACGGTACAGGAGCACATTTATTGAAGGAGAGGCAACGTTTTGGTCACACAAATAGAAATATTGGACTTTTGACTCCACAACATTTCTGGGAAGAGACCCAAACTACAAAACATATATTATGAATTAACCACTTCAGCCCCATTTAAAATATAGTGAACAGTAGCAGATCTACAAGCCCACAACATTTGAAAAGGTCTGACATTTTCAGATTGTTTTTTATCTACCTTTGTATATACTTTCTCAAAAAAATACTTTTAGGAAATGTTCTGAATTTCAATGCATCAATGCATTAATATTAAAAAGAAAATGTACTTTGTACTTTTGAATACTTTTTTATTTACTTGAGTATATACTTTGTCCACCACTGTCCACAACCCCTCCAGCACCACCCACCCACCCATGTCAATATGCACAACTTCAAATATTATCTCTTGGCCTTAACCTTGTACGTAATCTTTTGATACGATGCTAGAGTACGGTCTAGCCAACACCAACTCGGGACTCCTGAATCGCTGCCCTCCACGCTCTCCTATCTAATATCAGGGTCTGGAGCTCTACAGTGTTGTTAGCTAAGCTGTCGCACCGCAGTGCATCTACGTAGGTTGTTCCGCTTCTTCCTGGCTATGCCCTGGGTTGGCTCCCATAGTGTCAGTTTGCTCGCCACTAGTTCCGGGTGCCTGACGCAGTACCCTGCCAACCTCATCCTTCTCTCTCTGACCTCGTCTGTGACCCCGTGGCAGGTCCCCAGAGAGGACCACATTTCTGATGTGGTCCATCCATGTGACACCTAGTGCCGTAGTCGTTAAATAAAGTGACGTGTTCCTGACAAATGGATATGGACATGACTGACATCATGGTACTGACCAGAGCCACTGGGTTACTAAGAGATGCCTCAATGAGGGGTCAGAAACACTACAGGTCACATATTACCATCATGTGGTTCACGTAGCTCTAAATAGTTACAAGCGGATGATTTGAATCCATTGTCGTCTTTGGGAGCAGCTGTTTTGCAATCGGAACATTTTCTCTCCGTCTGCCATGTTTTCACGCACCACATGTGGAATACCCCTGTTTTACTGGCCGACTATGTATACTGATGTTAAGCATTTCTGCACCACATGTCCAGAGTGTCAAATCACCACAGCAAACCCAAGCAGGTTCCATTACACCCATTACCGATCATCAGTACCCCTTTCCGGCGCATAGCCATGGATGTGGTTGGTCCACTGGAGAAGAGCAGCTCTGGTTACCAGTACATACTCGTTATCTGTGACTATGCCACTCGATTCCCAGAAGCTTTTCCTCTCCGCAGCATAAAGACACCAAAGATAATCGGTGCTCTTGTCCAGCTTTTCTCCCGTGTAGGGGTCCCTGAGGAGATCCTTACCAACCAAGGTACTAACTTCACGTCTGGCCTGAACATCAGAGCCATTCAGAGCCATTCGAACCACTCCATACCCTCCCGAGACTGATGGTTTGGTCGAGCGATTCAATCAAACCTTTAAACAGATGTTGCGTAAGTTTCTCTCAGGCCGAGACTGGGATAAGTGGTTACCATTTGTCTTGTTTGCCTACATGGAGGTGCCACAAGCATCAACTGGATTTCCCGCCTTCGAGCTGCTTTATGGATGGCCGGTGCAGGGACCACTGGATCTCTTGAGGAAGGAGTGGGAGGCAACCAAAACCCCAGCTCCGGAGGGAATCCTGTCCTATGTACTCCAAATGCGTGACCTCAGAGGTGGGGTATGGTTTCTGATCCCTGTGCACACATTCAATGTCAGTTTTGTTCCCATAGTCAATACCACTTTCGGGCAGATAGCATTTCTTAATTTAATCAAAGACATAGAACTTCCACTATCCAACAACGCTAACATCTGTACCCCATTAACAGTCACTGGTTGAAATGAGGCATCTTCTGACTTCATGGTGCGTAATTCTCTAGACACCGCCTGGCGGGGCACATAACAGTAACCAGACAGTTTTGGTTTCTTAAGTGGGCAGTCTGAGGCCTTGTGGCCAGGCTGCTGGCAATAGTAACAGATGATTTCCCTGTTACTAGCCTGCTGCCTGTTTCTACCAAACCCCACATTCCCCTGAGTCCAATAGTTACCCTTCGGCCCTTCTTGCTTCAGCCCAACTGACGCTTTGGCCTCGGTTGGGCTGACGTTGTGGTGGCCTGGCAGCTGGTTTCTTCCAGGCGTTGACGTACTGGGTTGCAAGTTTGGCTGCTTATATGCCGGTGATGGGCTCACGCTCCTTGACCCAGGTGCGGATGTCAGGTGGAAAAACTCACAGCATCTGCTCCAACACAGTAGTTTCCCCGATGTCCTCCACGCTGCACTGGTCCGGCTTAATCCACCGACGATAAAAGTCCTTTCAAGCGCTGGTAGGTTTCGTTGGGAGATTCACTGTGGGGAAGAGAAGTGTCTCGAAAGCGCTGGGGATACGTCTCTTCGGATAGGAGTCGGAGCACTCCTCGTCCATGGCAGAATAGGCCTCCAATGCCTTTCCCGTCAGCAAAGAAACAAGCCTGCAAGCCCACTCAACATCTGGCCACGCCCAAGTCTTCGCAATACGTTCAAAACCGAGGAGGTAATTCTCCATGTCCTCCTCTGCTTGAAATGGAAGCATCTTGGGATCCTTACGTGGTGCTGGTGGTTGCTGCTGTAGTACCGGTGGTGCTGCTGGTGGCTCCTGCTGCGGTACTGGTGGTGCTGCTGGTGGCGGTGAGGTGATGGGCGACGGTGAGGTGACAGGCCTTCATCCTCATCCTCCTCCCATTCCAGATCCTCTGCCTCCGGCTCCGGTTTCGGTTTTGCCGTTGTGCTCCTTGTTTGAATTTTGTTTCCCCCCAGGGGGACTTTCTTTCGGGTGGCCATATCCCACCACCACCACCAAATGTCACACTTTGTCCCAGTGTGGGTAGAATATGGCACAATTACTGGAATCAAATGCAGTCCGTAGGTGCAAACCAAGTGTTTGTTTTATTTGCCTTTTTTAGAAAGTCCCAGGGAAAAACTATCACCCACCAAACTATCCTAGCATGCTACCTGGCTATTGTGTGTATGATGGGGTGTCACTGGCAGGGTGAACTGCCACACCTACCAACAGTCAAGCAAAAAGTGTGACTTGTTACCCTCCTTCCAAACCGCTATAAAAGAGCACCTATCTGCAATTTGTAACTGGTGCCTGTATGAAGTCTAAGCTTATAGACGTCATTTCAACGGCTATGATATAGATGGTCTATATAAAGACGCTTAAAAAACAGCTAATCAACGTCTAGGCTAAGAATAGACGTTGAAAAAACTTTAACTTTTAGACCAATTATAACCCGGTTTTAGCCTAGCCCTTAGACGTATTTTAGACGTCTAATAGCCCCAAAAATGCTCAGTGGGTAAGCCTAACCCTAAACATAATTCTAACCTTATCCTCAGTAAAACAGATACAAGAATACAAGAACCGCCCCAGCGTGCGGTCAGCGGGAAAAAATGGGGGCGAGCGTCTCTTGGGGTGAGTCTTCTGAAAGGGTCTGACAGGCGTTTAGGTCCTCAGACCCTTTTAATGAGGAATTGATCATTTTAGGCAAACCTTATTCTTCTACAGGTCCTGGGCTTCTGAATCGGACATAACATTTGGATCGGTACTCAAGTTAGAGTGATCCTGAGGTGGTTGCACCTCTTTACGGTAACCGGAACGCTCACCCCAAAACACATGTTTTTCACGGACCGCACGCCCCAGCAGTACTTATATTCTTGTATTCGTTTTACGGAGGTTAAGGTTAGGAATGAGGTTAGGTTTAGGCATAGTTTTACTGAGATTACGTTTTGGATTACCTGGTGGCGACCGTTCCGAGGTCGCCGGATTTGACCAAAATAAATGTATTCCTCACTATGTGGAGTCACGTCCACCTCTAATAACAAATCCATGGCGTTTAAAAGACCCTGAGAGAACATATTCGTAACCTGAGCCCACTTGTTCAACATACATTTTATTATTTTAATCACATTGCACCAACGTCACGTGAATGGAACGAGAGAGCTATTGTAACACACGCACACACTCGTACACACTGTTCTGTTCACTACTCTCTCTCTCTCTCTCTCTTCTCTCTACACCTCGACCATCAACTTGAGCACTTGAACTTGAACCTTGACCTTGACGTCATAATGAAAAGGGGTATTAGGGTACTTCTGTATGTTGTTCTCCTCATCCACTTTAGTCGTGCTCTGCTTATCAATGAATCTATAATCAATGTACATATGAATTAATATTACAAACGTTATTACAATGTAATTACAAATTGATTTTACAAACGTTTGAATCACCTTAACATAACCTGAATGTACAGACATGTTGGCCTGATTGTAACCTCTTCTTAAATCCTCTATATTAGTAAAACTAATCTCTCAAGAACAGATTAAAAAGGTAAAGAACAGCAGAGGGCACTGTTTTTCCATTTGTTTGACATGGGTTCCCAGATTGAGTAAAACAGACTTGAGTTGCAACTGTACTTGGTAGGCCTACACTCTTTTTTCCCACTCAGCACCACTCAATGGGAAACTTTATTATGTTAAAGTTTCCCATTGACTTTTTTTGTGTAGATCTTTTTGGATAATTATTACTGAGACTAATACATCATTATTAAATGACAAGTTAGTGTGTATGTGAAAACACATGCAGTAAATGTGTGTTTGTGTGTTATACAGATATTTATTGTGAATTAACAATGTATGATTTTGTCATGTTTTCATATAAAGTATTATTCTACTCTACATGTCACATCTTTGTAGGGAAGGTGTACATCTCTATTAAAGGAATTAAACTGATACACTTTGACAATCTTATCAAATAAACAGTTGAATCAGACGAGCTGATTTAGCGAGGCATTGACCCATGTCATATTTAATTGGTGTTATTGTAATGTTTAAAATGTGTGTGTGTGTGTGTGTGTGTGTGTGTGTGTGTGTGTGTGTGTGTGTGTGTGTGCGCGCGCGCGCGCGCGTGCGTGCGTCCTTCCGTCCGTCCGTCCGTCCGTGCAGTGTGTGGCTGCCTGGCAGATGACATCAAGCCCCCAACCTAGTAGAGACCTAGCGACGCCTCTGCGGTGAAGCGTCCTTTTTTCTCGCACAGCACCCAAAATCTATATGAGTGGCCGGTACAGTATGTGCACATTGGTAGTAGTGTTATAAAACCTTCGTACAGATAATATTGTTCTCAAGTCGTTTTAATGTTGTTACACAATAATAGCTAAAGGGTACATTTGCCTATTTAAACATATTCATAATTTACATCTTACATAACTGTAGTGTTTTTTTTATTTATATATACGTAGGTCTAAAATCACCAGGGAGGATAATTAACTTTATTCATGATGTATAATATATGTTTGCATCACTGACTGGATTAAATGTAATCTGGTAGAAAACTGAATCAATTCTTCACAAAGTGATAAAAAAAAAAAAATCCAAATAAACTTATTGTAACATACAAAGATGATGAATTATCATTGAATTTCTACGTCTTGGTAGCACCGCGACCCATGATGGACTTCTTAGTGTTTCTCTCGGGTTTCAAAAGGATTATATAACACTTTGGTCCAAACAGCGCCATCAAAAGGCCAAAACTCGATGCTAAAATAGCAAATACCTCCACTACATCTGCATATTTGCCTGGAGAGCTGATATATGCTGGGATGAAGGCTATCCACACTGCACAGAAGATCAACATGCTGAAAGTGATTAACTTGGCTTCATTGAAGTTGTCTGGAAGATTCCTTGCCATGAATGCTAGGATGAAGCTGAGGAGTGACAGTAAACCAATATAGCCTAGTAACACAGCAAAACCAACTGTTGATCCCACTTCACACTCATAGACTATCTTATCACTTTGATATTGTGTGTTTTTATGAGGAGTTGGTGAGGCAGACACAAGCCAGGCTGTGCATATTATTACCTGGATGGAAGTAAGAGCCAGAACTGTTCCTCTCTGCTGCATAGCACCGAAAAACTTCATAATGTCTGTGCCACCAGGCTTGGAGGCCTTGAACACAGCCAACACCACCATAGTCTTTACCAGGATACACGAGACACACAGCACAAAGCTGATCCCAAATATTGCATGTCTCAGCTGACAAGTCCAGGGTCTGGGACGACCAATGAACAGAAGTGAGCACGAGAAACATAGTTTGAGTGACAACAAAAGTTGGAAGCTGAGTTCTGAGTTGTTGGCGCGTACCATGGGCGTGTCTCGATGATAGATGAAGATTCCTATGATAATGGAACAGCTAAGTGTGCCTAGCAATGAGACGGCTGTCAAGGAGATACCCAGGGCCTCATGGTAGGAGAGGAACTCCATGCTCTTAGGGACACATGTGTCACGCTGGGGACTTGACCAGAAGTCCTCTGGACAACTGGTGCACTCTGTAGAGTCTTAACAAAAACAGAAAGTTTAAAGAGACAGATGCATATTGTCCCAAAGATAATCTGTGTTGTATGCTACTATCCTACTAATCCTTCTTTATCCTACTATGAATGTAAAAGCCTCTGTCCTTCATTATGTATGTCTGTATGTCTTGTCCGTCCTCATCCATTTATATCCTCAGTGAGTTGACCGATCGAGCTGAACTTGCACAACGATTTCCAAAATGTAACCTGTGTATTCTATGAAATTGTGCATGCAAACATTCCCACTGGGCCAAGCGAGAAATGCCATTCTTCAAATCGGCCTCATGGTGGCGCTATAATAGGCACATTCACGTTTTGGCCAATAGATCAGGAACGGTAGGTACCTCCTTGGATTACTTGGATCATTACGCAACTCCCAATATAAGCCACGCCCATTTCCACCTGAAAAGTTGCGTTTTTTTTGCAAAACACTTTTTACTAGTATTCCTACCATTTTTTTCTAAATTCGTACACCATATCTCTGTAGTTATGTGATCAAGATGTATCTGTGTGCTCAGAACTGTACTCCTACATACACATGGGTCGGTTCATAATTCCGACCTCCTCTGCAGTCTGATAGATTGTCGTCAATTAAAATAAGCAGTCTGCCGTCAAATAGTTATCATAACAGATGAATTGCTTTTAAATGCACAACAATTATTCATGTTGTATATGGCTCTGTTGCTTTTAACTATGTTACAGTATGTGCTCTAAATCAGCACTGAAATGCTTGCAGCCTTTGAAGCCATTGAATTTGCTAAATATTCAGCAAAATGTTAGGGTGAGCACCAAGCAACATCTCTAAGTGCTCCCCAGAGAGAACTAGACCAAAAAGGTGGTGTACACCCGTTTATACCACATTACACATGGCCGTTGTCATGCATGTTTCCCCTAAGTGGGTTGGTAATTCAATCTGAAATGATTTAAGACGATTTCTTTTACTTTTTCCAAATTTAAGTTGTCAGTGTTCAGGGACGTGCACAGATAGACTCTAGGTGGTGCTAGAGCACCTGCCCTTTGCCCTCTTGACCAGAAGTGCCGTTTTTTTTTTCTCCAGTTTACAGCAGGGGTCTTCAACAGGGGGTCCGGGACCCCTAGGGGGTCCTCAGAGTTACTACAGGGAGTCCGCCAATTCTTTATGTGATATGATTTTTCTTTTTACCATAACCACTCGAAACCTAGCATCCCTTTTCTGAGGAGAACTTTAGCCAAAAATAGCAGATCTACAAGCCCACACCTCGGTGGGCTTGTAGATCGGCTATTTTTGGCAAAGAGGTATAGGTGTGGAGGGAAAAAAGAGCAGACCAAGTCAACAAAAAAAAGTATAATATACTTGAGCACCTGCCCCTCAAAATGTCTGTGCACGCCACTGTCAGTGTTTTTGCCACAGGCTGTGGATCTGTAGTGACAGTGGCAAGTATCCAGGCTGCATTTAATTTGTCTATACAAACACAATTGGCCCGTGTTTGGGAGAGGGAAGCCGGGCGGGGAGGGTGATATACACTGCACATACTCCTACAGGCTGGGGCAGCACCTGTCAGCAGGGAATGTTGGGCGGGAGGAGTAGGACGAAGGCTTTATGTGCTCCCGGTGGGGGCTCCTAACTGGCAGGTGAGTCAGTAGGAGACAACAGCAGTGACAACACACACAATGTGTGTGGGGAGGAATGATTTGGAACTAGAAAAAGTGCTCCTCGGAGCACAGGTCTCCGCCAGGTCAGGTACGTTATTCTGGCCTCCTGGTGGCGCTATAATAGGCCAATGTGAAAAGGGCGCCATTCATTCTTAGGTCTTTCACGGCAATCAGACACTGCATTCATGATTTGAGGAATTTTGTTCCAAAAATGTGTTACGTTAAATTAGACCTGCTGGTGGCGCTATAACAGGCCAATGTGAAAAGGGTGGCATTTCTTCCTCGGCCTAGTGGGAATGTGCGTGTGAAATTTCACGGAAATCGCAAGCTGCGTGCATAGTTTGAGGCTTTTTGTTCAAAACGGACCAATCCTGCAAACTTTAGAAGCCAACCATAGGCAATGAGGATGGAATATGGGAAATCAGACAGATCCGTGTTGATCACATGACTATAGAGATACTGTGTACCAATTTGCATGACGTTTGGATAAAATCTGTAGGAGTAATGTAAAAAAATGGGTTTTGCACAAATCGGCCTCCTGGTGGCGCTATAACAGGCCCATGTGAAAAAATTGGGGCAGAGGTTCTGAATTGGCATCCAGGGAGTGTGTGTGCACAGTTTCGGAGCGACCGGGCCAACGGTGCCGGAGATTAGCTGCTAACACACAGACAGGACGGACACACACACACGGACGGACGGAGGGTAAAACATACTCTCTCGCCATGCCTTCGACCTGGCGGGGACAATGACGACTAACTTGGGGAGAATAAGGGGTTAAAAGCTAAAATAAAATTCTGCATTTAATTTTTTTTTTAAACAACCCTGGGTATGGACTAGTAATGTAAACCTACCAGTCTCATTGCTGATCTCTCCCTCAGAACAAGCAATGCAGTCAAAGCAGCAGACAGGTTCCCCTTTCCTTCTGGCCACACGGGTTCCAGGGGAACAGCTCTCACTGCACACTGACCGAGGAGGCTGCAGAGGAAAGTAACAACGATCAGTTTCAGTCTAAACTCAATTCCATTCACATCATGAGCTCAACATGAGATATTTTAGAAAGCTGAAATTACCTTTTTGGATTCAAAGTTCCAGAAGATTCTGTCTTCATCAAGGATGAATTCTTCATCTCCGGAGGCTGACTTCTTGACCACACCTACGTTGTGCATCTTTGTGCTTCCATCAGGAAGCCACGCCCAGTTCATTATATCAAAGATTGGTAAAGCATCACCATTCTCATCAAATGATACAGGATCACCAACAGATGTGGTGAAGTTGACCTTTTCCAGGTAATGGAGAATCTAGAAATGGTGATGAGCAAAATCATGCAGAGCAAGAGACTTAAACAAATCTACTGTGTGCAAATACACTATAATTCTATAGTTACGTAGAGCACCGAAGTCTGACGTCACTGCCGCTATAGGGCGCTGTTCCGCTGGTTCGTGGCTTTATTTTGCATCTGCATCGTTTATGATTTTCATTCATATTTGATATAGCCTGTTTCTGGCGAAAATTGAATTAATTCTGCCTTAAAAGTCTTAAGAACTACACTTCTGGGTCTGAAAATCACTGTCCCTACAGCGGCCGCGTTCATGGGAAATGTAGTCTTTGGGTCGTTTGACTCGTTTCTAGCGTTTATTGTGTCACTCTTTGGGTAAATGTGTTTTAAATGTATTTCCATCTTCAGTCGATGCTTCATATCCATATGAGTAAAATCGCCGGGGTGGTTTGTTTATTTTTCTAACACAGTTCTCCCCAAATCCCCATTGGCGATCTAAGATTCCCCAATGGGGATTTCAACATAAAAAATAAAACCACAAACCAGCGGAAGAGCGCCCTCTAGTGGCAGTGACGTCAGGACTTTAGTGCTGTGTGTGTGTGTGTGTGTGTGTGTGTGTGTGTGTGTGTGTGTGTGTGTGTGTGTGTGTGTGTGTGTGTGTGTGTGTGTGTGTGTGTGTGTGTGTGTGTGTGTGTGTGTGCACGCGCACGCGCTCGCGTGCGAGAAATTGAGTGTGTGAGTGTGTCTGTGTCTGAGTGCGTGTGTGTGTGTGCGCGACTGTGCTTGTGCGTGTGTCTTTTTTTTTGGGGGGGGGGGGGGCATTGACTTTCTGAGCATAAAATTAAATCTACCATTTTGAAAAAAGGGGCATCACATGTGCTGTAATTGATGTTCTTCTGTCAAAGTGTACATTTTCAGGTCGGGATTTTTGTTTTCATCCAATCAGGATAAATACATAAATCAGCAGACAGAATTGGAACTGGAACACAAGCTGAAATTAGATATGTGTGGGGTTCTCTCTCCTGATTGGATCCCTACAATAAGGCGGCACAAGAGATGCTCCATTCTATCAGGTCTCCTGTATGAGGACCTTATGTTAACGCATGGCTGGAGGCATCTTGGAAGCAGAAGTCTGAGACAGCAGGTTCCACACAAATCCATGCTACATCTGGGACCTGTTATGCCGCAAAGGATGGACAGAATGGACCCTGCTGGAGCACCTACATACTGGGGTCGGCTGCTTCAAATCGTCTATGAAGAAGTGGGGCTTGGCAGACAGTGCAGCATGCGAGTGCAGTGAGTCTAAGCCAGGGGTCTTCAACAGGGGGTCCTCAGAGTTGCTACAGGGGGTCCGCAAATCTCTGTGTGATAGGATCATTGTTTTTTACATTAACCACTTGAACCCCAGCATCCCTATTCTAAGGACAACTATAGCCGATCTACAAGCTCACAACGCCTCGCAGCGTTGTGAGCGTTCGGCGAAGAGGGGGAAAAAGAGCAGACCAAGTACAGGGTGAAAGTTTACTAAGCATTGACGGTTTAAGTCGTTAAATGAAAAGCTTTAATCGGCACAAACAAATTTTTTTGTAATATATAGTGGGGGTCCCTGCTTAATCTCTCTCAGTCAGGGGGTCCTTGGCCTGAAAAGGTTGAAGACCCCCGGTCTAAGCAGAATGGCGAACATACAGTATATTACCTCTTGCCCCCTATACAGACCACCTTCAGAAGAACACATACTGTACTTACTAACTATACAGGCCACCTTCAGAAGAACACATACTGTACTTACTAACTACACAGGCCACCTTCAGAAGAACACATAATTACTAACTATACAGGCCACCTTCAGAAGTCGAACTTCTTCGACCACGGACGAGCGCATGTCTACACAACACTGAGCTGGTCATGATACATGAAAGATGCTACTATATGTCAATTTCTCTTGTTCTTCACCAATGTGATATTTATATTTTCATAATTATTCTGCATTTGAATCCAAGTAGAAACAGGTATACTGTGAATTAGTATCCCACCTGCCAGGGCTGTATTGTCTGCAAACTGGCACAGCTGTGCCCAGTGAAAGGCCCTCTTCCTGGCACACATTGCAACATGTCATGGAGGGCATGGGCCAGAGCATACACAGCCTTGTATATATTATAATCTCCCCTGAGGTCAGACACATCCAACAGGTTAGTTTCTGCTGTTCCTAGGTCCTCTTGTCCAGTACACACCCTTCCACCAGCATCCACCCACTCTGACGGAAGGGGTGCAAATTTACACTGAAATGTGTGCTCCCAAAACTGCCTTACCTGAAGAAACAACTCAATGGGTTAAGACTAAATTAAATAACAGCAACTCATTCACTGGCAAGGGCGACTTCGTTTTTTTTGGCTCCGCAGTCTGTAAATGATCCAAACACCACTGAAGAAGAGTACACCCAGAAATCAAGTGATCACAATAAAAAAGATCTAGGCAACATTCAAGTTAAAAGGATTTATAAAAGTCAAATTTTCTCGGCTTTCTGTTGTTTTTCTGCTGCCCCCCCCCCCCCAAGGGGACCGGAGACCGACAAATTAATGAAAGAATTCCTAGCAGTGAAAGGGTGAACAAATTAAACAAAATACTCACTATGTTATCTTCATGGTTGTTATCAGGGTCATTGTCAGGATGTATTTTTAACAAGAAGTCCTTGAGACCCGGTATCTCTCCACGATGAACGGCAAAACCCAGCGTGCCTCTCAGGTAGGGCAGGTAGTGAGGAGCCTGGAGATATCGGTCTCCCCACCAACCTGAAGTGGCAGGTAAGATCCATTGCAGACCCGTTACATCCTGCTTTACCACCTGTTGAATGTTTTAAAAAAGAAGAAGGAGGACAAAAAACAGGATGCCTTTCCTTCAATACATTCTAATTTTAGATTCCTTCGAATTATGAATCCCTAAATGTACATGTATCATGACACACACCTCCTCCACGACATTATGTAAATATCTCCCATATGCAAATGCAATGACCACACGAGCTGTGGACGTCTTCATCACAGTGACAATCCTCTGGAGTTTAACCAGGTCATTGTCTAAGGGCAGGGCCTCTGAATAAGCCACACAACCCAGACCAGACTGGTCCAGGTCAGACTGGAGTAATAGGGCAGGATCACGGCCTCCATCATCATCACTAAACAACAGTCCTACCCAGGTCCACTCAAACCACCTCATAGTCTGGAATATAGCTCGCACCTGATTGGTTAAAGAATGGAGGGATAAGTGTTTAGGTTAGATTAATCACATGGTGGTAAATCAGTGTGTGGAACATGAACTACTAGATACAAACACGTCTATTGTGTGTACAAGTTCACCTGGAAGGCAACACTTGGTATTGTTCTAAAGAAGGATGGGAACTGAGTCAGGTCACTGAGACAGGAGCAAGCAGCATAGTAACTTATCTGAAAAAAACAAAGCACGAAACATCTGTTCTGTAATGTACTAGATCATGGGTGTTCAACAGTGGGTTTACTTCAGGGGGGCCGGCAAATCTTTGTGTGAAGGAACATTTGCCAAAAAAGGAAAAGGGGAGAAATATAAGTTGTATTTAGCTTCAAACCAGCAGTGACTGCCTTTGCCCTTTGGAATCTCATTCCAGAAAGCAAGTGGATCACAATGTGCTGTTTTAACACAAACACTCTACTCTACCCTATGATCACAATGTGCTGTTTTAACACAAACACTCTACTCTACCCTATGATCACAATGTGCTGTTTTAACACAAACACTCTACTCTACCCTATGATCACAATGTGCTGTTTTAACACAAACACTCTACTCTACCCTATGATCACAATGTGCTGTTTTAACACAAACACTCTACTCTACCCTATGATCACAATGTGCTGTTTTAACACAAACACTTTACTCTACTCTATGATCACAATGTGCTGTTTTAACACAAACACTCTACTCTACCCTATGATCACAATGCAGAATGAATACATCTTTGTATTCTTCAGCACCATGGACAGCGACACAAAACATCACATTTTAACCCCTAATGAATTACTAGGCTACACATTTTACTAAGATACATGGACATTGGGCAGTAATCTCTGTCATCTCTGTCGGTTGAAAACCTTGTGTGTACGAAACTGTTACTTTCCATTTTGACTTAAAACTAAGCCTTGTTGATTGGCTATGATTGGCTATTTTTGCTACTTTGGTCTAACACTGTAGTATTATGAAAAGGGCATTCGTTTTTTTTTTTTAAATACAATTTAAAAGTTGAAATATGGAGACACAAGGTTTCTTCCTGACAGCAACGATTATGTTCCATGTCTTTCAAACTGCAAATAGACCAAATATATTATCATATTTTATATGTGCAAATGACCAAGTAAGCAACATTAAGCATATATAAAATAAAACATGGTAAAAGGGGATTCAAGTAGGGAACTTACCATGGGTACTCTGTACAAACCTAACATTCTAGAGATGGCAACAGAACTTTTAGAGGTAGAAGGACCCACAATTCCGATCACTGGAGGAGACCCGACACAGCTCTCATCCAGTGTAAACTGCTCCTCTCTCCCACTGATCAGTGACATCGCTGCACGGAATGCAACTCCAATCGTGGCACATGTATCATAGATACTGTATCCCAGAGTCACATTGGGCAGCAGGCTGGGGTTTCTGTTGATCTCATTGACGGCAAAAGCCATGGTCTGGGCCCATCTGAACAATTTGATGTAAAAACTAACACACACAATTACACTGTAACGTTGAATACCATTGCTGTCAGAAACCATGTATCTCCTTATTGAAAGATTTTATGTTATTGTTTAATAAATCAATGCCTTACTTTGTCTTACTACAGGGTCACACAGATGTATCGAACTAGCCGATCTACAAGCTCACAAGACATTGTACCGCAACGCCTTGTGAGCTTTTGGATCGACTAGTTTAGCATTTTTTTTTAAAGAAAATATTCAAGTGAAAGTGAACTGGTTAAGTGTGTCTGTGGCTCATATACATTGAACTAAAGAAAAGTAACAAGAGCTTGTGACTAAATAATATCAACAATGGATCCAAGACTAACAGTTTTGAACGTACAAGGTTTCCATCCGACACAGACTATTATGTACATTTGTAGAAATATACAAATCAAATAATCCTGGTTCTATTTATCAAAACAAGGTCAGTGTTCTCTTGCTTGCTAGTTGTGATACTTACTGATAGCAAGAAGGTTCCTGTTGCTTGGAGGTAAAAGACAGCTCAGGGAACACAGAGGTGGCGTGGGTCACAATCAAACCACCCAGAAGCACATCTCCAGCCTTGTACAATCTGTTGAGATTAAACTGTGCCTGTAACTCACACGAAGAGGAAGATGAGGAAGACAAAGGAGAGAATGAAGAGAATAATATCAAGTATGAGAACAGGTGTATGTCTAGAGAAACCCTCATGACTGTCCTCCTCTGTCTAACACCCCCCTCTCTTCTCTAAATCCATTGTCCAGTTGGTAAGTTTTATACACAGTGCTGTGCCATCCCCTGTGCCACCTTATGGCATTACGCAATCTCTTACAACACCCATCTGGGCAGAGACAGAAGTAGAGGCAGGGCTTAACATACATTAACAATACTTTCATATATGAAAATATGAAATCACAGACCCAGATTGGGCCTCTCATCCACAACCAGTGACGAACAGTAACTAAGTACATTTACTTGAGTGTTCAATTACATTTTTTGAGTTGTATTTGTTTTTGCAAGCACATGACTTTTAGGGCTACTACATTTACTGTTGAGGAAAAACTTAGAGTACACCTAGAGTAAAAGCTTAATAGCAGGTGCGTAGGCAAACAAGTGCACATGTTTTATCTACCTTTTTATATACTTAAAAAAAATACTTTTGAGAAATGTTCTGAATTTCAATGCACCAATGCATTGATATTAAAAAGAAAATGTAGCCTACTTTGTAATTTGTACTTTTGAATACTTTTTCATTTACTTGAGTATATACTTTGTCACCCCCCAGTGCCGATAGCGGCCTCCGGGAGTCGAACCCAGGACATTCAAGCTTTAAGGCGACAGCACTACCGACTGCGCCACCGTGCCCCCCAAATAATAGCCCTTGGCCTTAACCTTGTACGTAGTCTTTTGATGTGATGCGATGAGCGAGTATGCTCTAGCCAACACCAACTCAGGACTCCTGAATCGCTGCCCTCCACTCTCTTATCTAACAGGGTCAGGATCTCTACAGTGTTGTTAGCAGAGCTGTCGCACCGTAGTGCATCTATGTAGGTGGTTGCGCTTCTTGTCTTTCCTGGCTTTGCCCTGCGTTGGCTCCCATAGTATCAGTTTGCTCGCCACTAGTTCCGGACATGTGGACATGACTGACATCATGGCATTGACCAGTGCCACTGGGTTACTAAGAGTTGCGTCAATGAGGGGTCAGAAACACTGTGGTTCATGTAGCTCTAAATAGTTACAGTTGAATCCATTGTTTTCTTTGGGAGCAGCTGTTTTGCTAGGGGAACATTTTCTCTCCGTCTGCCATGTTTTCACGCACTACATTATAAACCAGATGTACCAAATGCCACCAAAATGCCACCAAAATGTGGAATACCCTACCAACAGTCAGCAAAGAGTGTGACTCCTAACCCTCCTTCAAAACCACCATAAAAGAACATATATCTGCAATTTGTAACTGATTGATTGATTACTTTATTAACAATTTGCTAAAATAGCACTGGATAGTACAGTTCAATACAAGGTTTGCTAAGAGGATTTTAAACCCAAGAAAGCCTATGGCTTGTTTCCATAGACCATATTCACACGGTGGCCATATTGGAATTTAACATTGAAAGTGCCGCCACCCGGGGTGGCTACTTTCATTGACTTCATAGAAACATGGCCGCCGTGTGAATATGGTCTATTGGGGTCTTTGTGTTATCCTTTCAGCACCATTTGTATAATGGTACCACTGTATTTTTTTGCAAACTGTTAATAAAGTATTCAATCAATCAATCCCTCCCTTTTTTATTGTATATAAAAAAGTATATTTCTAAGTGAATCACTCAGTTACACCAGCACAGGTGTAACCAGCACCACTGTGAAGCAGCTTGTTTAATGGTGAAACTATAAGGCAGAGAGTGTTGATCCTAAATTGTTCAGAATCTCTACATCCACAGATCTCCAACTAGTGGCCCCAGATATTCAGCAAGATCAAATCATGAATCTGATGTTTGCAGGTGCTCTGGAAAACTTTGCTCCACTTTCACCCTCTGAAAGGTCTGGCTTTTAGGCCCTCAGACCCTTTTTGATGAGGAATTGATCATTTTAGGCAAACCTTTTTCCTTCTACAGGTCCTGGGCTTCTGAATCGTACATAATACGTATGTGGATCTGTACTCAAGTTAGAGTGATCCTGAGGTGTTTACACCTCTCTACGGTAACCGGAACGATCACCCCAAAAAGCTTCTTCTTTTTTTCATGGACCGCTCGCCCCAGCAGTTCTTGTATTCTTGTATTTGTTTTATTGAGGTTAAGATTAGGAATAAGGTTAGGTTTAGGCATAGTTTTATTGAGGTTAAGATTAGGAATAAGGTTAGGTTTAGGCATAGTTTTATTGATATTTAATATTAGGAATAAGGTTAGCTTTAAGAAGTTTTATTGAGGTTAAGATTAGGAATAAGGTTAGCTTTAGGAATAAGGTAAGGTTAGGAATAAGGTTAGGTTTAGGCATAGTTTTATTGAGGTTAAGATTTGGAAAAAGGTTAGCTTTCAGAAGTTTTATTGAGGTTAAGATTAGGAATAAGGTCAGGTTTAGGCATAGTTTTATTGAGGTTAAGATTAGGAAAAAGTTAGGTTTAGGCATTGTTTTACTGAGGTTAAGATTAGGAATAAGGTTAGGTTTAGACATATATGTATGTATCTCGTACGGCCCATGGAACCATGTCCACACCTCATAACAAAAAAATGGGGTTTAACACTTTCACCCTCTGAAAGGTCTGGCTTTTAGGCCCTCAGACCCTTTTTGATGAGGAATTGATCATTTTAGGCAAACCTTTTTCCTTCTACAGGTCCTGGGCTTCTGAATCGTACATAATACGTATGTGGATCTGTACTCAAGTTAGAGTGATCCTGAGGTGTTTACACCTCTCTACGGTAACCGGAACGATCACCCCAAAAAGATTCTTTTTTTTTCACGGACCGCTCGCCCCAGCAGTTCTTGTATTCTTGTATTTGTTTTATTGAGGTTAAGATTAGGAATAAGGTTAGGTTTAGGCATAGTTTTATTGAGGTTAAGATTATGAATAAGGTTAGCTTTAAGAAGTTTTATTGAGGTTAAGATTAGGAATAAGGTAAGGTTAGGTTTAGGCATAGTTTTATTGAGGTTAAGATTAGGAAAAAGGTTAGCTTTAAGAAGTTTTATTGAGGTTAAGATTAGGAATAAGGTTAGGTTTAGGCATAGTTTTATTGAGGTTAAGATTAGGAATAAGGTTAGGTTTAGGCATAGTTTTATTGAGGTTAAGATTAGGAATAAGGTTAGGCTTAGGCATTGTTTTACTGAGGTTAAGATTAGGAATAAGGTTAGGTTTAGACATATATGTATGTATCTCGTACGAACCTCATAACAAAAAAATGGGGTTTAAAAGGCCCTGAGCCCACTTGTCCAAGTTATAAATGGTATTATTTTAATCACATTGTACAAACGTCACGTGAATGGAACAAGAGAGCTATTGTAACACGTCGCACACACTCGTACCCGCTGTTCTGTTCACTACTCTCACGCTCTCTTCTCGCTGCACCTCGACCAGCAAGCTGAACACTTGAACTTGAACCTTAACCTTTGACCTTGACCTTGCCACCGTAATGAAAAGGGGTAGTAGGGTACTTCTGTATGTTGTTCTCCTCATCCACTTTATCGTGCTCTGCCTATCAATGCATCTATAATCAATGTACATATGAATTAATATTACAAACGTTTGAATCACCTTACAATAACCTGAATGCACATACATGTTTTAAATGGACTGATTTTAACCACTTCTTAAATCATCTATATTTAGTAAAACTGTACTCAGTAAGGCCTACGCTCTTTTTTCCCACTCAACGGGAAACTTTACCCTGTTAAAGTGTCCCATTAAATGTTTTTGTTTTGTTTTTTTGTGTAGATCTGCCATTTTTGGATACTAATACATTATTATTAAATGACGAATTACTGTGTAAGTGAAAACACATGCAGTACATGTGTATGTGTGTGTTGTACAGATATTTACAGTGAATTAACAATAGATGATTTTGTCATGTTTTCATATAAAGTCACATTATTCTACTGTACTCGTCACATCAGTGTAGGGAAAGTGGACATCTTTATTAACCCATTAAGACCTGAGGCGATTCTTAAAAATGTTTTCAAAATCCTAACAGTTTTTTGAAAAAAAAATCACACAAAAAAAATGTCACGATTTTATGAGCTTGAGCTTGTATATCTGCTATTTTTGAATAGCCAAAGAAATCTAACGTGACACAGATGCGTTCCAGGTATTAATGGGTTAAAGGTATTAAACTGATCCACTTTGACAATTTTGTCAAATAAACAGTTGAATCAGAAGAGCTGATTTAGCGAGGCATTGACCCATGTGATATTTAATTGGTGTTATTGTAATGGCCTCTAAGGCCTGGGTTAACTAAATAACAACACTGTGTGTGTGTGTGTGTGTGTGTGTGTGTGTGTGTGTGTGTGTGTGTGTGTGTGTGTGTGTGTGTGTGTGTGTGTGTGTGTGTGTGTGTGTGTGTGTGTGTGTGTGTGTGTGTGCGTGCGTGGCAGATGACATCAATCAAGGGACTGTCATTTGGGACACAGCTGGTGAGTTGAAGATGCCTTGGGCTTTACTCTTGTTTTCTCTCAAACCTTCTTCTAACCAAGAGAGTCTTGTTTTCCCTCACACCTCCTCAGGAGAGTGGCCACCTGAGAGTCTGGGCACCATTTTTGTCAGCAGACTGGACACTTTGTTGGACTTGTCACTATACTCTTATTAACCCATTAGCACCGAGTGCCGCGCAACGAGCTTGTATATCTGCTATTTTTGAAAAATCGTGAAAATGTGTGCAAATATTTGAATATATTTTTGCTTCTGGGGGGTTCCTGGAACAAAATATTTTGGTGGGGGTCCGCGGCCAAATACATATCATTTTGGGGGTCCTTGACATGAAAAAGATTGAGCACCACTGATATAGAAACGTACGTTTTTCAGAAAACATTTGAGATTTAGGAGACATGTAGAATCGGCTTCAGGTCTCAATTGGTTAACGACCAAGACCAAGCCAGAAACCTTGGCTTGGACTCAGAGCTGAATGTCAGCCTGCTATCACCATAACAGTATATCATGGATTAAAGGGCTTATGTCTCAGCTGGATTGATTAAATACTCGTCCATTAGAGATGTGCGGATCGCGGTTTTAGCCGCGGTTAACCGCCGTTTGGGTGGATTTGGGTCAATCAAATATAATTGAGGGTTTTGAGGCCTATCAGGCTCGAAACCTCTTTGAAACTGTTGGGTTTTACTATTCTTCCGCCGTTTTTTCTGTCACGGCCTAACCGTGTGGTCACTTTTTACGAAACTCGGCAATATGGTAGAGGGCTATGCAACTCGGCCAAGGCCCGAAACTCAAAACCATTGGCCAAAGGGTGGCGCTATAGCAATCAATTGAATAATGCCAACTTTGAACAGGTACAACTCATGCCCTGTTTGACCTACAGACATGAAACTTTGATACACACATGCGTCTCCTCATGCCGAACAACTTTCCCACTCTGACTTTTGACCTCTGACCTTTAGATCTCCCACCAATTTGAATTATATGAAAAGCAGTTCAAATAAAACTCCTCCTGGGATTTCTGAGCAATCTGCATGAAACTTTCTACACATGAGACATTTTATGAGCCAATTAATATTGCAGTTTTATGACAATTATTCATCTGCCACTAACACATACATGCAGACTCACATTTGTTTGAAACTTTGCAGTAATGTAGAGGGTCATTCCAAGTATCACTGAAACCAATCTTACTCCAATTGGTCAAAGGGGGGCGCTATAGCATTTTTTGGAAAATGCAAACTTTAAACAGGCAAAAGTCATGCCTCGTTTGGCCAACAGCCATGCAACTTGCTTACACATGTGTCTTGACTCATGAAGAACACATGTATCACTTTGACCAGTAAGCTCCGCCCTTAGATTTTCCGCCATTTTGAGCAGTTTGTAAAACAATTAAACCTGTGTTTCTGCAGTGATTTTTGAGCAATTTGCGTGAAACGTTCTACACTAAACTTTGGACCTATGCCGACAAAAAGTTAGTCGCTGATTTTCCATAAATAATAAAATGTTGATGGATAGGTAAATGCAACTGTGGTTGTTATTATTAGTGCAGTAGGCTACAGATTTGATAGGCTACAGATGTTGGTGTGCCATGATTGCTTTTGTTAAACACATGATTGAGTATTGAGGCAGAATCGTTTGTTGCACTCAACTGTAGAAGAACAACAGTGGTAACAGTTAGATCCATGGTTGTTTACAATGTTAAAATAAAAGTTGTTTAAGTACAGCATTCAGCTTGATCTATACTTAGTATATGAGTATATGAGGATGGCGCTCACCATAAATAGCTGATCTCCAAGCTCACAATGCGTTGTGATGTGTTGTGAGCTTTGAGATCCATTGCCAGCTGTTCTTATCAATGATGGACAAAACCTCCTAACTCCACTTGAGCTGGATTTGTGTTTGGACAAAACTCCTAACTCCACTTGAGCTGGATTTGGGTAAAGTGGTGATAATATAATGACACATGCAAGTATCTGATAATATATAGTCACAATACCAAGTTTGATGAGGCAGTATTGCTTTGTTTTAAAAATATAAGGTTTTCTTCATTTTCTGAAAAATTGATATTTAGTTTTTCATTTCCTGAACAATTGCCATTTTGGATTTAGCTGGTTCCTGCCGGACAGCAGATATATATTTTAAATTGATATATCAATTTAAAAAATACATAAATTGATTAGCCTACTAAAATTGAATCACATTGCGATGCATTGAGAGCTTGTAGATTGGCCATGTCTACATACTACGTGAACATTTGTGCAAATCTTTGAATATATATTTTTTAAAACAAACATCTGTAACTCAAATCTTTGCTTCTGGGGGACTTCTTCTTTTTAAGCTTATAGTGGTTCTCAAACTTTTTCATGTCAAGGAACCCCAAATTACACCTATTTGGCCGCGGACCCCCATCTCAAAATATTGTTCCAGGGTCCACCAGAAGCAAAGATTTGAGTTAAAAACATTCGCTTTAAAAATATATTATATTCAAAGATTTGCACAAATGTTCACGTTTTTTTCAAAAACAGCAGATAAAGCTCATAGCCCGGTATGAGCTTGTAGATCTGCGTGCTATGAGCTTGTAGATCTGCTACTTTTGAATGGCCCAAAGAATGAACTGGCTGCTCCAGGCCCAACCGTGAAAAGGTTCCCCAACACAAACTACAGTGTGTGAATGACGATGACACTCGTTGTCCACCGTGTGGCGCTGTTGTGAATCCCAATGACACTCGTTGTCCACCGTGTGGCGCTGTTGTACCATTGTCATCCCCCCAGGAATGCCTTCTCAAAGAACGACCTCGCCACCATGGTGCCACCATGGTGCCCACCCCCAACAGCCCCCCAACAGCAACGCTGTGCTGGGACTCAACAGACTCTACAAGTGCTGTGAGTAGCTCTGATCTATAGATACTATACAGACTCTGTTTAAGCCTCTGAGATGTAGTGGAGTAGAAGTAAAAGTATTGAAAATTGTAAATACTCCAGTAAAGTAAAAAGAATACCTCAAAATTGTGCTTAAGTACAGTACTTGAGTAAATGTACTTAGTTACTTTACAACACTGATGCTTTGCGTTCCAGGAACAGGAGCAAACTTCTGACCCTCATCCATCAAGCATCCATCCATCAGAACTTCATCCATCAGAACGACCTGATGAAGATCAAGGAAGTCTTCATCATCACTGTAGTGTTGTATGAACAATAAAGCTTGATGAACTTGAAAAGCATAAAACAAGATTATTCTGTCTGATTATTTCATGAAATGATGTTTTATGAAGCAGTAGTAGGGCTGTCATCATTACACATTAAGATGACCATTAATTGTCTCTCAAATAATTGGGATTAATGATTTCATTAGAACATTATGAAGCCTTATAGGCTGCCTTATCAAAAGTTGCACATGGCAGACTATAACAAATAACTGAAATATACAAAGACATTATTGACATATTTATTTTATACATGTAAAAAAGCAGATCTACAAGCTTACAACGCGTCACTTTGTGAAGTGACACGTTGTAAGCTTGTATCGGTTATTTCTGCTTTTTTTTTAAATGTGTAAAGATTTGACGTGTTGCAAGTTTGTACATCAGAAATAGCTGATCTACAAGCTTAAAACGTGTCACTTTGTGAGCGTTGTAAGCTTGTAGATCTGCTATTTCTGCTTTTTTAAATATTTAAAAATGTGTGAACATTTTTCAACATGGAAACAATTATCACGATTATCCTAAACTAATTGTGATTAGACGATAATGTAATAATTGTAACAGGCTTAAGCAGTACATCTGTGTGAAACCTTCCACTTGAAACTATTAAAAAACGTAATGCTCTTTGTAAACAATAGAAACACAATGTAAAGTCTGGAGATTTTAGCCAGCATTGAAATGACATTTGATATAAATATAAAGTGCCATTCTATTTATGTTCTATATACTGATACATATTTCAGAAAAATCTATCAATGTGCAAACTGTGGCCTCAGACAATCTGTCTGATAGAGACTGAAAAGGTTCATATTTCTCGCCATCAATAACAATATCTTTAAAATCAACTCAGGAATATGTGCCTCTCATGCAGCAGTGCAATAGTTCAGATTTCTTAATCCTAAATATATATTTGAAGTCTTGCTGAAATCAACATAATTTGAATTAAATCAAAGTATGTACTATTATTAGCAGCACCTTGACCTTCATAACATCAGTAACAGCGAGGCCTCACACTTTGGCAGGTTTTAATTCACATGAACATACAGCATCCAACCACTAGAGGTCACTCCAGTCCAGTGATACTCAACCGTTTACATTTCTAGTTTGTGTTTTATTGACACATTTAGCTGGAGACCCTCTGGAACCCCTCCAAGGACCCCTGGGGGTCCCCGGACCAACACTCTAGCATGTGTGTGTCTGAAGGAATGAATGAATGAGGTGAAGTCCTGTCCAGTTATAAATTATTACATTATAAAACATACTTTAACCACTTTAGCCCTATTTTATACATAGGCGATTTTCAAACATTTTAGTAATTTTACTTTAGGTACTTTAAGTACATTTTGATACCAATACTTTTTGTACAAGGAGAGCTGCCTTTAGGAAAATCCCAACAATATTATAGACAATATACAGACCTCATTTATTTGTAGTAAATATTGCAGTGTGATATGTATTCTTAGGCCTTACATTCCATGGTCTCATTCTCTTATACTAGAGTTTCAAATACTCTTAGATTTTTTTTCACATTTCCTGACAAATAAAAAGGCATTTCTCGTACATTCATTTCACAGATTCATATAACAGCTGAATTAAATGCAGCAATCAGAGTTTGGAGATCTTTCCCTTTCATCCATGGCTGGTCAGTATCTTTCTCCCAGTGTTTTTCAAGGCTGTAAGTGATCTGGTTTTGAAAAAAATTATACAAATAAAAATAAAATAAAGCTCTATAATATATCCTGATAGTAATCATTGCTCTTTCCACACTCACTCCAGAGGGACACATCGCATATACTGTCTGTATTTTAAAGTTTTTCATAAATTAATGCCGTACGTCACCATTCTATGTCACACAAAAATAGCAAAAGTAGACGATCTGCAAGCTCAAAACCTGCTGCGCACTGCGACGCGTTTTGAGCTTGTAGATCTGATAGGTTCTGCTACTATTTTTTAATTGGAATCCAGATTTTATTTGTAGCTATTTTGAATTAGAACCCTGAAAAGGAACATTTTTAGCATTTTCAAATGCATTTAGTTATACTCATGTTAACTTTGAGCTTAAATACAAATACATTGGACATAAAAAAAGACAATAGAATTGTAATACTAGTCACTAATATAGACTGAAGTAATTAAAGCGGGTCATGTTTCCATGTTTAGAATTGTGACAGCTGAAATCAATAATATATCAGTATTCTGATATTAACCTGCGGGTTAAGTGAAGGTGGGGGCCGCATGTTGCTATAGAGTGTTTGTTCAGTAACAGGAGTCTCCATGTCTCTACGGCTCTTTAGTAAACAGAAAATGCATTTTCAGGTCGGAATACCAATGTTATCCTATCAGGAGAGAGAACTCACGGAGGATAAACTAGTGAAATTGGAAGTGAAGACACAATCAAATGAGCACACACACAATTGCTGCTTGTGGAACTGGAAAACTATAAAACTGAAGCTGATAAAATGACCTTTGTGGGGTTCTCTCTCCTGATTGGAAAATAATTGGTATCCAGACCTGAAAAAGTATTTTCTGTTTTATTAAAGAGCTGGAGAGACAGTGTAAAGGCCTTAGCAGACAGGGTGAGATTTTTCGCACGGAAAAAACGGACAATATCGTTTTTTTAAAGAACACATGGTTCTCTGTGACCTCATGCACACCGGCTCCTAATTTGCCGTGCGGTGAGTGGCTGCGGCGATGCGTTTTCTTTTCAACCGAACCCAGTTCGATTTGTGCGTCTTTTCCCATGCGGTAAAAACTGATTGACAAATCGCACCCTGTCTGCAAATGCCTTTACTGTTACTGAACAAACACTCTATAGCAATGAGTACTATCACAATATAGAGCTATATTTAACACTAAAATAAAAATAAGAGAATCTCACACCCCCTTTAAAAAGGGCATAGCTCACCCCCTCCTCTACACCTGAATCTCTTCACCAAAAATAGCTGATCTACAAGCTCACAACGAGCAATTCTTTGCGACGCATTGTGAGCTTGTAGATGGTCTATTTATTTTAACTGAACGTTGGCCTCAGAATGGGGGACGATGCTAGGGTTCGTGTAGGTTAACACTTCATTTAACTAACAAAACATCACTTATATCCCGTTTAATGATGCTAATTAACATGAATGATGAATCACCGGTCATTCCTCCTCTCCTCTCAAAGCAGCCCAACACCATTTAATCATGGATTCTCCTCCAAGTGTTTCTTTTGCCTCATGTATTAACCCATTCAGACCGGAAACGCATCTGCGTCATTGTTAGATGTCTTGGGCTATTCAAAAATAGCAGATATACAAGCTCATAGCGCGGCGAGCTTGTATATCTGCTATTGTTTTGAAAAATCGTGAATATTTGTGCAAATCTTTGAATATATATATATTCTTTTTAAAGTGAACATTTTTAACTCTTTGCTTCTGGGGGATTCTACGAAACCTTTTGGGGAAAACAACGTACGTTGCTATAATCAGTGGTTCTCAATCTTTTTCATGTCCAGGACCTCCAAAATGATATGTGTTTGGCCACGGACCCCCCCATTGTCAAAATAGTGTGTTCCAGGGACCTCCCTTCCCCCTGAGAGCAAAGATTTGAGTTACAAATGTTACAAATCTTTTAAAAAAAGAAAATCTAAGAAATTTGCACACATTTTCACGGTTCTTCAAAACAAAATAGCAGATCTACAAGCTCATAGCGCGGCACTCGGTGCAGCGCTATGAGCTTGTAGATATGCCAAAGTAATATGCGTTCCCGAATTGAATGGGTTCAAATAGTGCAAACCTACAAGCTCACAAAGCGTCCACCCACCACGGCTTTGTTGAGCTTGTGAGGTCTGCACTATTTTGGGCATAAAAACCAGGCTTCATAGTGTTTTTTTTAGGTTTTCCCGTCCTGGTCGGTCACTGACCGTCGTCGGGCTGGTCCAGTAGTAGTAGTAGTAGCTTCTCCTCCACTTTGTCGGCGGTGAGGTTCTGGTCGCAGGCCCTCAGAGCGTGGACCAGGACCTCCGCTCGGGCCAGGGGTCCCTGCGTCCTCCTCCACTCCTTCAGCAGCTCCAGCACCGTCTCCTCCAGGTCCGTGGGGTGCTTCTTGGCGATGGACTCCAGCTTCACCTCGCCCACGCCCAGCCGCCGGCCCAGCTTCCTCCACACCTTACCCAGACGCTCTGCGACGACCGCCGCGGCCACGTCCAGCCTGGCTGGAGGAGGAGAGGGAACAGAGGAACCTTTTAACCATTTAATCCTTTAACCCATTGAGACCTGAAGTCGATTCTACATGTCTCCTAAATCTCAACAGTTTTCTGAAAAAACGTATGTTTCTGTATCAGTGGTTCTCAATCTTTTTCATGTCAAGGACCCCCACAATTATATGTATTTGGCCGCGGACCCCCATCAAAATATGTTGTTCCAGGGACCCCCCCAGAAGCAAAGATTTGAGTTAAAAATGTTCGCTTTAAAAATATATATATTCAAAGATTTTTATATTCGGTGCCGTGCTACGAGCTTGTATATCTGCTATTTTTGAATAGACCAAGGTGTAAAATAATGCTTTTTAGCTCAAATCTAAAAATGACACAGTTCCAGGTCTTAATGGGTTAAGACCCAGGAACGCATCTGTGTGTCATTTTAGATTTCTTTGGCTATTCAAAAACAGCAGATATACAAGCTCAAAAATCGTGAAAATGTGCGCAAATCTTTGAATATATATTATTAAGTGAACATTTTTAACTCATGTTTGAAAAGGTTTGAGAACAACTGATATTACAGCAACATACGTTTTTTTCTAAAAACTGTTAAGGTTTAGAAGACATTTTGTAGAATCCCCCAGAAGCAAAGATTTTAGTTAAAAAATGTTCGTCACAGGTGTGTGACTGGCACCTGAGCATGGGTCCTGCAACTTTGACATCTGAGATTTGGCACCGTTGTGCAAATCTTGCCTGTAAACCTATGGAAGAAAACCTATGGTTCCTCAGTGAAGCAAGGGGTCTTGGGTTGTTGTCTTCCCTGTTGACTTCACCAGTCTCACAGAACTTGGTCCTAAGTTAGTAAATGGTACCAGGGCTGACACCAAATAATGCCGCCACTCTGCATAACGGAACACCAGCTTCACTTGCCCTATTGCACAGGCCTTATCCTGAAGGGACAAACGTGGCATCTTTCCATGGGGGGCAGTGTTACTGCTTGGATCATAAACACAAACTCAGTCAGGACACACACCTCTCAGCAGGTGTGTGCTGGCAGGTCACTCAAAACGAGAGCGGTTACCAACAGAAGCATATTGGGGTATTTTGGCAATGTTTTTGGGGGGGGTGCATTTCGCCTTTCCGACATGTCGCCTTTCCGACATTAACGTTACGAACCCTATACCTAACCCTAACCCTAACCCTAACCCTAACCGCACGCGGAAGCCACTAGTCGGAGTGGCGAGATGTCGGAATGGAAGGAACCCCCCTTTTGGGGGGGGGGGCTACCCACATGTTTAGCTGTGTTTCTCATTCCACAAATGCCCGATCCTTACGAGCTGTACCTCGTTGTAAAGGTGACTAATCAACGATAAAAATGATATAAAACACAATACCAATTGGTATTATTAAAGGGGAGAAATAATCGACCAAAGTTAAGTTTCCAACTTAACTTTTTGTGGGCAGTTTATTTATTTTTGGCTTTTAGGCTTTGTAAACAAAGATTGCTCAGAGATGACAAAATAACTTAAATATACAAAGAAATGACATATTTAATAATTTTATACTTAAAACAATTAAATAGGGGAAGTAGTCGATCTACACGCTCACAACGTGTCGCATTGTGATGCGTTGTGAGCTTGTAGATCTGCTATTTCCACATTTTTTGGAAAATCTATGAACATTTTTCAACATGAAAACAATTATGACATCTATGCAAAATAACAGTGATTATCTCAAATAATTGCAATGGGGTGATATTGTAATAATTGTGACAGGTATGAGACCGGGAACGCATCTGTGTCACTTTGGATTTCTTTGGCTATTCAAAAATAGAAGATGCTTTAAAAAGAAGAAAGAAATGGTGAAAATGTGTGCAAATCTTTGAATATATACATTTTTTAACTTACATTTTTGCTTCTGGGGGTCTCTGGAACAAAATATTTTCAGATGGGGGGGGGGGGGGCAAATATAATTTTGTGTGGTCCTTGACATAATGAAGTTTGAGAACCACTGATATATACAGCAACATTCAACAAAAAACTGTTAGGATTTAGAAGACATTTGTAGAATCCCTCAGAAGCAAAGATTTTTGTTAAAAATGTTCGCTTTAAAAAATTATATATATTCAAAGATTTGCAAAAAAATCTGCTATTTTTGACCATATCTCCATCTCAAATAATTGCATTGGGGTTATTGTACTAACTGTGATACAGTAGGTCTAGGTGTGGGTCAGTCTTGCATAGTGACACTGAATTTAATTGACAGTTATTGATAAAATACTCTTAATGTTAAACTAAATAAAAACATACAGTTGCACACTACTAGCAAAAGGGAAAAACACAAAAAAGCCAAACACGTGTTTTCATTGTGGTCCTTTACTGTGTGTGTGTGTGTGTGTGTGTGTGTGTGTGTGTGTGTGTGTGTGTGTGTGTGTGTGTGTGTGTGTGTGTGGCCAGATGATAAGAGATCTCCGTTTGTCAGTAGGAGTGTGCGTGTGTGTGTGTGTGTGTGTGTGTGTGTGTGTGTGTGTGTGTGTGTGTGTGTGTGTGTGTGTGTGTGTGTGTGTGTGTGTGTGTGTGTGTGTGTGTGTGTGTGTGGCCAGATGATAAGAGATCTCAGTTTGTCAGTAGGAGTGTGTGTGTGTGTGTGTGTGTGTGTGTGTGTGTGTGTGTGTGTGTGTGTGTGTGTGTGTGTGTGTGTGTGTGTGTGTGTGTGTTTGTGTGTATATTTCTTTGTTTTTTTATAATGTTACCTCTGTGCTGTTTTTTATTGTGCGAACAAATGAATCAAATTAAATATAGATATAGATATATTCTTGAATAGATATATCCATCTACCTATATTTTACCTTTTGTAAAAAAAAATAATAATAACAACATAGTTGGTATTTTTCAAAGTTTAAGATCCAAATTGAAGACTTTCAGTTTCAATTCTTATTTTCTCCAATGTAATCATTTTTTTTGGCTCCATGAATGTGAAGTAATAGACCAATTATTTGTTTACCAACATTGAGACTGGATGCACAGGTGATTGTTTCATGCAATCAATTCTCAACATGTTGTTTCGGGGTGCGCTGGTTTCAGCACACCCCAATCCCCTCTTGTGTGTTGGCTAGTGAGGCACGTCCTAGCGAGACCTGACAGAATGGGTTTCTTTGCGAGCATACTGGTTCTTATCAGTGTGACGTTGTCTGTTAAGGGGTCTATACCCAGTAAGTCCAAAATTGTTACTTTTCAGGAAATGGTTCCATTGGATCCAATGTAGTTAGTAGTTAGTTCATGTAGTTAAGCTACTTTCCACTGGTTCAACATTAGAAACACCCCACAGACACTCAACAACTTTCACATTCACTTTAAAACATTTTCAAAAGTAGCCACAATAGCCGTCTACAAGATCACATTTTCTACCTTTGTGTGACGAAAGTAGGTCATTACATTTACGGGGGGAAAAAAACATAAAAAACGTTGCAATATTAATTGTAGCTCTGGTCCAGAGAGTCATTGAGTTCTCTGGTCCGCTCTGCAAGGACCAGCGTTATTCACATAGACTGAAACGTCTACTAACGTAAGAGGTCTAAACTTTAGTCAAAATGTGGAAAACTATTTCACTTCTCACTGAAACAAAGACAGGTTTATGATGATGAAAGAATATTCTCCACGGTGGCAAACATCTCAGAACCCAAACTTGTATAAAACACACCTTTTGGACAGACAACTAAAATAAAAGTGCGCCACCTATAGATCTGGTCAATGGAAAAATGCCATTGACCAGATCTGTAGGTGGCGCACTTGAGTAACTAAAAGTAACATCCATCTGATCCACAATATTTCATTTTCTGGACAAAAAGGTGTATTTTACACCAACATTTGGGTTCTGAGATATTTGCCACCACGGAAAATATTATTTCAACGTCATAAAAATGCCTTTGTTTCGGTGAGAAACGAAATAGTTCTCTTTATTTTGACTGAAGTTTAGACCTCATACGTTTAGTGGACGTTTCAGTCAATGGGAATGACGTAGTTAGTGGCAGAGCGGTAGAGAAAGAACTCGCTATAACAGATCATGTGTCTCAAAACTTTTACAATTCAAGATCTCCCCTTAACTCTGACAGTGAACACATGGAACCAAATGGACCCTAACGGGTCGATTTGGTTCCATGTGTACACTGTCAAGAGTTATAAACACTTGTAAAGGTCCATTTAGAACCCCCTAAATTCCATGGAACCCACTTTGAGAAGCATTGAGCTAGGATAATGTGTATACCTAACCTTAGCCATGGATACACGACGTTCGTCCGTCCCGAAGCGTCATGAATGAACTTCAACCTGGTGTTTGCACTTTCTCCATTTACGGTCCGTACATCTACATTAACGTTCATATTTCAAATATAAAGTACTTAACCCATGCCAATGGATGTTACAATCATATACGGGTTCTCAAAAGTACCCGTATCTTCCGTATTGTTCAATTAAAAAAAAACATTTTAATCCGATCGGTGGCCATTTTCGATTATGCTTTTCAAACACGCGGCCCTATTGGTTGCGAGGTGTATTGCACTCTGATACATTATAACTCTATGAGACAAATGGCCGCCGATCGGATTAAAATGCGTTTTTATTGAACAATACGGAAGATACGGGTACTTATGAGGGCCCGTACATAATCGTAACATCCGTGGTCATGAGTTAAGCATTTTATATCTGAAATCTGAACGTTTATGTAGATGTACGGACCGTAAATGGAGAAAGCGCAAAAAGCCAGGTTGAAGTTTCGTCAAGACAGTCACATCTCAGGGCTAAAACGTGTTCCACACACATACCTCTCTCCTTCTCGTCCAGAGGGTCGTCGGGGGTCCCCCTACCCTCGTACTGGTCCAGTTTCAGGGCCAGATCGTCTCGTCCGGCCTCGGTCAGCAGATCCCTCAGAAACTCTGTGTTTTCTGGGTCTAACTTTCCCTTCTCGCTCAGACTGAGGAACAGCTTGTGTCCAGAGTCCATCTTCTCCCTCTGGTTCTTCTTGATCACATCTTTACACAGGAACTTCATGCTCTCCAGCTGCTGGAGGTTCAGCTCGTTGGAAATCTGGAGCAGGACGGCGTTGAACCCCACAGACATGTTGGTCTGGTTTAGTTTACTTTACTTTTAGTTCAGTTTAGTTGGTCCTCATGAAGTCTTGATTGTATCTGAACTACAGGAAGAGGAAGGAACGTCTGACGAGCTTTCGGTTGGTTTGCTCAGCTGTCTGTCAACGTGGTCACCGCCCACACTGAGCTGCTATAGGCTGGGCTGTGGGCTCAGTTCAGCCAAACAAACCGCTGATCCGGTCTGCGTTCCAGAGCGGATACGGAAACGGTGCCTGTGTTGAATGAGTAAAATAACCGGATATAGTAGGGCGGCGTTTAGACTGGATCAAGCTGGTTAATTCCTAATCAAGTAATGTTTCACTTAGAGGAGAATTTTGGACTACGTTCTTATTACCTTTTCTATGATGTTATGATATCTTAGGATGAATGGTACAGTTGAAAAATGTCATAACTCCTTCCCGGCTCCTTCCCAGCTTAAAACGTGCGTGGATAGGCCTTGCGCTAGATCGCATATTTTTTTTGTAACCAAAAAATAAATAAATAAGTCTTGCTAGATGAGATTGTAATCTCGAGATTTCAATCTCGTCTAGCGAGACTTCTGTTTTCCTTTTTTTTTTTTTCTTTTGACAGTTCTGTCACTATGAACATAGGAAAACATAGGAAAAAGTCATTTTGAGGGTGAACTATCAATACCTTTATGTAAAAGTATCAATACTGCAATCAGGGCGGATATCAAAATGTACTTAAAGTACCAAAAGTAAGACAGTACTCATTATGCAGAATGTCCCATTTCACAAGTTATTCAAATGTGTAAAAATCTTTTGAGAATAGCAGATCTACAAGCTCACAATGACACATTGTGAGCTTGTAGATCTGCTATTTTCAAATGGCCGAAATATATATATAGGGCTGAAGTGGTTATTGTATGTTTAGTAATAATAATCAAAAACAACAAACTAGTAACTGAAGTTTTCAAATAATTGTAGTGGAGTAAAGGTATAATATTTGCCTCTGAGATGTAGTGGAGTAGAAGTAAAAGTGTATAGAGAAAATTGGAAATACTGCGGTAAAGTAAAAGTACTTAAAAATGTTACTAAAGTACAGTACTTGAGTAAATGTGCTTAGTTACTTTACACCACTGCAGTGGAACATGTAAAGATATTAGTAAGGTATGAGTGTTATGATGTTGTGACAGTTAACGGATCTTTGTCTTGTCCCGGCAAGACATCGGCCCGTCTTCCTCCTGATTGGCAGAGCCGCCAGCCTGTCAGCGGAGCATGGAGATGGAGGAGAGCTGTGATTGGACAGAAGAGGACAGAGTCATAAAGGTTTGTAACTGGAGACAAACGAGACCAGAGTTCAAGATGCTCTGAGGAAACCTGGGAGTCAATCACTTCATTCTACTGCTGTCTGTGTGAGTACCTACCTACCTACCTACCTACCTACCTACCTACTTACTTACCTACCTACCTACTTACCTGTCTGTCTGTCTGTCTGTCTGTCTGTCTGTCTGTCTGTCTGTCTGTCCTCCTGCTCTCCCTTCCGTTTGTCCGTCTGTCCATCCGTTGACTGTGTCAAGGTAATTTGTCAATGTCATTTATTGTTATTGTGTTAGTGTGACTGTATGTTTTCAATTCCAGTGTAATTGTAATGACTTTTAAAAGTGGTGTTGATAGTTTAGTTACATTTTTGGTAAAAGTCTTAGTTTTTGTTTATTTTACGTATTAGTTCTGGTCCAAAATACTGTCTGTCTGTCTGTCTGTCTGTCTGTCTGTCTGTCTGTCTGTCTGTCTGTCTGTCTGTCTGTCTGTCTGTCTGTCTGTCTGTACAGGCTGATTGGCGTCGGGTCTCCAGATGTGGACGTAAGCAGCTGTTTGTACGGAGACATCAGTGGAATCCTCTGCTAAGGTACATTAGATCTCCAAACACATGATGACACAGAGACACAGTCACTGCACAATGTGTTGTTAGCTTGTAGATCTGCTATTTTCAGTGTGCGACATTCTGGTGCAACTATCAGACTTAAAGGAGTGTTAGTTACAGTGAGCCTGTAGAACTTATAGATGTTGTGGACAGGCACGTACGTGCAACTAGACTGACTAATATCTCTGTCTGTGTGTGTGTGTGTGTGTGTGTGTGTGTGTGTGTGTGTGTGTGTGTGTGTGCGTGCGTGCGTGCGTGCGTGCGTGCGTGCGTGCGTGCGTGCGTGCGTGCGTGCGTGCGTGCGTGCGTGCGTGCGTGCGTGCGTGCGTGCGTGCGTGCGTGCGTGTGTGTGTGTGTGTGTGTGTGTGTGTGCAGCATGCAGCAGTGTAACCGTCTCAGGTTGAGGCCCTGGCTGGAGGAACAGATTCACTCTGGAAAATACCCAGGAGTCACCTGGCTGGACCAGGTACACACACACACACACACACACACACACACACACACACACACACACACACACACACACACACACACACACACACACACACACACACACACACACACACACACACACAGAATAATGAGTGAACCACATGAACACTACACAGTCCCTATTCTGGTGTCTGAACCTTCGGCTCTAACAGCCGATCTACAAGCTGACAACACGTCACGTTGTGGTGGCACATTGTGAGCTTGCAGATCAGCTAATGGTCACAACTATGTCCACAAATATGTCCATTTGAAGTGTTAAACATACACAACAGTGTCTATGCGTTGGTGCTCCTGTGGCCCTTAGAATAGCCACACCAAGGGGCCACACGTGGCGCCCAGTGGTGGATAAAGTACTCACCCCTGGACTGGTTTGGCGTGGGACGGACCAACGGTGCTCCTTGCAAAGTCCGGATGTTACGTTTGTGTACTTCAGTAATCTGAAGACTCACCTCTTCAGATTCCACCTCAGCCCATAGCACTAGACCTTGACGACAGGGACGCGCTGGGCCCCTAATTCAGCCTGGGAATCTCAGATGGAGAGGCCCTTAAGGTGCGTGGCCAGAGGTCCCAAATTCTAACCGATGAGCGGTATATTTTTTATTTATAATAAAACATATTTAAAATATGTTTGTATTTATAATATAAACATACAATACAAAATATACAATAATTATAGAATACTGGAGGTAACGTAAAGAAGAGTTAGGTTGTGGGTCTTGTCTGAGACATGTACAATAGCTTATCATTTAGTAGCAGCTTCAAAAATGTGCAGATAATATGCAGAATCAAGCTCATACATAGAGGAGTCAAGCATATACATAGAATAGGAAATAACAAAGAAGCAGTAGTAGAGGACTAGTATGAATGGGTGAAGTATGAACTTGATTACATTAAAAAATGAGTCAGCATGCAATCAGAACTTTGCCTAGTTTACTAAAGCATAGAAAACAAGGGACAAGGGTTTTTTAATTATGTTTTTACGGCCGGCCTGGTTCTGCCTGGAATGAACCGGCCGTTCGGGCGTTGTTCCACATCTCCCAGTGGCCACGACGTCCCTGATAGTACTTCATTCCTCATATGCAGGGCCGGCAGCTGCCATAAGCAACATAAGCGGTCGCTTAGGTCCACAACCACTTACTTTCATATTGTAATTATGTCATGTATCTCCTATCCAAAAACTAGCGTTATTATTTTAGTATGCAATAATTATAATGGGGGTGTTTGTGGGGGGGCCACCCAAAAAAAATCTTGCTTAGGGCCACGAAAATCCTAGGGCCGGCCCTGCTCATATCTCCTCTCCTCTCCTCTCCTCTCCTCTCCTCTCCTCTCCTCTCCTCAGTCAGATCAGGTGTTCCAGATCCCATGGAAACATGCAGCTCGTCATGGTTGGAGTATAGACCAGGATGCTACTCTGTTCAGGAGCTGGGCCATACACACTGGTACACACACACACGCACACGCACACGCACACGCACACGCACACGCACACGCAGGTACACGAACACACGCACAAACACTCTCTCTCTGCCTCTCGCCCCGGGATCGAACTGGGAACCTCACGGTTGCCATCCGGCCACTCTACCCCTGAGCCACTGCCGCCCCTATCTCTGTCTGTCTGTCGGACTGTCTGTCTGTCTCTAATAGACCATGAAGGCGTGTCATATTTCATTGGTGGTGAGAACCATC